>NW_027182290.1:10243757-10678757 GCF_029961685.1 Aristolochia californica | reverse complement strand
ACAGTCCAAACAATACTTACAGAGTAAAAAAGGTTTAATCTCATGTCCTATTTCCGAGTATGAGCATGCTTGCAGCTTTGAATTCTACAAGGTTAAATAGTCATAAACTTATCTTAAAAAAACAAATCAAAAAATTAATTATTGTTGAACAGATTACACATCAAAATTATACCCACAATGTAATAAAAAAGTTCGTAGGCTAGGCGTAAGATTTGAAGCAAAATGAGTCCATGACAGTATCCTCGTCATTTTCAAAATTAAGATCCGTTAGAAGCTACAATAGAATGTCTTCACCTCAAAGAGCTGTCTTAGTCTTCATGACTCTAGAACCTCCAGAACCTCTAGAACCTCAAACAGACACCCCTGTACCAGTGAAAGCTTTTGATGCTGCTTCAGTTTTGCTTCATTAGAACCTCCAGAACGTCTAGAACCTCACCCTTCTGTACCCGTGAAATCTTTTGGTGCAGCTTCAGTTTGCCTCATTAGAACCTCCAGAACCTTTAGAACCTCAAACAGACACTCACACTTCTGTACCAGTGAAAAGCGTTTGGTGCTGCTTCAGTTTTGCCTCATTAGAACCTCAAACAGACGCCCTTCTGTACCAGTGCAATCTTTTCTTTTGGCGCTGCTTCAGTTTTGCCTCATCCATATCTCTGAACTTAATAGTGGCAAAATAATGGGGTGTTTTCAATAGTACAAAAGATGTGAATACTTTAGATTTCAAATAATTTAATAACAATGACCAAAAACTTGATAGACTCCAACAACATAAGAATAACAAGTTGACACATAACAAACCAATGTGATATTTAAAGTTGACATAGCTGGGAATGTCAAAGGTGCTACTGGATAGCATGTAACCAGAGAGGTCATAACCAGTAACTCTTTCTTTTCTTTCTTTTATTTTTTATTTTTTCGAAGATTAGTTAATGAAGCAACATCCAGCGTTCATAATTACCTTTTCATCTACCTCTAATTCAAGAACTCAATCAAGAAATGCCCCCATGTAGCCATCAAGCAAACGGTTCTAACATTCCCAGCAGCCATGAAACCAAGGTTTTCTAATTAACTGACTGCAATGGATTTGTCGCCTGCATCAACGGTGGACATTTTTACGCCGTCACATCCAGGACCTAAAGAAGAGTAGGAGCCATAAGTATCAGTGCAGATGAGTGTCACTGATTTAGGTTTTGCAGTCATTTTAACATCATCTTATCTAAAAACAGTTTTATAATGGTCCAACAGTTTGATAGCTTCCACACAACACACACACACACACACAATAATAGTAATAATAATAATAATAATAATATCAGCCAACACACAGACACAAACAATAATAATAATAATAATAATAATAATAATATCAGCCAACAGCAACCTTTATAGATATTCTGCAAATAGTTTTTACAAAAATTTCCACCTAATGAAGAAAGATATTGAAAAGTTTACATAGGCTTTTCACACTTGAAAAGACAACGGATATACAGGTAATGAATCAATGAATTCAATTACAATATGTTGCATAAAATGTTTTTAACAGAGATAATGTTTTCATGATAAAGCAGCAGTTGATACCTTCAGATTGCATGGAGAAACTGCTGGAGTTGGGAAAATTTCCTTCGATTTCTTCTATGGGATTCCTAGGTTTGAGTGTAGGCAATTTATTTCATGACACACTGACAAATTTATTGTTCAAATAAGATTACTACAAGGAGAAATAACCTCATACAGAAAAGTAAATTTCTAAAACATTGAATAGAGAATATGTATCGGTAATCCCAATGTCTGCTGAATTAGTGAATTTCCATCATACAACTCCGAAGGCCATTATTTTTATTGTTCACCTGCTTTTCCTGGATCCAAAGGTGAGTCCTGGTCCTTAACAATAAATAAATTAAATCAGTGATCAGCAATTAAAAATTTAATAATTAAACAAGCAGAGAACACCAAAATGACAAGAATCTGTCAACAGATAAATTTAACTGCAATGTGTAAGAACTATTTTAGATCACCTATAGATTTCAAAAGAAACCAAATCATTGCAACAAAGATACATGCAAGTAGGTCTGTAAAAGGTCCTGATATTGTACTTTCGGATCTGGTCCGGATATTGTAATTCTGGATGTGATCCAGATATTGTACTTCCAGATTCAGTCCATTTGCAGATATCCGAAATCTGAATATCCAAGGAACTATCTGAAGACGGATATCCAAATTGGACCCTACGGATAATATCCAGATTCGAATATGCTGATAAAAAATAAGTAAAACAGAAAATTAAAAAAACGAAAATAAAAACCAACAATGAAAATACAATGACATTAAAGCTGTCTTTTTGGCTGTTCTTGACTAAAGAATACTAAGAAATCATAACTTCGAAATTTTAGCTTGGAAGCCACATACTAACTTGACGATTAGAAAGACAAAATGTTAGAACAGAAATTGAGCATGTGATATTACTGTTAAGAAATAGTCTCACATGGATTAGTGAGAACAAATATGTTGAGTTTATTAGTTGGGAAATAGGTTTCCTAAAATGGCTAGTCATTTCAGGATAGGCCTTGGACCCAACTTTACATGGTATCAGAGCAGGTACACAAATATGGGCCTCCACCCAAATTATCCACATGTAAGAATCCAAAAGGCCTAACGTGAAGGGGAGTGTTAAGAAATAATCTCACACGGAATAGTGAGAACAAATATGTTGAGTTTATTAGTTGGGAAAGAAGTTTCCTAAGATAGCTAGTCATTTTGGGATAGGCCTTGGACCCAACTTTACAATTACATTTGAAAATAGAGTATCCTAGAAAAATACAGAGAGATCATTAAAAAGAGACTTAAGAGGACTGGGAAAACAGACAAAAATTCAAATGATACCTCCACTATGTAATCCACTTTTTAGGTGGGAATTTCAGGCAACAAATATTCTTTCTTTTCCTCGTTGCCTTTTGCCTCTGTCATCAGCATATTTCTGGAGAAAACTTTATTCTCATTTTCTTGTTTCTCTTCTTCAGTCTGCGTACTATCCCAAAGTTCCAAAGCCACCCTTTTTGGCACCTTCTCTATGTTCAAAAAGCATCTTTAACCATCGCACAAATGACAAAAAATCGTCAGCAAGAGAGAAGAAAAAATGGTGAAACCAGTAAGAAAGAAATAAAGAAAGAAATAAGAAGAAATGATGAAAACACAAATAATAAATCTATCCTGGTGTGGCAAGAATGAAGATGATTGTTTGATGTTTTTCTTTCAAACTGCCCACCAGGAGAAAGAAAAGGAAAGAAGGGCCATGGAGAGAAAGGCCAAAAGACAAATGAGAGAGGGCTTGTGAGAGAAGGGGCAGGAGAGAAGATGTGAGAGAGGAGCTCAGAGAAAGAGAAACTGAGAGAGAGGCTCAGAGAAAGAGGTATTGAGTGAGAGAAACGTACCTTGACACTGAAGAGAAATCATCGGAAGCTAAACAAGAAGCCGGACTGCCAAAGAGAGCTGGGAGAGGAGTTGGAAAGCTGTTGAAGTGGAGTGAGGATAGAAACTGCTGGAAGATAGAAGAAAAATGGAAAGAAAAAAAAAGAGAGAGAGAGAGGGTTAGGGTTATAGAATAGCCACCACCATTAGATGTAAATCCAACACTTGAGATTTCAGATCCAGATATTTACCTGATCCAGATCTCACGATTCCTGTTCCGCTTCGGAACTCTATCGGACCCCTTATCAGATATACAATAAGTTCCATCCAAAGTTTATTTTGGATAACATCCAAGATTTCAGACTCATATCCATTGACAGCCTTTAAGTGCAAGGGCAGTTCTGGTAGCTTGTTACAGTATTCCCATATTAAACAATTATCTTGTCGAACTCATTTTCCTTTTGTTTGTACAAGCATTCTCTTTGCTGGCTTTTGCACTCTTGACATATAGAATAGATGCACCAAGAGATCTCACAAATGAAAATGTTATATCCCTGAAAACCAAGTTGATAAAAGTTGTTCATCTGTAGAAGAGCAACTCATATTTTTTTAATGAAAAAGGAAGACCCACTTATACTGGATTGCAGAATGCAAAAAATCCAAAAGTTCTTCTAGGATCAAGGTTACCCTACTAAAGTTGAAGATAATAATTAAAATTAGAAATAGACTTAGTTCCAGAAGTATAAAGAGGTGGCAGCCATAGCTTTGCAAAAAAAAAACTTGACAAACCTTTCAGAGCTAGTTGATGATAAAGATGGTTATTCAATGGTTCCTCCCAAACTCTGAAGCATATGTTTGGCTACTCTATTAGCCTTTTGTATCTCCCCTTTTGAACATAGTGATGAAATAAAGGAGTACCAGTCTTCAAAATTATGCTTTGAGAAGTTTCTAACCAAATGGTAAGAATCTTCACTACCACTTTCTGCTTCATCCAACTGACAAACACCAACCTTACGTATTTGTGCTTCTGTACTCTCCTGGTTCCCCATTCGCTGTGTTTTTTTCATCTTTGCAGGGCCACAGCTAGCTTGAGGCCTCCTCAAAGGGAAAACCATAGAGCCCACTTCATCAAGCACATTGATTGCCTCGAGAATAATTCCACGATCTGCTAAACCATCGAGAAAATGTGTTAGTGACTCTATTTCAATCTCATTCCCTGCTTTATCTATCAACACTGCTATTGATGGACTTTGGAGCATCTCTTTCATAATGGTTCTTGCTTCTTCCATTCTACCCTTAGTAAACAGTCCCCTCACCAAAGTAAGAAAACCCAAAAAGTCAGGTAAAATTCCCCGGCTTCGGTACTCACCAAAAAATGCAAGTGCAGCTTCCATGTCACCTTTGACAGAATAACCACCAAGCACAGAACTAACTGTGAAGGCATCGGGTATTTGGCCACTTTCTTCCATGTGAATAACAAGATCAAGTGCTTGCTCAATTAATCCGTAATTGCAGTTACCATTGATTAATGAGTTGTAGACACGTGTATTTGGAATCAAACCCTTGAGAACCATTCTTTTATATAATTCATTTGCATCTTGTAGGAGTCCTTCTTTACATACAGCATCTATCAAAGTTGAATATGTAGCAACAGAAGGAAGAACACTAATTTTCTCTAATGAATCAAACAGCCTAAATGCTTGCACCAGACATCCCTCATGGCACAAACCATTAATCACTGAATTATAAGTAACTATATTGGGATGGACACCCTTGGCTCTCATCCTCTCACAGAGATCTAAAGCCTCTTTCAGACATCCTTCTTTACAGAGCCCATCAACCACAACAGAGTAGACAACAACATCCAAAACCATTCCCATTCCTTCAGCTTCCAAGACAAGCTCAAGAGCAAGTTGAACTCTCCCTTGTCTGGTAAGTGCATACAAGATTGCTGTCAGGGCGCTTAGACTTCCCTCACCCCTATAATTTAGAAACTGAAGAGCTCCATTTATGTTCTGTTTGCACATGTAATGAACAAGAAGCTTGTTTATTATAGGATCAAGAATACCATATTCTTTTAAATATGAAGTCAACATCAGTTGAACTTGCTTGAGATTTCCAAGGTGGATAAGACGTTTGAGGATTAAATAGTAGGAACTATTTGTCACAAGTATGCCTCTTCTCCTCATTACAAAGTAAACATCAGAAGCTGCATAATGACAACCTTTCTTGCATAAAAAACTAATAGCATCATTATACAACAAACCAAGTTTCTCAGAATCTAATTGTTCAATCCAGTGAAGCAACTCGAAGATACCCTCTTCACCACCTTCATTAAACTTGGCATCCATCAATTTCATATAAATAAAATCATGTAGTGGCAACCCATTTTCTCTGAGTTCAAAAAATAGGGCAGATGCCATTTCCACCATACCTTCTCTGCAGAGCACTCCAATGATGAAGTTATAACCAGTAGCACCAGAAGATCCCAGCGAAGTCTTTTTGTACTCATCAAATATCTCAAGTCCCTCACTAATCCTTCCTAGTTTAAGACACCCATCAATTATTGTACAGTAAGTAACAGAACTAGCAACCAGGCCCAACTGAGGCAATCGCTTAAAGAGCATAAAAGCATCCTCAAATGCCCCTAAAGTAAACAAGACTTTTATTAGTACATTGCAAATGGGTATATCCATAACAAGACCAGATTCTGCCAATCTCTTCTTTACTTCCAAGACTCCTGTCATATTTCTTTCCTTCATGTACCCATGCATCAGAGTCGTATACATAAAATTATCACCTGTAATACCCTTTGACATCATATCGGCCTCATGGGTCCTCCCTAGCTTACATAATCCATTAATCACAGTGTTGTACGTAACCATACCACAGCTAATTCTTTTCTCTTCCATTTCCTCAAGTAAGTGAAAAACCTGACCAAGATCCCCATTTCTACAGAACCCATCGATCAAAATTGTATATGTAATCTCATCCACCTCAATTCCCAATTCTTCCACCTTCCTAAACAAACTAAATGCATCCTTCAGTTTTCCTCTCCGGATAAATCTTTGCATAATAGCTGTATATGTCACCACGTTAGGCTTCAAATCATTTTTATTCATCTCATTCAAAAACCCAATTGATTTTTCCACATTGCCTTCTCTAGCAAATCCATCAATTAAAATTGTGTAACTAACAGCATCGGGCTTGATCCCACATTCAATCATTAGTTTATGCTTCTGAAATGCCTCAGTCAAACGTCTCTCCCTAAATAACCCATAAATCCAACTCCCGAAAAAAATTGTATCAAAAGCTTCTCCTTCTCTCTTCATGTGCCAGAATAGGTCGTGAGCTTCTTGAATTCTACCTTCTTTCCAAAGTGCATTTAGTAGAGTTGTGTAAGTAATCACATTTGGTTTAAAATTGACCTTTTTCATGGCCCTAGTATAAAGGGTTAATTACTCTATCCCCCTCAAAATATGCCAAAATTACTCTCAACCTTGAAAATCTCAAATTACTCTCACCCCCTCGAAATATGCCAAAATTACTCTCAACCTTGAAAATCTCAAATTACTCTCAGCCCCTAGTTTTCAGATTTTATTTCTCTCAACACCTGGGAATTGTTTCCATCATCTAAACAGGAGTTCACTTAACTACACATTGAAGTCGATAAATTTACTGTTAACGCTGAAGCTGAAATGCAAACAAAGAAACACTAAAAAAGAAAGATAGCTGTCCAACTTGTACAAATAAACCAGTAATCTGCAATAAAAGCAATGGAAAAGCGAATAAGCCATAATATAAATGATTTATCTATGAGAGATGAGTCTAGAAATTTATAAGAAATGCCACTCAAAGAAATCAAGCAAGAAAAAAAACACTCATAAACGCAAAAGAAAGCAAGCAATCCAGAAAAATCAAGCTTTTAATAGAAAAATTATTCTGGAAGGAAATATAATTGTCATTGTCACCCCTGACCATTTTTGACTATGTAAAAAAATAAAAAAATAAAAACAAAATAAAAGCTTGTGAAGAACTACAAATCTATGAATGCATGAAATGTGCGATAACTTCATGAAAATGCAAATAAGTAAGATTACCGAAAGAAGCATTATCGAATCCCATGGCAGCTGAACCATTTGCCACAGGAAGGCATTGGGGTTCCCAGTAGGGCATGGCATTTACAATGATATAAAAGCAAATATTTGAAGGTAGCGGTATTTGCAGTGATTTAAGAGCAAATATTTGCAGGTCTGTTAACAAGCCATTCATGCGTTTAACACCTGCCACACCTAGCTAAGAAAATCAGTCTCTCAGAAACTTCAAATCACTGTGAGAAATAAGAATGGCAACATATTCAAGCTCCGTTGGCGATGAAAGGGAATAGTGCAAATAAAAGAGGTTAATCTCAGCTAAGTTGTTGTCTTCGTAGTCGATCATGCGTTCGGTCGTTGTTATCTATCACCCTTCAGAATGATTTATTGCGATATTCAAGCTTTGAGAGGGGCAAACGAGTGAATATGTAGATATCAGGGGGTTAGTCATAAAGGGGGGTTAGTCAACAAAATGAAAATTTGATCTTCATCTTCATCTTCATCTTAAGCGTCTATATGATCTTCATCTTCGAAATGGGTGTTAGTGTGGACAACTTCATCTTCGAAATAGGGTGTTAGTGTGGACAACTTCATCTTCATCTTCATCTTAGAAATTTAAAACCATTGATTTTATTAATTATAAAAATAAGTTAATTAAACCAAGTATTTGACTTAACAATATTTTAAATACCACTATTAAATCACTAATATAATAGAGTAAATAAAAAATATGATTAATGAATTAAAAGTATTATATCATATAAGATAGATTTTTTACATGGTATTAATTAATAATATATTTTGACAAAATTAAATGTAATTAATTAATCAAATGCATACTTTAATTATATTTTATTTACTAGAGAATTAAATATGAAGTTTAATATAGTAATAAAATTGAACAAAAATAATAAATAAATATATATACAACTTTATTAATAACCTAAAAAAAAGATTATTCTAATAACAAGTTTGTGCTTTTAATATTAAAATCATCAAGTTACAAGTTTAGTACATATAAACATCGCATGTTCAAAAGTAATAAGATACAACCATCATTTATCGTTCCATAAGGAAGTCGATATGGCATCTTGAAATTGTGTGGTTCTTGTGGATTCTAATGCACTCTGCCTCCGAAAGCATGTTACTTGGCTACCCACATCCTCAAGACCATCGCAATCGTCGTTGTCTGTATACATTTGACATAAAATTGGATATGACCTCTACATAAAATTAGGCATAACCTATATATATAATACATGTATAAGATTGGGCATAACCTCTTCTTAAAATTGAGCATAATCTATGTATATAATACCTGTATAAAATTCGGCATGACCTCTACTTAAAATTGGGCATAATCAATATACATAACACCTGCATAAACACTCCATACAATAATCAAACACAACAAAATTAAATGAAATATCACTATCAATTTACAATCGCCCAAATAAAAACTATAAATCCATTATAAATTTACAAACTATAATTGTTTCTCTTCATGCTAGTTGTTCCTCGCCCATTTCCCCTTATTAACTGATCTCCAAATCTTCCCCTTGATTGATCTTTCTCTTGTAGAGGAGGCAACTCCTTCAATACTGCAATTGTTACATCATCTGTATTGCCCTGACATGCAAGTAAGAACATCCAGAATAAATCTATGATTATGGTAAAAAAAAAGGGCCAATTCTTTACTAGTTTACTTTTAACAATCTAAAAATTTTGAATAGGGATATAAATATTGCCCTGATGAGACATTCTCAAGCAGGCCTCCAGACTCAAAAGTCTCATACTCCAAAACAATAAGATTGGAAAACAAAATCTTAGAACAATGGTTGAAATGATATTGGTCAATAAGTTCTCAACAATATCAAAAGTAGGATATATCAATCACAAGTAGCTGTCTATATGGCAAATCTAATACAACACTAAATTAATAAAAAAAAATAGAGTTTAGACTTACTTATGAAATTTGAGAAAAATCAAAACCAAAGGGTTAAATCGAAACCACAAAAAAAAAGAAAATACCATGTGGTGGATATGTATAACACCCGAATCTCCTCACCACATGGCAAAAATATTCCATAGCACTTCAAAAATCCTCAACAACATTCAAAATATTTCAAAATTAATTAAACTATTTTCACTACTGCATATGCACTAAACAATGAAAAAACACACACATCAAGTCCAAATTCACCGAACACCCCTGGTAGAGCCCCATATAACTTCGCAGTCACTACGAACTGTACCTCGTCAATGATGGGGGTCGGGTTTCATTGGCAAATGGACGCCCGTGTAGGCGACTCAGCCTTGTTTGATTTGGACTAAAAACCCCTAAACACTAATTCCAGAACTTAATACCATAAAATTCCAAACCCTAAACCCTAATTCCAAACCCTAAACCTAAAAAACCCTAGAGCTTAAAAATACAAAACCCCCAAAACCTAAAAAACCATAAACCCCCTAAACCTTAAAAACTCTAATCCCTAAAATACCCTAAATCCTTAACCTAAACCCTAAACCCTAAAAACCATAAACCCCCTAAACCATAAAAACCCTAACCCTAAAATACCCTAAATCCTTAACCTAAACCCTTAACCTAAACCCTAAACCCTAAACCCTAAAACCATAAACCCCCTAAACCTTAAAAACCCTAATCCCTAAAATACCCTAAATCCTTAACCTAAACCCTAAACCCTAAACCCTAAACCCGAAACACAAACCATAAAAAAAAACCTAAACCATCAAACCCTAAACCCTATCACCTACTAAACTCTAAAACCTAAACCCTAAACCCTATCACCTACTAAACTCTAAACCCTAAACCCTATCACCTACTAAACTCTAAACCCTAAACACTAATTCCAGAACTTAATACATTAAAAGCCCTAAACCCTACACCCTAATTCCAAACCCTGAACCCAAAAAACCTTATAGCTTAAAAACACAAAACTCCCAAAACCTTAAAACCCCTAAACCCCCTAAACCTTAAAAGCCCTAATCCCTAAAATACCCTAAATCCTTAACCATAAACCCTAAACCCTAATTACTGGACCCTTAAATACCGATCGGCAAACCCTAAAAATAATCCATACACAAATCAAGAATTTAGACTATAAACCGTAACCCTAAATCCCAAAATAATGCACAAATAACCCCCAATTATGCACTGAAAATAAATTTAAATCAAATAAAACACTAATTTAATGAAAAAAATTAGGCTTTAGGCATACCTTCTGAAATTTGGGGAAATCCGAAGCCGAAGGGTGAAGCCGAAGGGTGAAATCGAAGGGGGAAATCCGAAGCCGAAGGGTGAAGTTGAAGGGTGAAGCCGGAGGGTGAAATCGATGCTTAATCGAGACTAGCCAGAGAGAGAAGGGAGTGGGAGGCCGAAAGGGAGAAGAGAGGGAGAAGACAGAGAAGAAAGGGAGGTCGGGAGGGAATAGAGAGAGAGAAGCGAGAGAGAGCTTGTCTGAGAGAAGAGAGGGAGTCACGGAGACGAGAGAGGGGGTGCGAGAGAGAGGGCGAGGCCTAGAGAAGACCGAGAGTTGAGGCCGGAGACGAGAGGGAACTGAGATGGTGGCCGAGATCAACGTTGGGGGCGCAGGGAGACGAAGGACGAGATTAACGTCGGGGGCGCAGGGAGACGAGAGAGGGAAGGGAGTGCGGGAGAGAGGAAGAAAAAAGAAAAATGACGACGCACGATGGGGGGGTGCGAGGAGAGAGAGGAAAAAATACGAGCGTCGCCCATCCTTCAATTCGAAGAAGATCAAAAAGGGCCTTCTTCCACATGATTGAAATTAAACCGTGGAGATGAAGGGCCCCTTCATCCCCTGCATCGAGATGAAGCTTCATCTGCGCTCCACTAACGACTTCAAGTGTTGAAGGGCGTTATGTGGTTGAAGATCATCTTGTCCTTCAAGTTGACTAACCCCCCCAAAATTTAAAGTTCATCTTCAAGGGTGTTAGTGTGCACAAGTTCATGTCCATTGGAAAACAATTTCCAATGTTAGTACCCCCAAATGAGGAAAACGCAGAAAATAAGAGAAGTAGTAACTTGTAAAGTATACTTAATTAAAATATAATACTTAAATATTAAATTAGGTAAAATAAATATTATTACTACACCAATAACTAATTTAATGTATAACTAAAATATATTAATGTACTAATTAATTTAATTATATATTATATTAGTTAAAGATTACTGTTTATTGTACATTAATACAGTAATTACGTGAGCCAATTAATTGTGCACATGATTAATCATAAAAATAAATAAATAACATTAAAAATAACATAAACAAATATAATACATTTAAGTTATTAATTTATTGATAATATATGGTGTTCTTTAACATAAAAAAGTCATGATTAAATAGGAAAAATCTATCAAATACTAACTTTAACACACTATATATTTTTACATATTATTAATTAAAAATATTTTTCCATTAAATTTAAAACCATTGATTTTATTAACTATAAAAATGAGTTAATTAAACCAAGTGCTTGAGTTAACAATATTTTAATTACCACTATTAAATCACTAATACAATAGAGTAAATAAAAAATAAATATGATTAATAAATAAAATTATTATATTAATAACATAAGATAGATTTTTTACATGGTATTAATTAATAATATATTTTGACAAAATTAAAAATAATTAATTAATCAAATGCATACTTTAATTATATTTTATTTACCTGAGACTTAAATATGAAATTTAATATAGTAATAAAATTGAACAAAAATATTAAATAAATACATATACAACTTTATTAATAACCTAAAAGAAAGATTATTCAAATAACGAGTTCATGCCTTTAATGTTAAAATCATCAAGTTACAAATTTAATACATATGAACGACACATGTTCAAAAGTAATAAGATACAACAATCATTTATCGTTCCACATGGAAGTCGATATGACATCTCGAAATTGTGCAGCTCTTGTGGATACTAATGCACGCTGCCTCCGAAAGCTTGTTACTTGGCTACCCTCATCCTCAAGACCATCGCAATCGTCGCTGTCTGTATCATCCATTGCACCTAATTCGACCGCATCACCTCCTCCACCGAGCTCGCCACCCAAATCATCATCTTCATCTTCAAATATATCATCATAATCCTCTCTACGTATATAATTGGGCAATATGCAACAAGCAAGTACAATTTTTGTTTGGATCTTAAAATAAAATGGAGGAGCGCCTTTCAACATTTGAAATCGAGCTTTTAAAGCACAAAAAGTTCGCTCAATAATATTCTGCAAAGATGAGTCTCTTCGGTTGAATAATTCTTTTTCATTTCTAGGAATATTATCTCCAAATTCTTGCAGATGATACCGGATTCCTCGATATGGAGCCAAACATCTCAGAAGATTTGCATAACCAGCATCAACTAGATAATATTTTCCTATAATAGAAATTATATTCCACATAAAATAATTGAAGATAAAATAGATAAAAAATTACTGCATAAAAATATATTACTTACCTTCAGGTACAAAGATTTTATCTCGGCAAGTCAATGCGTCCTTCAGTACACGGGAATCAGCTGCTGATCCCTCCCATCCAGCAAGTACATAAGTGAATTGTATGTCAAATGAACATGCTGCCATCACATTTTGTGAGAGATAGCCTTTTCTATTCCAGAACCTTCGTTTATCTTCAAGTGGAATGTTCGCTTTGATATGAGTTCCATTAATAGCTCCAATACAATCCTAATTATACGTTTTCAATTAATATTGACTAACTTTGTATATTAATCTGAAATTGTTTAGTTAGAAGAAGTGATGTTACCTTGAAGTACGGATAAAACATTGAACTGGTTAAAATCTTCGAATGTGTGTGTTTTGAAGGCCGTTTGACGTAATCAGAGTGAAGTTTGAGGATTGCATCTAACACCTTGTTGAAATACCTACTTATGGTCCAGTTTGATCTATCAAACATCTCTGCTGTGACACTATAAGATTGTTGTTGACCAACAGTTAGGAGGAAATATGCAAGTTGTTCTTCAATTGATATGGTTTTTGTGGCTGATAAAAACCCTCTACTAGTAGTATCTCTGCCAATTTGTGAAATACCAATTGATTCATCCTGTAAACTTTCCGAAATTTAACTGGTGATTTGTCTAGTGCATTTTGCAAATACAATGGACCATTCATCCCACAAGAATGTGGTACACGTCTGTTGCAATGGTAGAGATAGTATCTCCCATGGCGATAAACAAAGTTGTGAATGCAACCATAGTTGCAATCTTTTCTTCGTCTGTGATAATGTCCATAGAAATCTACAAATTCAATTGCCTAAAAGTCATAAACACAAGTAAACATCAATCGTCAATCATAACCTATTTGCAATCACACCTATATACAACCATATTCATCCACATTCCCACATCCTACATTCAATCACATCCCTACGCAACCATATCCATTTAATTGTCCACATCCATACTCATCTACCATATTCATCCATGCAATATATTAACACAACAACATATCAAATTTAAATACTAACCATACTAATAAGTCTTGTAACGTCATAATTCAAACATCATACCTAATACATAACAATTTTCCAAAAGAAGATAGTGTATTTAAAACGCATTACAATTAGTTTGTTGCACAATATTTACGCTACTCGACCTGCTCTTCCACTGTCATCTCCGTAAAATACTCCTTACTTGGCGTATCCAACCATAAAGGAGCACGAAACTACAAGTCTGCAGATAGGTCCGGGATTTCCCTGAGGACTTTGACCCAATCTGCCTCTTTAGTCTTCATGAAATTCTCAAATGTCTGAGCTATTCGATCCATAGCATTAATGAATCTACTAGTATCATCACCGGACATTTCGGTTCTGTTTCTACAACGCCTTGAAGATGACCCCTTACTTCTTTCAGATTGATTACCTGTCGACTCATTCACCCTTAATAATGGTGACAGAGTATCCCTAACTATATCAACATCCTCGGGTGAGTTCATCGCCCTGCTCTACAAAGGTTACACCTCCTGACCCCATGGCTATTGTGTTTCCCACCACCACAGCTAATTTATCGTATAGGCGGCAACCTTCACGTCTATACTTCTCAGCATCTTTAAGCTCCTACAAGAATAAAACATCCTTTAGACATCTTGGAATAGAGTTATACTAACCCGGAAAACATAAAAAATATTTAATAGTACACCATGATTTATTGACCTTTATGTAGTCAAGCCATATAGAATTACATGCAATAATTCGTTGTGTGGTTGCATCCCAACCGAATCCACTAGTGTTGATACAGCTCGTTACCGTTTGGTATGTTTTCTTCAATGATCTTGTTCGATTCTTCACATGCTCAACAATTATTTTATGGACTGTGTTAATAACTCGTTGTGTGGTTGCATCCCAACCGAATCCACTAGGGTTGATACAGCTCGTTACCGTTTGGTATGTTTTCTTCAATGATCTTGTTCGATTCTTCACATGCTCAACAATTATTTTATTGACTGCGTTTTCATTGAACTTATTAACACAGTCCATATATACCTCATGCTTCCAAATTCCGTTAGGCAACTTGTTCCCTAGATTGACCTGCTCGACCAAGAGATCGAACATTTTGCTGTCATCTTCGAAGGTCCAAATGTCATATGGTTGAGCAGTTGGTTGTCTTCTTACAACCATGTATAATCTAAATCCGAGATGGTCCTCATGGAAAAAACTTTATCAAACAACCTTTACCCGTCACGAAAACAAAAACCATAAAAAATAGAATACCATGTGGTGGATATGTATAAAACCCGAATCTCCTCACCACATGGCAAAAACATTCCATAGCACTTAAAAAATTCTCAACAACATTCTAAAACATTTCAAAATTAATCAAACTATTTTCACTACTGCATATGCACTAAACAATGAAAAAACACACACATCAAGTCCAAATTCACCGAACACCCCTGGAAGAGCCCCATATAACTTCGCAGTCACTACGAACTGTACCTCCTCAGTGATGGGGGTCGGGTTTCATTGGCTAATGGATGCCCATGTAGGCGACTCAGCCATGTTTGAATTGGACTAAAAAACCCCTAATAAATCCTAAACCCTAAACCATCAAACCCTAAAGTGTCTAAACCCTAAACCCTATCACTTACTAAACTCTAAACCCTAAACACTAATTCCAGAACTTAATACCCTAAACCCTAGACCCGTAAGCCTTAAAAGCCTTAAACCCTAAACCCTACACCCTAATTCTAGACCCTAAACCCAAAAAACCCTAGAGCTTAAAAAAAAAAACCCTAAAAACCCTAAACCCCCTAAACCTTAAAAACTAATCCCTAAAAATTCCATAAATCCTTAACCATAAACCCTAAACCCTAATTCCTGGTCCCTTAAATACCGAGCACCAAACCCTAAAAATAAACCCTAACCCGAATCAAGAATTTAGACCCTAAACCGTAACCCTAAATCCCACAATTATGCACAAATAACCCCCAATTAGGCACTGAAACTAAAATTAAATCAAATAAAACACTAATTTAATGAAAAAAATTAGGGTTTAGTCATACCTTCTGAAATTTGGGGAAAACTGAAGCCAAAGGGTGAATTCGAAACCGAATGGGGAAATCGATGCCTAATCGAAGTAGAAATTAAGCAATCGATGCCCAAATGTCAAAATCGAAGAAAATCGAAATCGAAATGGGGAAATCGAACGAAATCGGAAGGTATTTTGGGGGAAAAGAGAATAGCAAGAGAGAGAAGGGAGTGGGAGGCTGAAAGGGAGAAGAGAGGGAGAAGAGAGAGAAGAAAGGGAGGCCGAGAGGGATAAGAGAGAGGGAGAAGCAAGAGAGAAAAACAGAGAGCGAGTCCAAGAGAAGAGAGGGAGGCATGGAGACGAGTGAAGGGGTGCGGGAGAGAGGGCGAGTCCGAGAGAAGACCGAAAGACGGAGGCCGGAGAAGAGAGGGAGCAGAGACGGAGGCCGAATAGGAGAGTCTAAGAGAAGAGAGGGAGCAGAGACATCGGGGGCGCAGGGAGACAAGAGGGGGTACGGGAGAGAGGGATAAAAAAACGAAAATGAGAAGAGAGCGAGAGAGGGAAAAAAAATTAAACGTCGAGGATTCGAACCCCCACCTTTGCTTCATCCGGATGATTGGCAAAAAGGGTTGGAAACCAGTTTTCATTTTTTATAATGTGGAGATGATGTTCCGCTTCATCCTCAATATCCAGATGACATGAAGTCTGGCGCTCCACTAACGACTTAAATTGATGAACGACATAATGCGGTTGATCTTCATCTTCGGCTTCAAGTTGACTAACCCCCCCTTAATATCAGATGAATCATCTCCCTTCAGTTCCCATTCCTTTAAATTTCTGAAATCCCCGCATGACGTACGCATGCATCTTTCTTTGCTTCTCTAATTTCTCACCTCACTCTGTTTTTTTTCTATTTTCTCACTTTCACACCTCACATGTTGCTTCTCGGTCATCCTCTTTGTTTATCTCCAACTTTCCTCTAATGTGTCTGATATGTGTGGCTTTTTGGTGCACCTAGGTTCCTGGTTTCAACAAGCTGGCACTTGGCCACTCACGGACCAAGCCGATTCCGTGTGACCCACACCTTATCTGACGTTTCCGAACTCTTTAACCCAGATCATAAGGTATCTTAGATAATGTCTTATAAATCCATTGGAGAGTCGTGGATGTCAAAACACTTGGTTATTCAGCCTAAAGACTTACAGATCTCTCCTACTCATCAAGCTCAAGTCTACAGTGGACTAGTAATGCATGGCCCTCGCAAGTCGCAACTGTAGTCCCCAAAACCTATAAATTATGTAACCCTTGATAAATAAATGTATAGACACTAGTTAACTTTGTGGGTCAACTACAAACCCAATTGACATAATTCCCTTGAATAAGTTGATTTTTGTGTGCCTATGTTAGGCCCTACAAGGATAAACTTAGAAGAATAGGAGTTTGAAGAGGTTTACCAATTTTTTATGGCTACTTTCAAACTCTAAGTTTATTAAAACGATAAAATCATGCAAAAGATAGACTACCAAGGCATATATATTAGATTTATAATGGTTCGATACCCAAAAAATCAGGTTGCAATGTCCATTCCCAAGTTATTTGTACCTTAGAGGTGAATCCATTATTTAGCAACATGAAGGCCTCTTAGCTTCAAACCTAAAAAGTTCAAATTATAACACTTGCGCAATATTCAACATATAGTCAGCAACATCTAGATACATATACCTAGAGCCACCAATGGATTTTCAGTAATAACCACCAATAAGTTTATTTAAGTCTTAATTAGTTTACAACATGGTAACGATTACTTATTTTAATTAAGCTCAAAGCCTCTTTAATCAGGCATATATTATATTAATAAAACACAAAAAGTACACCTAATATTTGGTAATTATACCACAACAATTAGTAGCTCAAATTATTTTCAAATGAATAACTTCAAAGTATATGCTCAATTAAATTGGCAAATTTTAATATCCAAAGTTTGAACAGTTGAGGCATGGCCCAAAAGTAAAGTCTAATATGATAGACTCAAAATAAAAATGATGTTAAAATCAAATAAATTGATTTCGAAATAAACCTCAATCAAGTTTAGCACGTAAAATACCAAATGTACTCTGAATTTAAATCACAAGCTCAAGTACTTAGCTATTTCCAAATATTTCCTTGTTTTGTGTTGGAAGAATGGTTAAGCTTCAATAGCATTAATGTAATAACCTTTTTATTTTTATGTCTTATTAAAACCTATTAGGGTGACGGGTATACTTGTAATTGATGTATTCTTGAAAACTATAAATAAAGCTTAAGAGGAAGGATTAGTTATTACAACCCAACCCTAATCACTCCCTCTTCTCCTCTAGGTGCTCTTGCTCCATCTCCTATAGCCATCAACTTTCTTCTTCCTTTTTCTCACCTCCTCTTCTTCTTCCTCTTTCTTCTCTCCTCCTTTCTTTTCTCCTTCATCACTCGTTGCCTTAAGGTTTAGATATGATGGAGTCCTGAAAACAACATTTTGGTACTTCTGAAATGATTTGAAAATAAAAAAACAATGAGATTTAGGGAGACCTTCATTTTTCACTTTAGCAAGCTTGGTGAACAATGTAGGATGCCAAATCATTTAAATAGACATGATCAGATGGTCTAAAAACTAGTTGTTAAAGATGTTAGAGATTAGATTCCCTAATTCCAAACTAATGAGAGCAATAATAATAATCACCGAAGAAAGGAAAAGCAAGCACAAGAACAAACAAGATTAATACAGGTTCACCTCAAGGTGAGACTTCGTCTTGTCTTCCGCCATTGCAGTTTGTAGTAATCCACTATAAAGATGCAATAGTTTATAAGAGAAATCGCACACACTTACAAGTGTTTTTCTCTAACCTCTTGGGCTGCAACTCCAGATGCTCCTCGGGATGATCATACTCATCAAGGTGATAAAACCCTAACAATGGTGCCCCCATATATAAAGAGAAAATTAGGGTAACAGGATTACAAGTGTGAAATCCCCACACTACCCTTAATGACACAGCAGTCAATATATCGTGGACGGTTCGAGGACTCCAATACCGAACCCCCAGGAAGGGGGCTCCCCCGGCCCCCTTTCCAACTCCCACGGTGACTTACCACGAAGGTCAATCCATGACTTAACGTAAGGTGTTAATTAGGCTCCATAACTTAACAGTGCCATAGGTGCTTTTGTGTTGAACCCCAATTATGTCAGGAGAGTTTGATCCATAGAAGTTCACTTACTGCATGGGCCATAACTCTAGATTCTACCTCGACACTAGACCTTGCAATAACATTTTATTTTTTACTCTTCCATGTGACCAAATTGCCTCCAATTAAAGCGCAAAAATTAGTGGTGGATTTTCTATCATCAGGTGCTCCAGCCCAATATGCATCCACAAAGCCTTCAATGTTAAAATGAATGTGGCATTTATATAAGACTCCCTTTCCTGGAGCTTTTTTAAAGTATATGAGAGTTATCTCCAATGCTTGCTAGTGAGTAATTTGTTGTTGTCGTTTAAGCATGTATTGACTAACCACACTTACTGCATATGAAATGTTTGGTCTAGTCTCTGACATTTTCCCACATCAATGTCTTCTCTAGTTCCTCAACATTGTTTTGTATTTGAATCTATAAGAGTATCGGCCGATTGATATCCCATCATTCATGTATCTTCAAGTAGATCAAGCATATATTTCCTCTGAGATAGGACAATACCATGCTTGGAGTGGAATACTTCATGTATCTTCAAGTAGATCAAACACATATTTCCTATAAAACAGGACAATACCATGCTTGAACTGGAATACTTCAATACCAAGGAAATATTTGAAAAGTCCTAGATCTTTTATTTTGAATTCATTCTATCATTACCAGTCATCCACATATACTACCAATAAGACCATTCCTTTTGTGGTTTTCTTCACAAATACTAAATCATCTACTAAACATCGGTTAAACCCAAATGGAAGCATCGCTTGGATAAACTTGTCAAACCAAGCAAGAGGAGATTCTTTTAAGCCATACAAAGATTTTTTGTAATTTGCATACCAACTCCCCCTCAAACACAAACCTAGGTAGTTGATGCATATAAATCTTTTCCTTAATATCCCCATTGAGGAAATCATTTTTTACATCAAGTTTATAGACTGACCAAGAAGAATTAGCAACAAGTGATAACAGAATGCGTACCGAATTTAACTTGGTCACAAGGGAGAATGTTTCCTCATAGTGTACACCATAACATTGAGTATACCCCTTCGCTACCAGATGGGCTTTGAGCCTATTGAATTTAGGATTTCATGATTAGAACCTCGAGCAAAGTAAGATAGGGGAGAGGAGAAGAAATAAAAAAAGAAGAGAGGAGAGAAACGGAGAGAGAGATCCTTTAGGCTAAGAGAGGGCTTGGACGAATTAAGGGAAGGGGAGAGAGCTTAATTTCTCTACCCCAAGCCAAGGGCCTCTATTTATAGTCTTTTAGAGGATGTTACAATGTCCAAAATGCCCTTAGGGTTACAAGATTTACATAAGAAAAGACATAAGCAGGCATGTTCCTCTTTGACTAATTACATCCTTGTACCATCTTTATGAGAAGTCTTCTTATTTACCATGATGCCACCTCTATTGAATGTGTGAGCCTTCCTTGGTCTTGTGGGCTTGAGCCCATCTTCTAACACACTTGGACGTGTGGGCCTTCCTTGGTCATGTGGGGCTTGGGCCCATCTTCCAATAGAGGTGAGCCGTAAAACCATCCAGATTACGTTTAACAACAAAGACCGATTTTCAACCCACATGTTTCTTACTCAGAGGAAGTGGAACCAATGTGAAAGTCTGATTCTCATATAATACGGTCATTTCCTCTTCCATTGCCACTTTCCATCCTGGATGTCTCAGGGCCTCCTAATATGACTGAGGAATAAGTACTGAAGAGATAGAAGCAAGAAAATTACAACAAGAAGGAGAAAAATGATGATGATAAACAAAGTTAGATATAGGATGAGTGTAGAAGGCCTAGCATGGTGGACCAATGCTTCCGAGGGCTATAGAGAGATATCCACACCTAGGCACAATAGTTTTAGGAGCCGCAGTAACAGAAGAAAGACCCAAAGGAACATCCTTGGAGGAGTAAAAGGATTATGCTTCAAAAAAGGTCACATCCATGGATACAAACATATCATTTTTGGGTGTGGGAATAGCCCAAAAAATACATTTGATAGCCCATGGATCCAACTAAGTATTACGGGGGGATGTGGCATGTACAAAATAGTTACAATGAAAGACCTTCAAGGGAAGTGGAAACAAGTCTTCACCAGAGCATAATAAGGAATATGGAGATTTATGATCGAGTACTGAGGATGTCAACTTATTAATGAGAAAGCAAGTTGTGATGATGGCATGTGGCCAATAAAAGTAGGGCATGAACCACCTCAAGAAGATGTTTGTTCTTTCATTCAGGTACACCATTTTTTGTGGGGTGTAAGTACACAAGGTTTGATGAATAATACCATTATCCTTATGGAAGGAATGAAACTCCCCTAACATATTTTCTTTGGCCATATTTGAGCGAAGTAATTGTAGTTTATGACTGAATTGATTTGAGACCATGGCATAAAATGATTTAAAAGTGGAAAGAACTTCATATCTATCTTTGAATAAAAATAACCATGTCGAACTAGTGAAATCATCAAAAAATATAATAAAATACTTAACATGAGAAACATTGGAAATATTTAAAGGTCCCCAGACATCAGAATGGACTAAAGAAAAGGGAGCAACGCCTATAGGTTCTGGCTGAGGAGAGTAAGTGGTTTTGTGGTGTTTGATCAATTGACACACTTCACAATTCAAATTTGAAAGGGACTGTAAAGGAGGAAACAAATGCTTTAGCAATGATAATGGTGGATGTCCTAATCTATTGTGCAATTGTTGTGCCTCTATTTGGGAGATGGAAGCAATAGTGACTTGAGGTAAATTTAAGAAGTAGAGACGTCCTTGTTCATGGTCTCCACTAATCACCTGTTTTGTTGCCAGATCATGAAAAACACAAGAAGAGGGGAAGAAGTGATGAAACAATTAAACCTCTTAGTTAATTAGCTTACCGATAGGAGATTCAATGGAAAATGAAGAAAAAAAAGGACAGCATTAAGGTGAAGTGTAGGTGTAGCTGAGGTGGATCCCATTCCTCGAACCTTGGTTAGAGATCCATCTGCTACGAAATTTTTTTATCAGGTAGACATGGAGATAAATAATTTAAAAGACTCACATTACTTGTTAGATACTTAGAGGCCCCAAAATTAATTATCCAAGATGAAGAAGAGGAAGTGGCAGAAACCATACCTGAGACTATAGTAGTAGCAATAGTAGTGGAGGAAGATGAGAGCATGGACACCATCATAGTTTTCAACCTTTGAAGAAACTCAAACTCATCATCTGAAACAATTTTCTTCCCTTTTGTAACTCGGTCTTCTCTTCATTTTTCACTGTTATTCACCGAGGCTTGATTAGCTAGCACCCAATCCGGTTTACCATGAAATTTCCAATATGTATCCACTAGATGATTAACACCCCCACAATAAGTGCATACTTGGTTATCATTTCTTGAAGAGCTTGAACCAGCTCTACCTCCTCTTCCTCAACCACCTCTAGAATTTCTCGCTCGACCCATGCTAGATGAGTTTTTACCCCAATTATTAAAGTACATGGCTAATGATATCTCAACATGAGGTATGGAAGAGGGATATGGAATCCTTAACAATGTAACACTTATATCATCAAAGGATGGAAGAGCGGTGGAGCTAAGAAGCTGGGATTTTGTCACCTCTAGATACAACTTGATATTAGCCAAACAAATAGAAGCTGCCACTAGGGGTGGCATCAAGCTAAGCTTGATTTAAATATTTTGAACTCGAGCTCGAGCCGAGCCTAGGCTCGAGCCTAAAATTGTTATTGAGCTCGAGCCCAATAATTTTAACCAAGTTCAAGCCGAGCACGAGCTTCAAAATTCATTTAAAACTTTTCAAAAAATACATGTCTCGAGTTCAAGCTCCAACATACATTTAAAACTTTTCAAAAAATCATGTCAAATAAATTGTATATAAAATTATGCATACATTTTACATAAAATTGGGCATACATTTTACATAAATTAGGCAAGACCTCTACATAAAAGTTTGGATGCCCAAATCACCTAGTGCTTCAATTGTTATCCCAAAGGGACCCAACTTAAAATGGATCTCTAAGGGTTAAATCTTTTGCGATGTAGGTTTGTCTCCGAGCCAAGGCACCAAAAAATGTTTGTATTTTGGATAATGGGTTCTTGAGGCACATGACCGGTGATAAGAATAAGTTAGTAGAAATCAAATTGAAAGACAGTGGTCATGTAACATTTGGACATACTAGCAAAGGTACCATCAAAGGAATTGGTAAAATTGATACTTTAACCTCTTTCAAATCTAATGTCAATTTTTTAGATGGGTTGATGTATGATTTACTTAGCATTAGTCAATGTTTTGACAAAGGTAACAAAGTCTCATTTGAGAAAGACAAATGCTTAGTAAAGAATGACAACAATGAACTACTTCTAGAGGGACAGAGAAATAGAAACCTCTATATTGTAAACATAATTGATTTCCCCTCAATTAGTGCCATCTGATTGGGTGGAAAATTGATGAATCTTGGTTATGGTATAAGAGTCTAGGACATATAGGAATAGATTTCGTGAACAAATTAGCTAAGAAAAACTTATTGAGATGACTACTGGATAAAAAATTTGTAAGAGAGAAACCTTGTCATACTTGCCAACATGGAAAGCAATACAAAAATTCTTTCGAATCAAAGAACATAGTTTTAACCTCTCAGCCTCTTCAACTAATTCACATGGATTTAGTTGGGGCTACTTGAACCTTAAGTCTAAATGGAAAGTGTCTCACCTTGATGGTGGTAGATGACTATTCTAAGTTCAGATGGGCAAATTTCCAAGCACACATGGAAGATGTGTTTTCAGCCTTTGAAAAATTATGTGAAAAAAGTTCAAAATGACCTAGGCTATATAACATTGTCAAGATTAGGATTGACCATGTTGGAGAATTTGAAAATTCACATTTCAAGGAATATTTCACAAAGTATGGTATAGACCATACATTCTTGCTCCTCAAACTCCTCAACAAAATTGTGTTTCTAAGAGAATACATAGAACCTTAATTGAGATGGAAAGGGCTATGTTACATGCATACAATTTTCCACATAGGTTTTGGGCTGAAGCCGTAAATATTGTGTGTTATATCATAAATCGAGTTAGCATAAGGCTCCTTCTCAACAAAACTCCTTATGTGTATACTTGCAACCTTCCCAACATTACCAACTTTAGAACCTTTGGATGCAAAGTGTTGTTATTGGAAGAACCAAAGGAAAAGTTAGGAAAGTTTGACTTTAGGGCTGATATAGGAATTTTATTTGGTTATTCATCTCATAGCAAGGCATATAAAGTTTATAACAAAACATCTATGAGAGTCGAGGAGTCGGTACATGTTGAGTTTGACGAATCTGATTCACCAAATCCAACTTCAACTCCAATTTCTGATTATTGAATTTTAGGGATCTCAATGACTTGTGAGAAGAGAAGAACTCTAGCTCTAGGGAAAGAGGAGAGAAGAAACCAAGGGAAAGAAAGAAGAGTAAAGGAGAAAAAGGTGTAGGGACAAATTTGTGCCAAGAAGAAGAAGCTTGAGTGTTCTACCCCATGCCTAGAGGTTGAATTTATAGTAGTGTGAAAGTGTTTAGAATGACTAAAATGCCCTTGGGGCTACATTCTTCAAAATGAAAAAGATATAACAGGATATACACCATCTTCCATAATTAAAATTATATGTCATCTCTATGGAAGTTCTTCTTATTTACTAGTCATGCTACTCCTACACAGGTAAGTATCTTTTAACACTCTCCCTCAAGCTAGTGTATGTAACTTCACTTTGCAAACAATCTTGTTCAAAAAATTATGTGCTTGAAAAAGAAATTTTGATTGCCTTCACTTGATTCATCTTGTTCTTGTTTAGATCTTGCTCGTAGTCTCCATCTTGTTCTCATCTTTTTCTCCCCCTTAATTGCAAATTATAGTCACATAAAACTTTATTACCACAACACGTGGAATTCTTCATTATAGATTATACTTTTTCTTTTCAAATGGTAGGAACACCCATATTTCAACTTGGAAGGAGGTGCAACCACTGCAGCACTCAACTTCCAACCTCATCCTTCATACTTCTCCTTCTATTCTTCACCTCAAGATAGAAGGGAATGGCAGTGATGTTGGCTTGAAACAAAAAAAAAAAAAAAATAGTTGTAGTAAAATTATCTCCTCCATCAAGGTGTCCCAAGGATTACTCAATTAGACATAGACACTCAAAAAGTTAAAATCATGGGTGATAAAGCAAGAGTTAAAACTAACCTCAAATGATTTTAAACAAAATAGTGATAATAATCACTAAACAGAGAAATGCCTATCACTCAAAGGATACTTATGGCTACTAGTAAAAAAGTCTCATTAGATTTAAAAACATCCATCTATAAAAAGAGAACCAATCAAAGCAATGCAACAAGGGGTTGACCAAAAAGGGTAAATAAGAGTAAAAAAAGGATGGTAGAAATAAAGGAAACCGAGTAAAAAGGTAACAGGGGATTAAAGGAGATTGTAATGACAGTACTAAAATAACATAACAAATTTGACCAAGTATTAGTCAAGAGTGAGACAAAAATAATGATTCCTCTATGAACATGATGATCAAAGAAACTTAAAAAAAATCTCCAATAAGAATGTTTTGAAATGTAACATAATAATGTAAACTTTCTAAACATAGACTTCTCATATAAGACAATTACTTTTTAACACAGCTTCACAAATTTGGAAAGAAATGAGATAAATTCTGGAATAAGAGAGATTTAGAACATTGATATTTAGAATCTATAATTAGGAAACAAAATTTTCTAATTAAAAATTTTTCAGTCTTTGTCAAAAAGGAAAATAAACTCATATAAGAAAATACTTCACTTAAGGAAACTAATGTAGTGTGAAATTAAAGAAAGGAAATTTTATAGGAAGAAAAACTACTCAAGTCGGTAAAATCTTAACTACTCTTTGAAAAGAAATAGGAAAGTTAACCAACATTAAGAACTAAAAATGTAAAGCAAAAAATCGGCTTAAATTCGGATATTCACATGTAATAGGTTACCAATATGATATTTGATTCTTCCAAAGTTGTTATCTTTCTCTCTATAAAGATTAGAATGAGAAATGGTTTATTGGGATAGAAAGTAGAATCACATAGATTTCTCTTGAGATATAGTTCACATTATAAATGTTGTAAGATGGGCTCAAGCCCACACGACCAAGGAAGACCCACATATCTAAGAGTATTGTAAGATGGATCACACGACCAAGGAAGACCCCCATATCTAAGTATTGTAAGATGGGGCCAAGCCCATAAGTTGGTTGGAAGATCAAGAAGGACTCACAAAGGTAACCACGAGCTGGTTAGAAGATCAAGTGGGACTCACAAAGATAGCCACGAACTGACATCTTTATCTTATGGTCACGTCCTCATAGAAGAGTTCTAGTTTGAGTTATGGTGTCTTCTATTTATATTGAGTTATTTAATTATGCTAGGACTTATCTTTAACTGTTAGAGTTTGGGTGTAATTGGGACAAAGGTAGTTTTATTGTAAATGGACTCTACTACCTTCCCCTAGTATAAATAGAAGTTCATGTACTCTAATTATAATAAGTCAATGAAGTATTTATCTTTTCCATAAATTTAACATGGTATCAGAGCAGGTTATGTGAGTTGACTTGGTCAAACCACAGAGATAATGAGATCCTTTTCTGATCTATTATCTTTAGCAGTTTAGGTTTCATATTTATCTTTTTTTTCAGTCCCTACACCCATTAGTTGTTTTATATTTTTCACCTCTATGCTAAACTTTTCATATTAAAAAATATATATGGACATAAAGATATTCGAGTCTAATTTACAAGGAAATACTATTTTTTCCAATCAGAGTTATCTACAAAGAGAAATTTATATTTGAAGCAGTGAAGGTCAGATTACAAAGAGGTTCGAGCAGCAACAGAAAACTTCAACTTCTGAGGTATTTTATAATATCAAGAACAAAACTTTATATGTAGAATTATATATAAAAATAAATTTTTGTAAGTCTATTTTATTACCTATTTAACAAGTTCTCAATCTGAGTTATCTACAAAGAGAAATCGATATTTGAAGCAGCGAAGGTCAAATTGCTAAAGAGGTTCGAGCAGCAGCAGAAAGTTTCAACTTCCGAGGTACTTTATGCTATCAAGAATGAGACTTTGTACGGATAATTATATATCAAAAGAAATATATTTAAGTCTATTTTCTTAAATATTCAACCAATTATCTATCTAATTTTTTATATAAGGAGATATTGATCTTGGAAGAGTCAATGGTCATGCTAGCAAAAGGAAAAAAAAGTACATAGTTTGGCCAGATTACAGTGATCGAAATCTATCAGATTATTTATCTCAAAAGAAGTATAATTTATGAAGATAGGTTATACTTGGATAAAATTTATTTAAGTCTAGTTTTATAAGGAGAAAAATTCATGTCAATCTTATCTATATTTTAAGATATATTCGCCTTGGAAGAATCAAAGGTCATGTTGGTATCCTGTTGCATTGAAAAATCCAAATTTAAGCCAATTGTTTTGCGTCACTTTTTGAGTTGCTATATCAGGAAAATATCTCATTTCTCCCTGGTTTGAGGGCTTATTATTACATCTATGATATTTGGTTCAAGCAGGAATCACTACCATTACCTCCTAGCTTGAGGGGGAGAAGTAGAAGTACAAGAAAGAAGTATTTTATTTTATATGTTGTGGATAAGTTTTATGTGACAAAAATATTCGGGAGCACTGTTATGGTCCTGGGTTAAGTACCTATGTCTTGCGCTCCTAAAGGTCGGTCTTTTGGGTAGTAATGGCTAGGTGCTTAACATTTGGTATCAGAGCGGGAACACGATGAGCCAAGAAGACGAAGTGATGGCGATGCACAGACAAATCAGAGAAATGGCTGCAGTAGGCATTGGAGTTGAAAGAATACAGAAATGGCGTGCCTCCTGGGTGAAGTATTTTCTTTCGATGGAGCTACGAGAGGCAATCGCTTGAGAAGCTATCTCGGATGGACAGAACGACCAATGGCCAGCAAAATCAAAAATTTCGTCTTCATTACCAGTTGAAGTCCCTGTAGAAGAGGTGGGCGCTATTTTAGATGAGCAAAAAGGCGTCGATTTTGGCCTCAACATTTCCGAAATTGCAGTCGATTTCAGCCTCAACATTTCCGTAATCAACTGGCGGGGCCGCCGTTTTTGGGATCTCAGAAGGGTATTATGCCCCCTCCGCGTCGAGGATGAAAGGTGGGGGTTCGACCTCCCAAAACCCCTCCTCAAGGCCAGCAGAGTGTCTTCCAGTGCTTCTTCTGATGGTGTGTTTTCGAGAGCCCTCTGTCTCGAAAAATCCCCAGGTGGCGACGCCCAAAACGGTTGCTCTTCACCACTGAACCCGGAGGAGGCTACGTCAATGCCAACAGAAACAAGTCCGGTGGGATTTAACTTCCGGCCACCGCCTACCCCTCCCATTCCATCTCTCGGCAGTTCCGCGGGGAACCCACTTCACCGTCATTTGGAGTAAGCCTCTGCAACGCCACCGAATTCTCTGTCTCTCTAAACTTAAATTTCCAAGCTTCATGGGAGCTCCGAATGCTGGGGAGTTGTTCGACAGAATGCCTCAAAGTCATGTTGTTCAATTTCTTTTTTCTGCACAGCAGGCTAGACAGCAATGGTATGTTCTATATCCCGAGGAAGGGCCATGATATGAATTACTAGTCATACCTCTTCGATTTGAGCTGCTGTTTTTAATCATGATTCCAATTTCTATCCAGGTTTCTCTCGATTTTGTGACGAGTTTATGTGCAAAATTTATAGCCTGGGATGATGAGATGTATGATACGGACACCAACACCCCTTCCCATGCTGCAAATACAGCAATCAGTGAGGATTTGGGACAAGTGGAGTACATTTTGACTGATCAAATAGGGACCCTCACAGAAAATAGAATGATCTTCCATAGATGCTGTATAAATGGAAAATTCTATGGAAATGAAGTTGGAGATGCCATAAACGATGCGGAACTGCTTAATGCCGTTGCTACCTATGATCCTGAGATCGTCAGATTTGTCACAGTTATGGCAATATGACACACAGTTATTCCACTAAAAAGCAATAGTGGAGCTATAATTTACAAGGCTCAGTCCCAGGATGAGGAAGCCCTTGTTAATGTTGCTGCTTGCTTGCACATGGTTCTCATCAACAGCATTGGAAATTTTCTTGAAGTGACACTCAATGGGTCAATTATTCAATATGAGTTATTGGATACTCTAGCATTTCCCTCAGATAGGAAAAGGATGTCAGTTGTCATCAAGGACTGCCATAATGGAAAGATTCTCCTTTTGTCTAAAGGGGCAAATGAGACAATTCTTCCTTATGCATCATCTGGGCCACAAATAAGGGTATTTGTCGAGGCTGTGGATTAGTATGCTCAACAGGGATTGCGGACACTCTATTTGGCTTGGCGTATCGTTGCCAGGGGACATTTTACAGCAAGGACTGCTGCTGGGCTTACCAGAACATGTGTTGAAGTAGTGCAGATGTGTCATAAGCATGGGGTCATGCACTGAGATCTCAAGCCTGAGAACTTCTACTGCTAGGCACCTATATCTACTGCTAAGGATGCATTTGTGTTGTATGGTTCTACTATTAGTGCAGTAACTACTGTTGGGTCTGCTGCTATTTCAATCAGCATTGCAATCGTGTTAGATTTCTTGTGGTATGAACCTTCAAGTGAGAGAATCGACACTATGGCAGCAGTTCAAAGGGCAAGAGATTTTCATCTCGGCTGGTTTCTGGAGCCAAACAGATTTGGTCACTACCCCAGCTCAATGGAACTAATGGTAGGAGAGCGGCTCCAACAACTCTGCTGGGTGAAATCAGATTGGAATAAAGATGAAAGAATGGCAGGTGATTGGGTGCACACTTCTGGAAAATGGAGTGGTGATCCCACTGATAAAGGCATCCAAACCTCTCCAGACTATAGAATTTTTGCTATCTCTTCACAGCTTCCTCATCTCTCTACCAAAGACAAGACCTTGGTCTTTCAATTTTCTATTAAACATGAGTTGTAGCTTGATTCTGTCCCCATGAAGAGGAGCACCCTCCAGCAACTCAGGCAAGATATGACGTTGGCTTCACTACTTATTGATCAAATTACCTCCTTGATGATTGGGCTGTATGGGATAGAGAGAATTCACTGTCTTTGGCTGGGCTACTACAGCATTGGAAGCATGTCCTCTCCACCTTCTTGTCACTGATGGGGCGAGGGCAGATATACAACTGGTGAAGGATTCAATTAGTTCAGTTGTTCATGTTGTGCCAGCCATGGGTTCCTCAATGTATTATTTACTGTCAAGGGCAGAGGAGCTGAATTCTCTGGTGCCGGCACTTGCTACCGTAGCAGCACTGGAGAGTGTCCTGCTTGACACATGTGGAGACCTATTAGCTTCAACAACAGCAATGCCTGTAAAGGAAAGTAGCCTTAGAACTCACCTTATACAACTCCAAACAAGCGTTGCTTCCTGGGCTCTATCTATCTCAGCCATCAAATATTTGTTTACCGGCCAGCAAAATGAAGAATGTCCACGAGAATTATTTTTTTTTCTCTTGACCTGAAAAAAAAAATCCTAGAAGGATTGCTCTAGTTTTTGGGCGTCCAGAGAGCGCAATGGCTGTCACGGATGCTACTCAGGCACCGGTGAAGACGTCGGCATACAGACACTACTTCCGAGCCTGAAGACAACCTCGTTCTTCAAGGGGGAGGGGGGATAACTGTTGGTATCTAAGCAGGCGCTACGTCCCAACTTAGTCCCCGCGTGCGCAGGTGGACCGCAAACCCCTTGCAGGATCACTGACCCGATCGCACTGCTGTGTTAATGCCGCCGTAGTCGTCAGCTCAGGCGGGCGGGGTGTGATGTTATGGTCCTGGGTTAAGTACCTATGCCTTCCACTCCTAAAGGCCAGTCTTTTGGGTAGTATTGGCTAGGTGCTTAACAAGCCCAAAAGATGAAGCTTTTGCATCTAGGAAGAATTTTTTGCATCGGATTATTTCATGGGTCATTTTACAAGGTTTATTATTTTGGTTCATATTATATGGGCCCAAGCCCATTTCAGTTGTAGCTATTGTGTCACATTAGATGAGACATTATTATTGAAGTGGTGGCCTCAGTATCCTTTCTCATACCAAATATCTTTGGGCCAACCCTTATTATAACCTTATGAGTGTTGCTATAGTTGGGACACCGTGATAGAGTTTATTACTAAATCTATGTTACCCGTTAATTTCTACCCGTGAGAATCAGTACCCGGGTTGGGACACCGTGATGAACGAGCTTATTACTACAAGTGGTCAGAGGAGAAGGGGGGGCGGGTTGGGACACCGTGATGAACGAGCTTATTACTACAAGTGGTCAGAGGAGAAGGGAGGGGGGGGGGGGGGGGGGGAGGGGGTTGGGGGGTTTAGTCTTGAATGAAGCAGAGATGAAGTTCATGCACATTACTTTGTTCATTCAATTAGGCCGTTAGTGAAGAATGAGCACCTCTTCATTTGAATCACACAGGTAATCTTCTCAGGCAAAAAATTGGGGAATCGGGTTTCAGTACGATTTTGAAAATCATTCACATGCTGCGTTGTGTGGGACACATTTCTCCCTCCCTTGACGAAATTTTTTCCTCATTTCGCTATGTTCTCCCTCTCTCTCGGGGCCTTCCTCTCCCGATGATTTTTTTTGCCCGCACTCTTCTTCCTCTCGTCTTCGGACACCCTTCAGCTTCTTCTCCCTTCATCATTTAAACATGTTCTCTCCCTATCTCTCTCAACCTCCCTCTCACTCTTCTCTTTTCCCCTAAAAATCCTCCCGATTTCCTTTGATTTAACCCATTTCGGTTTTAATTTCCTTCAATTTTTTACATTTTGGCATCGATTTCTTTGATTCTACTTCGATTCGGCTTCGATTTCCCCATTCGGCTTCAATTTTCTCCAAATTTTAGAAGGTAAGCCTAAACCCTAATTTTTTTCAATTGATTTAGTGTTGTATTTGATTTAATTTTAATTTTTGTGCGTAATTTGTATAGATTGTTGCATTATTGTGGGATTTAGGGTTAGGGTTTATAGTATCTAGGGTTCAATTTTGACTTTATAGGGTTTAATTTCTAGATTAGAATTAGGGTGTAGTGTATTTAGGGTATTGTTCAAGGTATTTAAGGGTTTAGGGTTTATGGTTTTTTTAGGGTTCAAGGTTTTTTAAAAAATATTTTAGGGTTCTCAGTTTTTGGAGTGATTGGGTTTAGGATTTGGGGCTTTTAGGTTTTTAAGGTCTAGGTTTTTTCAAAAAATTTTAGGGTTCTCGATTTTTGGGGTGATAGGGTTTAGGGCTTAGGGTTTAGGGTTTGGGGCTTTTAATGATTTTAAGTTCTAGGGTATAGGGTTTAGGGTTTAGGGTTTAGGGTTTAGGTTATGCAATTAGGGTTTAGCAATAGAGGTTTTTAGTTCTTTTTTTTTTAGGGATATCGGTTAGGGTTTAGGGTTTGCGGTGATAGAGTATGGAGTTTGGGGTGTTTAGTCCAATACAAACAAGGCTAAGTCGCCTACACAGGCATCTATTAGCCAACGAAACCCACCCCCCTCACTAATGAGGTACAGTTCGTAGTGACTGTGAAGTCATATGGGGTTCTACCATGACTTGATGAGTGTGTTATTGCATTGTTTAGCGCATCTGGAATGGAATTAGTTTTAATAATTTTAAAATGTTTTAGAATGTTTTTGAATATTTTTTAAGTGCTATGGAATAATCTTGTCATGTTGTTGATTATATACGTAGAGGGGATTACAATAATATGTTAGAATTGGAAGATGATAATTCGGTTGATGAGTTTGGTGGAGGTCCGATTAGCAGGTGTAAATGAGGATAAAGATAGGGATGATCTTGTGGATGAAGACAACCTATCAACAAACATGCGGAGGCGGCGTGCATTAGAATCCACAAGAGCCGCACAATTTCGAGATGTCATAGCGACTAGCATGTGGAATGATCATTGATGGTTGTATCTTATTTCTTTGGAACATGTATTTTGTCGTTCGTATGTACTAAACTAGTAAGTTGATGATTTTATTATTAAATGGATGAACTCGTTGTTATATTCCAAGGCATAAAGGTTAGCTTTTATGCTATAAATTGTGGACTATTACAACTTGGTTCATTTTCAAGCATGTTTGTTAAGTTTTAATTAATTTTATTATTTATTATTATTATATTCATTAATTTTATTGTTATATTAAATTATAAATTTAAGACTGGTAATTAAAATATTGTTAAATAGAGCATTTGATCAATTATTTTGGTTTAATTATATCATTTTTATAATTAATTAAACTAATCATTTTTTATTTTGTAAAAAATATTATTAATTAATAGTACGTACAAAATCCATCTTCTTTTATTAATAAAAAAATTATTCAGTTCAAATTTTAATTTATTTATTTATTATATTCTCTTCTATTATTTTTTAATTTATTTATTTTTTATAATTTATTCTACTCACACGTAATTATTATATTAATTTATAATAAATTGTAATCATTAAGTAATATAATATAGTCTTTTCGTAATTAGTTTATTAATATATTTTAATACTACACATTAAATCACTTATAAGTGTATTAACCATGTTTATTTTGGTTCATTATCTATTTAGGTATATGTTCTATTTAAGTATATTATAAAAAATTACTCATTCTCTTGTTTATATCATATTTTTCATTTTGGAGCACGAACATTGGAATCTATTTTCCAGTGCACTTGAACTCGTCTACACTAACACCGAAGGATGAGTTCAATCAATCCCACCCCCTCCCCCTTTACATCTATGTGACATCACCATGACGGAAGAGCTTATTACTACATCTACATTATACACCCCCCCCCCCTCTTAATTGGCACTTATTACTCCTACCACTTGAGAGTCGTTGTCCTGTGGAGGGACACAGTGATGGAAGAGTTTTATTACACTTCTGAGCATTGCGTATAAACCCACTACCTACAGAAGATAGGGGTGTGCTCCAACCTACTGGAGTATGTAGCAATGTCATACGGCTTGGAGTGATTTTACTCTCACTTATCTTATGCCAGGCGGGCCCCATGGAAGACCACCAGTATGAGGGGGAGTGTTGGAAGATATGGAGGACTGCCATTTTATACAAAAAGATCTTATACATCATTTGCAGCAAGTTGGGAGTTCATGATGTTCTCTCACCCCCAGCTTGAGGGGGAGTGTTGGAAGATGGCATCAAGCCCACACGACCAAGGAAGACCGACATATTTAATAGTATTGTAAGATGGGCAACACGACCAAGGAAGGCCCACATATCTAAGTGTATTATAAGATGGGCCACACGACCAAGGAAGTCTCACATATCTAAGAGTATTGTAAGATGGGCCACACGACCAAGCATTGTAAGATAGGCCCAAGCACATAAGAAGTAGGACCCACCATGATTACCACGAGCTGACATCCTTATCACATAAGTTGGAAGATCATGTGGGACTCACAAAGATAACCACAAGTTGGTTGGAAGATCTTAATTGGCACTTATTACTCCTACCACTTGAGAGTCGTTGTCCTGTGGAGGGACACAGTGATGGAAGAGTTTTATTACACTTCTGAGCGTTGGGTATAAACCCACTACCTACAGAAGATAGGAGTGTGCTCCAACCTACTGGAGTATGGAGCAATGTCATACGGCTTGGAGTGATTTTACTCTCACTTATCTTATGCCAGGTGGGCCTCATGGAAGAGCCACCAGTATGAGGGGGAGTGTTGGAAGATATGGAGGACTGCCATTTTATACAAAAAGATTTTATACATCATTTGCAACAAGTTGGGAGTTCATGATGTTCTCTCACCCCCAGCTTGAAGGGGAGTGTTGGAAGATGGCCTCAAGCCCACACGACCAAGGAAGACCCACATATTTAATAATATCGTAAGATGGGCAACACGACCAAGGAAGGCCCACATATCTAAGTGTATTATAAGATGGGCCACACGACCAAGGAAGGCTCACATATCTAAGAATATTGTAAGATGGGTCACACGACCAAGGAAGGCTTACATATCTAAGAGCATTGTAAGATAGGCCCAAGCCCATAAGAAGTAAGACCCACCATGATTACCACGAGCTGGCATGACCCACCATGATTACCACGAGCTGACATCCTTATCACATAAGTTGGAAGATCATGTGGGACTCACAAAGATAACCACAAGTTGGTTGGAAGATCAAGAAGGACTCACAAAGATAACCACAACTGGTTAGAAGATCAAGTAGGACCCACAAAGATAACCATGAGTTGACATATTTATCTTATGGTCACGTCCTCATAGAAGAGTTCTAGTTGGAGTTATGTTGTCTTCTATTTATATTGAGTTATTTAATTATGCTAGGACTTATCTTTAAGTGTAAGAGTTTTGGTGTAATTGGGACAAAGATAGTTTTATTGTAATTAGACTCTACTATCTTCCTCTTTTATAAAGAGATGTTCATGTAATTTCATTATAATAAGTCAATGAAGTATTTCTTTTTTCCATAAATTCATTAATAAATTCTCAATCATGTTGGTACAAACCGTTCAGAAAGTAGAGACTTTTTGCTTTTACTTGAAACTTTTCTGCTACTTGACCTTTGGTACTTCAGATGTTGACTTCTATTTCTAGAAATATCTTATTTCAAATTTTATTTTTGAGTTGGAAACTAGACTCAAACATATTTCCAAATGTATATAATATGAAAAGTATGGTATGAGAGTGACAAATCCAATAAAAAATAGGAATTGGAGAAGAAGACTAAAGGGAAAATGATATACTCTTTTTTTATCTTTTTCTTTTTCTTCTTCTTCTTCCACCCTTTCTTCTCCATCCTCTTCTCTTTGTCCATGTCAAATCTTTGCCCCCTCTAATACCATGTTTATTTCTAGGGCCAACAAATAAACACAAGAGATCTCAAGGAAAGGTGAGAAGAGATGACTCTAGCTCTAGGGAAAGAGGAGAGACTAAACCAAGGGAGAGAAAGAAGAGGAAAGGGGAGAGACGTGTAAGAACGAATTTAAGCCAAGAAGAGGCTTGAATGTTCTACCCCATGCCTTAAGGTTGAATTTATAGTTGTGGGAAGGTATTTACAATGACTATAATGCCTTTAGGGCTACATGCTTCAAAAGGAAAAAGACGTAAGAGGACGTACATTGGCTTGCATAATTAAAATTATATATTATCTCTATGGAAGTTCTCCTTATTTACTAGTCATGCCACCCCTACATATATGGGTATCTTTTAACACTGATGATGAAGAGGGAAACCCCTTCAATTCATCTCCGGGATATCAACCTGAAGACCAAAATCCTGAAGAGAACCCAAATGACTCGAATAACCAAGAAGAACCATCTATGGAGAAGAAGAACTATAGGTTCATGGCTGATCACCCCCTAGAACAAATCATTAGTGATCTTGAAGTAAAAATTACAACTAGAAGAGCAACTCATAAAAGTATGGCAAATAGTGCCTTCATTTCTCAAATAGAACCCAAAAGCTTTGCTAAAGCTGAAAAAGATGACTTTTAGTTTATGGGAATGCAAGAAGAATTAAACCAATTTGAAAGAAACAAAGTTTGGACTCTAGTACCTAGACCCCAAAATCAACAAGTTATAGGAGCAATATGGGTTTTTAGGAACAAACCCAATGAGGAAAATCAAGTAGTGAAAAATAAAGCTAGGATAATTGCCAAAGGATATATCCAAGCAGAAGGAACTGATTTTGAAGAGACTTATGCACCCGTGGCAAGACTAGAGAAAATTATAATCTTAATCTATCCCAATGGTGGGATTGGTCTGATTGTTTCAAAAAGCTCATCCTGCTTTTGCCCCACGTGTCACACATGTGACTTGTTAGCCCACCCAAACACATATGCAAACATGCGTACATGTGAGCATGAGAGCCTTACACTCATGCATGTGTGAGTATCATACAAACTCAAGGAGGAGGATATATAGTTTTTTTATATTTAACCCAAGGAGTCCCCATTAATTTTATAAATGTGGGACTAAAGGAAAAATTATGCCTTTGGCCCATGTAAGTATCGAACCTTGTTGTATTAATATATTGCATGGATAAATATGGTGGATGAGTATGGATGTGGACAATTAAATGGATATGGTTGTGTAGGGATGTGATTGAAGGTAGGATGTTTGAGCGAAGGTACGAATATGAGGGAATGTGGATGAATATGGTTGCGTATAGGTGTGATTGCAAATAGCTTATGATTGAAGATTGATGTTTATTTGTGTCTATGACTTTTATGAAGAAGCATGACTTTTAGGCAATTGAATTTGTAGATTTCCATGGATATTATGACATACGAAGAAAAGATTGCAACTATTATTGCATTCACAAGTTTTATTTTTCGCCATGGGAAGATAGTATCTCTACCATTGGAATAAACGTGTACCACATTCTTGTGGGATTAATAGTCTAATGTATTTGCAAAATGCACTAGACAAATCACCTGTTAAATTTTGAAAGGTTTACAGGATGAATCAAATAGTATTTCGTAAATTGGCAGAGATAGAGGTTTTTTTTCTGCCACAAAGACCATCTCAGTGGGAGAAATATTTCCTCCTAACTGTTGGTCAACAACAATCTTATAGTGTCACAGCGGAGATGTTTGATAGATCGAACTGGACCATAAGTAGGTATTTCAATAAGGTGTTGGATGCAATCCTCAAACTTCACTCTGATTACATCATACAGCATTCGGAACGCACACACTCGAAGATTTTAAACAGTTCAATGTTTTATCCGTACTTCGAGGTAACATCACTTGCCCTCTAACTAAATAATTTTATATTAATATACAAAGTTAGTCAATATTAATTGAAATTATATAATTAGGATTGTATTGTGGCTATTGATGGATCTCATATCAAAGTGAACATTTCACTTGAAGAACAACAAAGGTTCTGGAACAGAAAAGGACTATCTCTCACAAAATGTGATGGCAGCATGTTCATTTGATATGCAATTCACTTATGTACTTGCTGGATGGGAGGGATCAGCAACTGATTCCTATGTACTTAAGGACGCATTGACTTGCTAAGATAGAATCTTTGTACCTGAAGGTAAATAATATATTTTATGCAGTAATTTTTATCTATTTTATCTTCAATTATTTTATGTGAAATATAATTTCTATTATAGGTAAATATGTTATGATCCCAGATCTGACACATGGATTCGTAGGGAGTAAGAATGTTGTGGTCTCTGACCATGGACCAAGTAACTCGTCTCTGGGAGAGGTTGTCTTGCATTTCAGGGACAGAGCCAGGTCATCGAGACCTTTCTGGTCGCCCTATGGTGTCGGATTTGTGAGGAATTCTGGGTGAGAGAGATTACAGTAGAGAGGAGAGGGGAAAATCGACAGGATACGAAGGGACTAAGACTCTTTGAAGGGAGTCTTCACCTTGGGTTCCAGGGGAACGCCGACCCTAGTTCCTTTGGGAGAACGCAAATACCTTAAACTCTTTCTTGCATTTTCATTCCCTTCGACAGTTACTTAAAGCCAAGGCTATTATGATAGTTATTTCAAAAATGCCATGAATCCCTTCCTACTTACACTTATGAAATGAGGAAATAAAAGACATGTAATGCCTAACTCCACTGAGTCAACTCATCTGCGTCGCCGCTGGATGACTCGTCCTGCTATCGAGTTCACAACATCACTCCCCCCCCCCCCCCCCATAAAAATGAGGTTATCCGCAATCTCGAACGTGGGGTAGGCTTGCTGGAAGATGTCTAGATCCTCCCAAGTAGCATTGCTGGAGTCTAAGTGTGCCCATTGAACTAATACCTCCCTGCGGTGTGCATTCTGCCTAGTATTTAAAATCGTGGAGGGTATGAGAGATAGCTGATCTTCTTCCATGAGTGGTAGATATGACGTGAGGGGAGGGTCGCTGCGTTTGAATTGCTTAAGGAATGACACATGAAAAGCATCGTGGATTATGGCGTCTGGAGGAAGTTTGAGTTTATAGGCTACCTCACCCACCCGCTGAGAGATGACATACGGCCCAAAGTATTTGGGCGAGAGCTTATGCCTGCTACTAGCCATGGAAGATTGCCAATAATGCTGAAGGCACGACCAAACCAAGTCACCTAGTTGGTATTGAACATCTTTGTCCCTGATCATAATACTCCTTCATTCGTGCTTGGGCCTGCCACAGACGAAGGTGGATAACTACTAGCAATTTATCCCGCTCAATGAGAACAGTGTCAACTGCATCCACCCTGGTGGACTCTGGAACATACGAAAGGAGCCGTGGAGGATCCCTGCCATATACAATACGGAATGGTGTCTCCTGTAAGGCCGTGTGAAAGGAGGTATCGTAAGCATATTCTGCCCAAGGAATACATTCCACCCAATGCTTTGGACGTTCTCCAACCAAACACCGTAAGTACATTTCAATGGTGTAGTTGAGCACCTCTATCTAGCCTTCCGATTGAGGGTGATAGACGGACAAATAATTTAATTTTGTGCCGCATAGGTGGAAGAGATCATGCCAAAATTGGCTAGCAAAGATGACATCGCTATCACTGACAATTGACTCTTGGATGCAATGGAGCCACACAATGTGAGTAAAAAAAAGGTTTGCTACTGATGCGGCTGTGTAGGGGTGTTCCAAGGGAATGAAGTGTCCACACTTTGAGAATCTATCCACGACCACCATATGAAAAAAATTGTCGGAGGATTTCGATAGACCTGCAATAAAATCCATGGAGATATCAGACCAAACCTGAGAGGGAAGCTGTAGTGGCTGGAGGACCCCTATTGAGCTTAAGTGCTCAGCCTTGTTTCGTTGACATACGGTACAAGCAATGACATATGAAGTAACTGAAGATTTCATACCTTCCCAATAAAAATATTTCCAAAGCCGGAATAGAGTTTTCTAAATGCCTTCATGATAGCTGTTATGATAAGTTGAGAGTACTGTGTCAATGAGAGGAGACGCTGGAGGCAGATAAATGTGACGCTTGTAAAGAATAATGCTGTCATGAATTTTCCAAGAGAGGGCCATGTGTCCCGCAGTGATTTTCCAGTATAAGTCTTGCAACTTGGGAATGGTGTGGTGCGCTGTCTTGATAGATTCCAACAGTGTAGGAGTGGGTGACTGATGGCATTCAATTGGCCTGAAGGGTCAGACCGGCGGGAGAGAACATCAGCTACTGTATTCAATCAGCCAGCCCTATGTTCCACGGCGAAGTCAAACCCCATTAATTTACTGATCCATAGCTACTACGGGGAGGCGAAAATGCGTTGATCCAGAAGATATTTCAAACTATAGTGGTCAGTGCGAATGATAAAATATCGACCCCATAAATAAGGACGCCGTTGGCGCACTGCCTTTGCTAGACCAATAAGTTCTCGTTCATATGCTGGCAATTTATGTAGGTGTAGCGGAAGTCGTCGACTAAAATATGCAATGGGATGGTTGTCCAGTAACAGAACCGCCCCTATACAGCCCCCGAAAGCATTACATTCGACCACAAAGAGTTCTCAAAAATCAAGTAACTGTAATACATGCGCAGTAGCAAGTGCGGTCTTGAGAATCTGGAATGCAGTGGTGGTCTCATTAGTCCATTGGAAAGAATTTCGACGCAGCAGATTTGTTAAAGGTGCTACAAGTGCCGCGTAATGTTGAATGAACTTTTGGTAATAGCCAGATAAGCCCAGAAAACCCTTAAAGCGGAAATGTTGCTTGGTACTGGTCACTCTGTAATAGTAGTAATTTTGTCCGGGTCCACTGTAACCCCTGATGTTGTAATTATGTGCCCCAAATAAGTGACCTTTTGGCTCCCAAAGGTACACTCGGTCTTCTTTAAATAAAGCCAATGGGCTCGAATAAGTTGAAAAACCAGTTGGAGATGTTTTAAATGTTGAGGCCATAACTTGCTGAATATGAGGATGTCATCAAAGACTAAAATAACAAATCTTCTGAGATAGTCAGTAAATACCTCATTCATGAGCACCTGAAATATGGAAGGTGCATTGGAGAGACCAAATGGCATGATGATAAATTCGAAATGTCCATGATGAGTACGGAATGTTGTTTTCTGAAAATCTGGAGGGCACATATGGACTTGATGATATCATGAACGCAAGTCCAACTTCGTAAAAAACTAGGCCCCATGTAGTTCATCCAATAATTCATCGACCACTAGAATAGGAAATTTGTCCTTGACAGTCTTGGAATTTAATTATCTATAATCCACGCAAAATCTCCAAGTCTGATCATGTTTTTTTACGAGTAGGACTGAAGAAGAGAATGGAGACGTGCTCCTTCTGATGAGTCCTTGTTCGAGCATCATTTTGCATTGCTTCTCAATTTCATCTTTTTGTAAATGTGGGTAGCGATAGGGACGCACCATCACCACCTCAGAGCCAGCTTTCAAACAAATTCTATGGGCACATCTTCTCAAGGGCGGGAGGCCTGTCGGTTCTTGAAAAATATCAGAATAGTCCTCCAATAAGTTGTCTAATGATGTGGGTAAGGGAGGTTGTTGCTGGAGTAGATGCAATTGTGGCTGAATGTCAGCCTTGCACCCCTGTAACTTCAACTGTTGGCCTGCCATCTCAAACATCATAGTTAATGCGGCAAAATCCCACAAAATTGGTCCCAAAGTTTGCAGCCATTTAATTCTGAGAACCATATTGAATCCTGCCAAAAGGATAATAAGAAATTCTGCCTCAAAATGATAACCTTCAATGGAAAATAAAACGGCCTTGCTGACCCCATAACTTGGAAGTTTCTCGCCATTAGCCACTGAAACTGAAGCCATTGGATGAGGTTGCACCTGAAGTTGTTACTGTTGGGCCGTAGTGAAGCTAATGAAATTATGGGTACTCCCAGAGTCAACCAAAGTGAGGAGAGGTTGCTCATTGACAATGGCACACAGCTGCATAGTTTTGGTATATTGGAGGCCAGTAATGGTGTGGAGAGAAATTTCAGGCTCTTGGTCTTCCTCCGCTTGCTCTGCATCTATGGGTTCTTCCTCCTCATTATCCTCCACTTCTAACCAAAACAACTTCTGACATTGATGTCCAGGAAGGTGTACTTTTCATCACAATTATAACATAAGCCTTGGGACCTTCTGTCTTCCAACTCGGCTCTGTTCAATTTTTTGATAAATGTCGGTTGAGACGGACTGGGCATGGGTGTTGGGGAAGGATTTTTAGGGGCACTGGGATGACATGTGCTACTAGAAGCTGATCTGTTATTTTGCCAAGTGGGCCTATAGTTCTGAATGTTTTGCCTCTAGTGTCCTGGCTAAGGTCATTGCTCGAACCAAATTTGAGGGAGCGAGGAGCTCAACCTCTAACCTGAGAGACTCTAATAATCCAGCAGTAAAGATCCCCACCTGTTGATCCACCCGAACTACTTTATTGGCTCTGGCTAATTTTTCCTTAAAATCTTTCTGGTATTGTTCAATTGTGCCTATTTGGCGCAGTAGGACCAAATCCCCTAACTCTTTAAATTCTTCCTAGTCTAGGTTCAAATTTTCCATTTATAACTGGTGGCCCCATAGTTGCGCTTCATCAAGCATGTGGAAGGCGGCCAACCCCACTTGTCACATTCAATTGTTCTTTGATGGGAAAAATATTTCTCGCACCTATATAGCCAAATCAAGGGGTCCTCTGATCCCTTAAACAGCGGAAAATCCAAGTTTGTATACCTCGGGATGGTCCCACCACCTAAAATCGAGCTCGTGCCATTCACTGTCTGGTCTGTTCAACCCACAAAGTGGTCGCCCTGCATAGCTGTAGGGCTCCTCCCTCCATCACGAGGTTTGGGGTTTCATACCCCCATCAATTCATCAAGTTTAGAAGCTATTTGTTGAATTTGGACATTTACTTGAGAAGCTCTGTTGTCCATCAATATCGCCAGGCGCCCTTCGGTTTCTTCCTGCCCGGATTGTATCATTCCCCTGACGGTAGATCTCCAATCTTCATTGTTCGGTGGCTCGCCCATGTCGGCCTGCTCTAATACACTTCACTCCCACTACTACATATAATTGCATCAAAATATTTTGTCTGCAATTTACCAGATTTCACAAAATTAATTATTTCTAAAATTGGCATTGCAGTAGAAAGAGCAAATCCTGTGAATCTTGCCATTTGAGAATCTAATCTGACAACCTTAAAAATCTCTTGCACAATCTGCAACAGTTTTTTTGTTGGGGTTTCCTTGATCATCATAGCTATCCAATGCAATAACAATAAGCCTCTTTCTTCACCTCAAAGTAGGGTACTTATTAACTATACCTACTCCAGTTTCATTATGTTTCCTTCCCACTTCATTTTCTTTAGCTTCAGAGCTTCATTTCTTAATCCTGCTCAAGATACTTTTGACCTGGTCTTGCAACTCCGGGTCTCCCTTTTCTCTAGTTCAATCTGATTATACTCTACTGATCCATTCAATGAAGATTTTTCATCCACAAAGAGCCTTAAAGACATGTCCTAGACATCTTTTAGAGAGTCACCAAGAATTTTGTTTTGCAGATTTTTCATCTAGGTGAAAATTTTCTCCCACAAAATAAGTTGTAATTCCAGAACCTGAGGAAAAGCATTGAATTCCTCAACCAACTAACATTCTTTCAGTTCGTTCTTCCAACCAGTCCATACATGGCAAGCCTCGTTGGTGTGATGGAAACAGACTTCTATACAGAAAGTTATGAACCAGAAAATGTTTAGATAGAAATCTTGCATAACCACACGAAGTGGTTGGATGACACTTTGTTATGGTGCCCCTTGCATAACCCATAATCATGGAATTCCACAACACCAAATTTTGCATAACCAGTCCATACATGGGACCCAAAAATTTCAGCACACCGTTGTCAATTTGACCAAGAACAAACTCACTACAGCTGGTCCCATCAATAGAAAAATCATTCATCCATAGAATTATCTCAACCCTGCCCTAAATGCCCAACAAAATTTCATCACCAAAATTCACATCTGGTTGAAGAATTTTGACAAACAATGGTCAAGTAGCATACAAATCATCCAAAAAATTAAACACAAGGTTGCCAAATTGATAAGGGACATGCACACTACTGCTATTCTCGGCAATAGAAAAATAAAATAGAAAATTTTTTCTATCAATCCCGGCATCCCCAGAAAAATTCCATCTCGAACTTCATTGACACAAGCCGGAATTCCGACAATTGTGCACTATTTCTCTGCTTCATGGAATAGAGAACCTCCGTCCCCAATTTTCGAGCAGCTTTGCTGTTGATCAGCCCTTGGAGCCCAATCAACCCCATGGAACAACCGATTTGACCTAAAATTCAATGGCATTTCAGAAGCTTAGCCTCAAATGTGTTGAAGTTGGTTCCCCATTGGACTGCCAATTGAGAGTGAGAGTGTTAAACACCTAGCCAATACTACCCAAAAGACCGGCCTGTTAGGAGCAGAAGACATAGGTACTTAACCCAGGCCCATAACCAGGATGTCCCATAACATCACACCCCCCCTTCGCGAGCCGACGACCACAGCGGCGCAATGACACAGGCCCGACCTAGGTTTTTATCCTACGACCTACCTGTATTTTAATCCAGCCTTTGCGCGCGATGCAGCGACACTGGCCCGACCCAGGTTTTTATCCTACGGCCTACCAGTATTTAAATCCAACCTCTGCAGCTTTGCCGGGAATCAAACTCGGGACCGAGGGTCAGCTCTGATACCAAATGTTAAGCACCTAGCCAATACTACCCAAAAGACCGGCCTGTTAGGAGCGGAAGACATAGGTACTTAACCTAAGCCCATAACCAGGATGTCCCATAACAGAGAGTGAGAATCCGAAGCCAAAGCCCGCCGGATTTGTTTTCGTCAACGCCTCCTCTTTTTCCGATGGCTAATAGCAGCCCTTTGGGGCTTCGTTGCTTGTAGATTTTCAGAGATAGAGGGCTCTCGGATTTTTTTCCCTAATTTCGGATGTCTCCTGTTCGGATTTTTATTGCATCCCGTGAGAAAGGGTTTTTTGAAGTTGAACGCAAATTTGTGATTACCGATGAGGTGTTTGCAGTATAAACCTCCAATTTTGGATTTCTAGGGGCTTAGGAAATTAAATTTTTTTGGCCCGTCGCTGGACTTCCCTGTGCAGAGATGTTGAAAATTTCTTAAGCTTGGCCTTTCTGCCTGTCCGAGAGAGCGTCTTGTCACGGGGTCGCAACTCCTTTGCTTAACCCGTGCGGCACTTGTGTGCAAACTCCTTTGCAGATACACAAGTCAGCCTAACTCTCACTCTTACTTGTAAGGGCTACACTCACTCGCCCGATGAAAGCAATAAGAGAACTTAAGAGGACTCAAGGGACTTGCTCAAGAGAGATTGTATTACACTCCAATGAGTTGTGTACAAATGAGAGGCTCTCCCCTATTTATAGTTTTAAGGGGGAGCAAGGAATGTTTTAGATTATGTACACTTGTCATTGATCCAATGGGTTGGATCCTTCTAGACTATTCCACTACCATCTAACTAGGGACCTTTCTAGACTCCTATATACAATACTAGGGTGTATGCCCAAGTACATATACCGGATCCAACTAGGTGTATATGCGGGACCTTCTAGAGAGCTTCTAGAGATCCTTCCTTCTAGAGCATGTGTTGGGCCATCCATAGAGGGCTTGGCTTAGAACCTCCTCTATGTATCCTCAAACTGGCCCAATGGGTGGGCAGTGGGCTTAGGTCCCGTGACATTCTCCCCCGCCTAATTTACGCAACGTCCTCGTTGCGTTCCTTGTACATCGTGATCTGGTCCTCGAACTGCCACAACACCTTAGCTTCTTCCCATGTAGCCTCACTTTCTAGCAATCCACGCCATTTCACTAGGTACTCAGTCTTAGGCTGGACTCCCCTCCATCTCTTTACGCGATCGCTAATGATGTACTCCACCTCCTTGTCAAATGATGAAGTCATCAACGGCGGTGCACGTTTGCTAACTCCACGTGAGGGATCCTCCGCATCTGCATGGTAGGGCTTCAATATGCCTGCATGAAAGACCGGATGGATCTTGAGGGATGGTGGGAGTTGGACTTGGTATGAAACCTTTTCCTACTCTCTTGATGATGGCGTAGGGCCCTTCATATCTCCTTACCAACCCCTTGTACTTACCGCGCAAAGCCTTGAACTGTTGGGGTAGTAACTTTATCATGACAAGGTCCCCCACCTTGAACTCAAGTGGCCGCCTCTTTCCATCAGCGTGCTTCTTCATCCTCTTAGTCGCCTTGTGTAGGTAGGACTTTGCTATGTCAGCTTGTTCATGCCAATTCTTAGCAAACTGGTAGGCTGCAGGGCTCTTGCCTTCATAGCTGGTTCCTACCGTCAATGGTGTGAGCGGTTGTTGGCCGGTGGCCAACTCAAAGGGGTTGTGGCTTGTTGACTCGCTCTTTTGCAAGTTGTAGCAAAACTGGGCCACATCCAAAAGCTTCACCCAATCTTTCTGATTTGCACTCACGAAGTGCCTTAGGTATTCCTCCAGCAATGCGTTCGTGAGTTCTGTTTGTCCGTCTGTTTGGGGGTGAAAGCTCGTGGAGAAGCAAAGTTCTGTCCCCAAGAGTTTAAACATCTCCGTCCAGAACTTCCCAGTGAACCGAGGGTCTCGGTCACTTATAATCGTCTTAGGGACTCCCCAATACTTCACCACGTTCTTCAAGATCAGTCGAGCTGCTTCATCTGATGTGCAATGTGTTGGAGCAGCAATGAAGGTAGCATACTTGGAGAACCGATCTACTACAACTAAGATAGACCCCATCCCGTCCATCTTAGGCAACGCTGATATGAAATCCATGGAGATGCTCTCCCACGGTCGTTCTGGCATAGGTAATGGCTCTAGCAACCCTCCCGGCTTTCTATGTTCAACCTTGTCTTGTTGGCAAATTAGGCAGGTTTTCACGTACTCGTCTATATCGTCCGCCATCCGGGGCCAATAGTACCTGGTCTCCAACAAAGCAAGGGTCCTTCTTTGTCCTGGGTGGCCAGCCCACAGGGTGTCAAGGCATTCCTTCATCAATTCTCTTCTGAGGGTGCCCACTTTGGCACATAGAGACGGTTCCCCTTAGTGTAGAGAAGCCCATCCTCTTTCCAAAATATCCTTGTCCTTCCATCCTCGATAGCTTGAATGATGCCTCTGGCCACATCATCCTTGCTAAGCCCTTCTCGTATACGATCTGGCAAGGTCTCATTAAGTTTGCTTACCGTGGCCACATGTTCGAGTTTCATGGCGGCAAGTTCAGCCTTCTGACTCAAGGCGTCCGCAACCTGGTTAATCCGTCCAGGCTTGTATTCCATCACCATATCAAACTCGGCCAAGAAGTCTTGCCAACGCGCTTGCTTCGGACTCAACTTCTTCTGGGTCTGAAAATAGCTTGTAGCCACATTGTCTGTCTTAACAATGAAGCGAGAGTCAAGCAAGTAGTGCCTCCATGTTCTTAGGCAATGTACCACGGTCATCATCTCCTTCTCTTGGACCGTATACTTCCGCTCCGTCTCATTCAGCTTCCGACTTTCATATGCAACAGGGTGTCCATCCTGTTCCAAAACCCCTCCAATGGCAAAGTCAGAAGCGTCAGTGTGTACCTCGAAAGATTTGGAATGGTCTGCCAACTTGAGCACTGGTTCCGCCGTTACCACACCCTTAAGGTCCTCAAATGCCTTCTGGCACTGCTCCGTCCATTACCATAAGACATTCTTTTTCTGCAAATTCGTGAGTGGAGCAGCACGTTGTGAGTATCCTTCGATGAACCTCCGGTAGTAGTTGACAAGGCCCAAGAAGCTCCGCAGCTCTGTCACCTTTGTGGGTACCTCCCACTCTGCTATAGCGTGGACCTTGGCCTTGTCCATCCAGATCCGCCCGTCTCCGATCCAATACCCAAGGAATGAGACTTCCTTCAAGGCAAAAGAACACTTCTCTCTCTTCACGTAGAGAGAGTTTTCTCGTAGCACTTGGAAAGCAATTCGTAAATGGTTTAGGTGTTCTTTTAATGTTTGGCTGTATACCACAATATCATCCAAGTAGACCACCACGAATCAATCCAAGTATGGATGAAAGATTGTGTTCATCAAGGTGCAAAACGTAGCTGGGGCCTTTGGTAAACCGAAGGTCATGACTAGAAACTCGTAAGCTCCATACCTTGTGACACAAGTAGTCTTCGGCTCATCTCCTTCAGCAACCCGCACTTGATAGTACTCGGATCGTAGATCAAGTTTGCAAAAGTACCGTGCCTCAGCCAGCCTATCGAACAAATCTACTATGAGCGGAATCGGATATTTGTTCTTGATGGTTACCTTGTTGAGTGCTCGGTAGTCGATGCACATCCTAAGGCTCCCATCGTGCTTCCTCTGGAACAATACCGAGGCTCCATAAGGGGCTTTTGATGGCCGTATGAAGCCAGCATCCATCAATTCTCATAGCTGCCTCCTTAGTTCCTCTAGCTCAGGTGACGACATCCGATATGGGGCTAGTGCTGGGGTCTTGAACAGGGCTCCAACTCGATTTGGTGATCGACCTCCCTCCTTGGTGGTAGTCTCTTGGGCAGCTCTGGTGGCATGACATCCTTAAATTCACTAAGGACCTTCTCGACTTCAGGAGACATGGGTGTCCCGTCTCTTTCTTCTGACAAGGTGGCCAAGTAGGTTACCTCACCCTTCTTGAGGCCCTTGACCAACTACATAGCCGATAGTATCTTGCTTACTTTCTTGCCATCCTTCAGCACTGGGACCATGCAAGGTGCCTTCTCATCTAGAAAGCTCAACACTCCCAAACATGGCATAGGAATGGCCTTGGCCAAGCTAAGGAATTCCATTTCAAGAATGACCTTGAAGTCATCCATAGGTACTGCTATCAGGTTAATGGTGCCTTGCCATTCTCCTGCCTTAAAGGCGATGCTCCTTGCTACTCCAATCACTGGTTTAGCCTCAGAGTTGACCGCCTTCATCCTACTCACATCCTTCTCCAACATGAGACCCAGCCTCTTGGCCTCTTCTCCTGAGATGAAGTTGTGAGTGGCTCCCGTATCAATCATAGCACGTGTGTTTTTGCCATTTAGACACACGTCTATGTACATGAGGTCCTTGACTGAATGGGCAGCAGGCTTTGCCACATGAGCCTGCCCCTTCATGGCATTGAGGAGTCTAAGTGCCCCCATCTTAGGCTCCTCCTCATTTTCACTCTCCTCCTCATGACCTTCCATGTTCACCAACAAGGCATTGAGAGCTTTCTTCTTTGGGCACTCAAAAGCTCTGTGGTCACCATCACAAATGAAACAACCAGAGCGACGAGGGACGAACTTACCTTTGCCCTTTTGATCCTGGCTGGTTTTCTTGCCTTCTTCCTTCTGGTAATTCGGTTTGTCTCCCCTGCCTTTGCCTTGGTTAGGCTTGCCCTTTTTGTCTTTGTTTGAGCCCTCAGCCTTCTTTGTGAATTCGACCAACTTCTCCGCTGTTGAGAGGGCGGTGGCCAGGTCTTGAACTCCCCCACCTTTGCAACTCTTGCTCCGCCCAAAAAGAAGAAGAGCTTGTCTTTCTCAGCCATGTTAGATATATTTAGCAGCAAGGCTGTGAGCTGGTTGACATATTCTCGAATAGACCCCGTATGTTTTAGCCGCTTTAGATCCTTCCAAGCCAAGTACTCCACGTTCTCTGGGAAGAATTGAGACTTGATCTCCTTCCTGAAATCTTCCCACGTTGCTATAGTGCAACGGCCTTCGGTCACATCACCGTACCTCCGTCTCCACCATAGCATTGCATCGTCGGTGAGATACATAGTGGCTGTATCCACCTTCGAGGCTTCCTCCGAAATCTTAGCAGCTTTGAAGTATTGCTCCATTTGCCAAAGAAAATTCTCCAAGTCCTTGGCATCTCATTTCCCATTGTAGCTCTTAGGTTCCGGGACTTTGACCTTTGGAGCGAACTCCCTCAGTCCTAGCCCTCCCCCAGAAGCTACCGCCTTCTCCAATAGGTTAAATCAAATTTTAACATCTTCAAGCTCAGCTACTTCTTCGCGGAGGCTAGTCATTTCTCCTTCCATAGTCTCAAGCCTTTCCGACATGCTTTCAATTTTTTTTGTTGTCTTTTCATTCAAGGTTTTAAAAACCTCTACCGCACTTCGCATGTCGGCTTCAAGACTATGCAAGGCATCTACAAAAGCGTTCGATTTGTTCAAACACTCAGAGAGAGTTTGTTCGAACTTACCGGCCCGAGCCTCTAGTATAGACATACGAGCATCCAAAGCCGATTGCCAACCTCGGTCCCTTGACCTATCTCTTTTTGTCTTTGAAGACTGGCCCTCCACCGGCACGTTGATCACTTGCGAATCGCTAGCCATGATGTAGCAACAATCCTCAGCAATTCCCCCTCTCGAACCAAAGCTCTGATACCAACTGTCACGGGGTCGCAACTCCTTTGCTTAACCCGTGCGGCACTTGTGTGTAAACTCCTTTGCAGATACACAAGTCAGCCTAACTCTCACTCTTACTTGTAAGGGCTACACTCACTCGCCCGATGAAAGCAATAAGAGAACTTAAGAGGACTCAAGGGACTTGCTCAAGAGAGATTGTATTATACTCCAATGAGTTGTGTACAAATGAGAGGTTCTCCCCTATTTATAGTTTTGAGGGGGAGCAAGGAATGTTCTAGATTATGTACACTCGTCATTGATCTAATGGGTTGGATACTTCTAGACTATTCCACTACCATCTAACTAGGGACCTTTCTAGACTTCTATATACAATACTAGGGTGTATGCCCAAGTACATATACCAGATCCAACTAGGTGTATATGCGGGACCTTCTAGAGAACTTCTAGAGATCCTTCCTTCTAGAGCATGTGTTGGGCCATCCATAGAGGGCTTGGACTAAAACCTCCTCTATGTATCCTCAAACTGGCCCAATGGGCGGGCAGTGGGCATAGGTCCCGTGACAATCTGCTCAATAACTTTTCTCCACGACCTTTCTCTCTGTGTCATGGGTAAAATACTTCTCGATTGCGGCCCTTTCATGCATTGATGCCATTCCCGGTTCGAGAATGTGTAATTTCTGGTTCATAATTAGGATCAGATCCAACTTTTGCACGATCTGAGCAAACCTTATCTCATTTTCTGCATGTGCCTCTGCGTGTACATTCAGCTCTTTGATCAGCAACTCTCTTAACTCCCCATTGCTGGAATTCCCCATGTTACGTAGTTTTGATACCAAGTTGTTACGGTCCCGGATCTGACACTTGGATTCGTAGGGAGGAAGAAGAGAAAGACGAAAATCAAGCCAAAGGGAAGCTTGAAAACCCTAGGTTCTTTGAGGAAAATGCACACCCCTGAGCTCATTGAGAAGAACTCAAAACCCTTGTTTACTCTAAGTCAATGCTTGTCTTTCTCATCACTCTTACCCCTTAAATAGGGTTCACCCTTACAAGGTTTAAGATAAAATATTACAAAAATACCCTTGTGGCCTATTAATTCTTTAACTAAAATAAAATAAAGTAAATTAAATAAAAACAATTAAAATAATAATTTTATTGCATGCATAACAAAATATTATCTAGTAGATGTTGGTTATGCAAATCTTCTGGGATTTTTGGCTCCATATCAAGGAACTCAGTATCATCTCCAAGAATTTGGAGATAATATTCCTAAAAATGAAAAAGAATTATTCAATCGAAGACACTCATCTTTGGGAATTACTATTGAGCGAACTTTTGGTGCTTTAAAAGCATGATTTCAAATGTTGAAAGACGCTCCTCCATTTTCTTTTAAGATCCAGACAAAAATTGTAATTACTTGTTGCATATTACACAATTATATACATGGAGAGGATTACAATGATCTATTTGAATTGGAAGACGATGATTCGGGTGGCGAGCTCAGTGGAGGAGGTGATGCGGTCCAATTAGGTACAATGGATGATACAGACAACGATGATACCGATGGTCTTGAGGATGAGGGTAGCTAAGTAACAAGCTTTCGGAGGTAACATGCATTAGAATCCACAAGAGCCGCACAATTTCGAGATGCCATAGCAATTTCCATGTGGAATGATAAATGATGGTTGTATCTTATTGTTTTTGAACATGTGTCGTTCATATGTACTAAACTTGTAACTTGATGATTTTAATATTAAAGGCACGAATTCGTTATTTGAATAATCTTACTTAGGTTATTAATAAAGTTTTATCTTTATTTATTAAATTGTATTACTATATTAAACTTGATATTTAAGCATGCATTTGATTAATTAATTATTTTTAATTTTTTGGAAATATATTATTAATTAATACCATGTAAAAAATCCATCTTGTGTTATTAATAAAATAAATAATTATTTATTTATTATATTTATTTTTTAATTGATGTATTGTATTAGTGATTTAATAGTGGTAATTAAAATATTGTTAACTCAAGCATTTGATCAATTATTTTGGTTTAATTAACTCATTTTATAATTAATAAAATCAGTGATTTTAAATTTAATGGAAAATTATTATTAATTAATAATACGTAAAAATATATAGTGTGTTAAAGTTAGCATTTGATAGATTTTTCCTCTTTAATCATGCCTTTTTTATGTTAAAGTATACCATATATTATCAATAAATTAATAACTAAACTTATTATATTCGTTTATCTTATTTTTAATGTTATTTATTTATTTATTATAATTAATCATGTGCACAAATAATTGGTTCACGTAATTACTGTATAATAAAACATAAAATTTAAAGTTCATTTTCATCTCCTGCTTCTAAATCATTTCATTCATCTACATGAACTTCATATTTCAAACTGGGTATTAATATAATTATATTATAGAAACTAATATAATATAGTTTTTCATTAATTAGGATATTAATATATTCTAAAACTACTATTTATTGTACATTAATACAGTAATTACGTGAGCCAATTAACTGTGCACATGATTAATTATAAAAATAAAATAAATAACGTTAAAAATAACATAAACAAATATTATACGTTTAGTTATTAATTTATTGATAATATATGGTGTACTTTAACATAAAAAAGTCATGATTAAACAAGAACAATCTATCAAATGCTAACTTTAACACACTATATATTTTTACATATTATTAATTAATAATATTTTTCCATTAAATTTAAAACCATTGAATTTATTAATTATAAAAATGAGTTAATTAAACCAAAATAGTTGATCAAATGCTTGAGTTAACAATATTTTACTTACCACTTTACATCACTAATACAATAGAGTAATTAAAAATAAATATAATTAATAAATAAATAAGTATTTTATTAATAACATAAGATAGATTTTTTACATGGTATTAATTAATAATATATTTTCACAAAATTAAAAATAATTAATTAATTAAATGCATAATTTAACTATATTTTATTTACCAGACTTAAATATCAAGTTTAATATAGTAATAAAATTTAACAAAAATATTAAATAAATAAATATACAACTTTATTAATAACCTAAAAGAAAGATTATTCAAATAACGAGTTCGTGCCTTTAATATTAAAATCATCAAGTTACAAGTTTAGTACATATGAATGACACATGTTCAAAAGCAATAAGATACAACCATCATTTATCATTCCAAATGGAAGTCACTATGGCATCTCGAAATTGTGCGGCTCTTGTGGATTCTAATGCATATTGCCTCTGAAAGCTTGTTATTTGGTTACTCTCATCCTCAAGACCATCGCTATTGTCATTGTCTGTATCCCAACCGAACCCACTAGTGTTAATACAACGCGTTACCGCATGATCTTGTTCGATTCTTGAACTGCTCAACAATTTTTTTATTGACTACGTCTTCATTGAACTTATTAACACATTCCATATATACCTCATGCTTCCAAACCCCATTGGACAACTTGTTCCCTATATTGACCTGCTCGACCAAGAGATCGATCATTTTGTTGTCATCTTCGAAGGTCCAAATGTCATATGGTTGAGCAGTTTGTTGTATACTTGTAACCATTTATAATCTAAATCCGAGCTGGTCCTCATGGAAATTTTTTTATCAGACAACCTTTACCCATCACGGAAACACAAACCACAAAAAATAGAATGCCATGTGGTGGATATTTATAACACTCAAATCTCCTCACCACATGGCCAAAACAATCCATAACACTTCAAACAATTTCAATAACATTTTAAAACATTTCAAAATTTTCAACAACATTCTAAATAAACTATTTTCACCACTGCAGATGCACTAAACAATGCAAAAACACACACATCAAGTCCAAATTCACCGAACACCCCTGGTAGAGCCCTATATGACTTCGCAGTCTCTATAAACTGTACCTCATCAGTGATGGGGATCGGGTTTCCTTCGCTAATGGGCGCCCGTGTAGGCGACTCAGCCTTGTTTGAACTGGACCACACACCCCAAACTCTAAACCCTAATCGAGAACGTTAAAAAAAACCCTAATAAACCGTAAACCCTAAACCCTAAACCTTAAACACTAATTCCATAACTTAAAACCCTAAACCTTAAAAGCCCTAAACCCTAATTCCAGAACTTAAACAAAAAAACCCTAAAAGCCCCAAACCTTAAACCCAATCACCCAATAAACTTAAACCCTAAAAATTTTTGAAAAAAAACCTAAACCCTAAAAATACTATAAATCCTAAACCCTAAACACTTAACCCTTAAATACCGAGCACCAAACCCTAAAAACATTAAACCCTAACCCTAATCAAGAATTTAGACCATAAATTGTAACCCTAAATCCCACAATTATGCAACAATCACCACAAATTAGGCACTGAAACTAAAATTAAATCAAATACAACACTAATTTAATAAAAAAAAAAATAGGGCTCAGGCATACCTTCTAAAATTTGGGGAAAATCGAAGCCGAATGGGGAAATCGATGCCGAATCGAAGTAAAAATTAAGAAATCGATGCCCAAATGTCAAAATCCAAGAAAATCGAAATGGAAAAAATGAACGAAATTGGAAGGTATCTTGGGGAAAAAGAGAATAGAGAGAGGGAGAAGGGAGTGGGAGGCCGAAAGGGAAAAGAGAGAGAGAAGAGAGGGAGGCCGAGAGGGATAAGAGAGAGGGAGAAGCGAACGGGAGGTTTAGAGGAAGAGCGAGTGCGAGATAGAGAGGAGGCCGAGAGGACGTTCGCAACAAGAAGGATAAGGGATAGGGAGGCCGGAGAGGGACAGAGGCTGGAGAGACGGAGACCAAAGAGAGACGGTGGAGAAGAGAGAGGGAGCAAAGAGATTGGGGGACGCAGGGAGAAGAGAGAGGGGGTGCGGGAGAGAGGGCACAAAAATCGAAAAATGAAGAGACCGAGAGAGGAGGTGCCGGAGAAGGGGGGGGGGGGGGGGGGGGGGGGGAATCGTTAAGGGTTCGAACCCCGGCATATGCTTCATCTGGATGATTTTCAAAAACGGGCAGAAACCAGATTTCATAACTTAAACCGTGGAGATGATTTTTAAATTCATCTTAATCATCTAAATGATTTGAACTCTGATGCTTCACTAAACCATTCATCTAAATCGTTTAGTCCATAATGAAGTGGAATGAATTCCCCCCGCATTACCTAGGTCATTACAAATAAGGCATTAGTGTAAAAAGACTTGAATTGAAGTGAAATTACACCATTTCATCTGCCCAGGAAAAACAGAGGAAAGTTGATTCCTACCTTTTTTCCAAATCATTCACTTACCACGAGCGACGGCGTCGCTTCTCCCCCCGCCCCCCGAAACGAAAAAATCCCTCTCATTTCCTCTTCTCCTCTCCTCTCGCTCGGCCTTCATCTCCCGATGATTTTTTTCGCTCCATTTCTTCCCCTCGTCTTCGCTCTCTCTGCTTTCTCTCTTTTTCGTTTTCTGCTTTCTCCATTTGCCCCAACTTCATTCATCCGGTCTCTCTCGCTGTGCAATACCTAGGGTTTTTGCCATCAGCATCAGCGATTTGCAGGATTTTAGGGTTCTTACCGATGCTTCGGAGAACGGATTAGGACAGGAACCTCGTCGGCGCAGAGCAACGGAGGGACATTTGTTGCCGTGAGGTCGATCTTCACACCGTAACAAAATTTCGCGGTGATTTCGAAGGTCTCAGAGCCGCCTGGGAAATCCAAAATCGAAACTGTCGAAGCCGCAGGGCTCTTCGACGACGACGACGACTTTTTTTTTCACTTTTTTAAATTTTATTCTAATAACACGTAATTAGTATATTAATTTATAATAAATTTTAATCATGAATTAGTTTAATTATAATAAACTTTAAACCATTGGATTTACATTTTGTGTTAATATATTATTAATTAATAATACGTAAATAAATATATAATGTTATTGATAAATTAATATATTTATTTATTTATTATGTATTTTTTATTAAAATAGTGAGTTTTAATGTTAAAAAATATCTTATGTCATTAAAAAATAATTTATTTATTTATTATATTCGTTTATGTTATTTTTAAAAATTTATTTATTTTAAATAATTTATTCTAGTCACACGTAATTAGTATACTAATTTATAATAAATTGAAATCATTAATTGGTTTAATTAACCAAATTGCTATAATTAATTAAACCATTAGGTTTATTTATTATATTATCTTATGTTATTTTTATTTTTTATTAATTTTTTATTAATTTTTTATAATTTATTCTAATCACACGTAATTTTGTTTTAATTTATAATAAATTATAATAATTAAGTAATATAATATAATTTTTTATTAATTAAGATATTAATATATTGTGGACTACACGTTAAATCACTTATAAGTGTAGTAATCACGTTTATTTTGGTTAATTATATGTTTAAGTATATATTCTATTTAGTATATCATAAAAGGTTACTAATTCTCTTCTTTATATCATACTTTTCGTTTGGGGGCACTAACATTGGAATTTGTTTTCCAGCCACTTGAACTCGTCTATACTAACACCCAAACATGAGTTGAAGTGGAAACAATTCATCTCACTTCAATTCAATTTTCCACTTCATTGTGGACTAACCCCCCAACAAAACAAAAATTTGATCTTCATCTTTTATCTTCGTCTTCATCCCATGTTGAAGTTCATCTCCTGGATAATGCGGTTGGCTGAAGTTCATCACCTGCGTGAAAGTAGACTAACACCCAGCCACCCCCCCCCCCCTTGTCTTTCAAACTCGCTGCCTTGTACCAGTTTTTTCGTAGGTTTGCTCTCAGTTCCAAGAAGAACTCGTCTTCTTGGTCTTCAATTCGTCTGAGAGACGTGATTCTTTCTTTGACGGCCTCCATTCAATGTCTTCGTTCTTTCCCCATTACCGCTGGAAACCCGAAAGCCACTACCAGCCCTCTGAAACTTACACCCCCTGTTATTTACAACTTTATAAACTTTAGAGTACGTGTCGCTGCGAAATCGGTAGCTGTGAAAACCAAGAATGTTTGTGGGAAGAACCTGACTATGGAAGTGAGAGTGACTCCGACGAAGAGGAAGAAGAAGAAGAAGACATTCGTGATGATTGGACTACACAAAGTGACAATGAAGAAGAATAAAGTGTAGCTGTTTTTTCTGAAAAAATGCCAAGGCGACTGATGAAGAATACGAGGAACTGGTTAAGGGTTGTTAACCTAACTTATCTCTTCCTTATCTTCTCCTCTTTACAATTCCTTGTCAGGATATGAGATATCAAATGGAATCTCTGTTTACATAGATTGTGCTTGGTCCTTTGCCTCAATGATCAAGCGGAGTTTTAAGTTTGATTCTTGAGTTCTAGGCTCACCTGGGTTTAAGAGGGGTTGTGCGTGTGTAATCAACCTTCAAGAAAAAAGAAAAAGTAAAAAGTCATGAATTGATCAGTTTAAATGTGTTTTTCTTGACCCTAAGGCTCCATTTAAAATTTTAATTGATCGAGCTTCATATAAATTTTAGAGGAGGATTTCTTGCAAATAGAATATTTTTACAACGAAGCAAGCTTGCTAACAGGGCATGGTATGTCTAAGATTGATGGTAGTTTGACTAGCTAGGCTATCATGAATTAAATCATCGTCCTTGGAACAGAATCGTTGTCTTCCATTTATCTGGACTAGGAGTGGTATGCGTTATGTCCATTTTGGTTGGGAAGGGGGTGCTTGATTGTCAGGCAAGAACTGCCATGGGAGTCACCTAACAATGAAGGCTAGGAGTCATAGGACTCTCAACTTGTTGCCCTGGGTGGTGTTGAACTGCCTAGTTGTAATCTAAACCTGTAAGCTTGTTGTTTGTGGCATGTGCTTTGAAAGACCTTTCTATACTAGTAACAACCAAATAGGTATTAGCTGAAGTGGTTGACTGCCTATTGTACGCTGGGAATCTTTGACACTGGATGAATTTGAGAGGAGCTTTTCATAAAAGTAATTCTGTTTTCTGCAGTTCAAACTATTCTGAAAATTATGTGTGATATCTTCACCATGCAGTACTCAGAAGCTTCACTATAATATATAGTTGACTTCAGAGCCAACCATGGCTCTGCTGAAACATTGTTTTCATTGTGTGGACCATCTCATGTTTACTGCATGCCTGATAGCTTGTTTTTCAGTCTTTCGAGAAACCTTTGTTACTTGATCCATGCCAATCCATCTCACTTGAAGTTTCCTTGTTAGTCAAACTCTTGCACAAGTTGTACATGCATTTTTTATTGAAAAAATGTTCACCTCAAGAGCCTGAACCTTTTTTTTTTCCTTGAGGTGGCCAATTTGCAACTTTTCCTAATCACATGTCGAGTTAGGCAATGATTCTTTTGTTGATTTTCATGTTCTCATTCATTAGGAAAGGAATCTAACTGTCTATCCACTCCTGCTGTTACTAAATTCACCAATTAACTGCTGCCTACTTTCCTTTTTCTTGTTGGTGTCTAAGTTATCACCTTTGCTCTGAGGAAGTATCAAGAAATTAACTACAGTGTACTCTGTTATATACTGGGTGCTAAGAATTAGAAACTCTTTCTGACTTTGGGGAACAGCTTCAATTTCACTGTTTAAAATATTATTTAACATATCATTCATATTAATAATTTGCAAGATATTGCTGGAAAATATGTTTGAACAACTTGGTTGATGTGCCTTGCCCAAGTCTTATCAAATTTCAAGAGGTGGCAATCCGGTTTTCGTAGCTAGGTTCACCAAGGTTCGGTACAGTTCATCTGTGCCGCTGGCATTACTGTGGGACTCATATTAAAGCTTATAATTATTTGATATTTTTCATTTGTATTGATTTATTGAACTTCAGAAAATATTATAATGATGATACCATGGCAATATTATGCATAAGGTTAACAACTAGGTTTCTTATTTGATTCTCACAACAAATATATTGTCTTTGTAGGTTTAAATGAGATTCTTGCAACAAGTATATGTCTTTATTGAAATTTTGTTATGATTGAATACACATGGCAGAAGTGACATTAACTAAGACCATTTGAAGGAATTTGAACCATTTTTCCCCCGTTGTTTCTCCCCCATTAGTTGATCTGAAGTTTAAATCTCAGGAAAAAAAGTTTTGAATTTATGCGCCCTCATCAATTAAAACTATGTAATCCAAATTGATGATGACCAAAAGATTCTTTAAGCAATTAAAACCACTAGTTGGTTTCCCTTTAATTAGACGGTAAAATATTTAAGTTGAAGAAATTGATTGGATGTATAAGATAAAGTGCTTTATGAACTTCATAAAAATAGGTGTTTTATTAATTGCATTTTAATTGTAGATATTTCTTCAAAAAATTTCTTTTTTTTCTTCAAAAAAATTGTAGATTTGATAAAGCTACTGTATATGTTATATCTTGAGGTCTGGTACAACTTTTTCCTATTATTTGGTTTCATTCCGAGTTTTTGGCATATTTTATAGTGACCAGATTTTTTCTTAGTCATCCATTGTGTATAAACCCAGCATATGTACACATGCAGGTTGTGCATGTGCTGGGTGTCATTTATGATACTTTGGCTTGGTCTCAGAGTAGAATGATCCCTAAAACGTGAATATAGATGATCAAATTTCAGAAGGTAACAAATAAATTGATGAAGAACATGTTGTACACTTTGTTACTCTCGTTTCAGTGCCTTATAGCATATCTGTATCACTTTATATCACTTTTTATTTTAAATATTCATGTTCACAGTAAATCATAGGTCATTAAAAGTAGCTCACTCGTAACATCTTTTCTTTTGATTCTGTCAGAAGTTGAACTTCTACTGACACCAAAAGAACAAGCACTTTTGAGACAAAATGAAACTCCTGTCCTCAAGCAAAATATCCACTGTTAATTTCTGAAACCATGAGTTTGTTTTCCTGTTTTTTTTTTTTTTTAATGCATAGGTATAAAGAGTAAGGATTAGCCTCTGAGTGCTTAAGTATCAATATGTGTGACCTCTATTTACTTGTGGTTTTGCAGTAGGCAAGAAATTATTGTGTTTTGTATGACCAATAAATTAAGACTTTGGCACTAATATCCTGGAATTCATTGCAGAATGCATGGGCTCCATTGCAGACCCTTGCATTGTATAGGCAAATACCATTTCTGGATAAGTTAATTGAACATGGAGTTGATATTGATTCAGGAGATAAGTTTTTTTTTTTTTTGTAATTCCAGGCGTAAAATTTTCTTTCAGTATATTCCATCTAGTAGATAAGCAACAGAGCTTGAGAGGGTTTCTTGACACAGGATGGTTTCACTTTCACCGCTCTTCACTGGGCAGTGATTGGTAACAAAGAGGCAGTCATTAGCCATCTTCTAAGGAAAGGTACAAATCCACATGTGAGTGATAAGTTGAGTGAGATATTCAATTTTTAAAATTTTCTTCCACATTTAATTCGCTTTTTTCCTTTTTTGTTTTAAAAAAATGCTAATGGTTATTTTGCCCTCCTTGTATTTCTTAGGATGGTGCAACTCCACTACATTATGCTGTTCAAGTTGGTGCTATGCAAACTGTGAAGCTACGGATTAAGTGTAAGGTTGATGTAAATGTTGCTGATCATGTGAGTCAACTTTGTAACTTACTTTTTTATTCCATGCGATATGATGCTGTTGAAACTACCAAGCAGTTTGTCTACATGAATTTTGTTCTGTATTGCTGCAGGAAGGCTGGACTCCCTTGCATGCTGCTTTACAAAGTAGGTGTAGAGACAGCCATGATCTTGTTGGTTAATGGTGCAGATAAGATGAGAAAGTAGGTGTAGAGCTCGCATAATGACATATATTTTTACTCTTTCAGAAAATGCAACTTTGCATTCACCAATTTCAATCCTCCATCAATGTACAGTACTATAGTTACTAAGATAAATCGCAGGGGCATTTTTGAACATGCATTGGGGAAAAAGTTGTCCGGCATAGTTAGGTCTAACTATTTTGTTGGGGTATTGTATGTAAGCTTATGCTATGGGAAAGATTTCAAGTCTTATGAGGTTGCAAAATTAGTGAAACTGGTGCCCGTGGCCTGCTGCATGATTCCAGCATCAGGGGAAGAAGCAGACATAATGGAGGATACATTTCACAGATTCTATTCTTGTCGATTGTATTGAAGCTTTCTGTGAAGTCCTACGGCCAGTCCACATCATTTTCTCCAGCCGAACCAAAAACCACTCTGCAAAGGTGTCTGCTTTGGGGGATACGTATAATATTCTGGTGTAGCAAACAATCCAAACAATAATGGCTTGATAAAGCACTCCCTTGTCCTTGTTTTTAGTTGATCAGATGGTGTCGTTACTGTCATTCAAGACGGTGATGATAATAGGAGGATGTTCATGCAAGGAGTCTCGTTCTTATTTGTTCACTGCTCAAGTACATCTTCAAAAATCGAAACTCTTTAGCTGTTCAGAGTACCTCTGTCTCAACTGTGTGCAGTAATGGTGCGTGGTAATTGATGTTGCTGCAGAATCATTCCAGCCACCCAAGAGACTGGATTTCAGCGCACCAGCTAGCTACCGTAATCTGTTCACTAGCTTTTGTTTTCGCTGTCATTCTCCATGGGACAGTCGAAGTAAAAGCTGTTTAAAATCTTGGAGGAGACTGATCAAGCAATTGAAGTATAGGAGAGGGCACTTGAAGTCGAGGATCTGACCATGGGTGAACTGCAGACAGCACAGGGAGAAGGAAATAAGAATACGACTTTTCACCTAAAATGGCATCTTTGATTCTTCAGCATCATCAATACCTTCTCTCACCATTGACGTCATATGCATTTTGACAAGCAAGCAAAAAAGAGTGAATTCTGGAGAGCAAGCAGGTGGTGGCGCAAGGTAACTGGATTTGGAGGGTGGAGGAAAGCAATACGGGGAAACTACTGGTACAGGTGTGAAGAAGGAACCTAGGAGATTCCAAGAAAAGCCAAATTCCATGAAGGTGGGTTTGTTGGGAGAAATGAAGGAGGTAGTGAGAGTGGTCATTATCTAATGATTCAGCAGCTAGTGACTCTTCTACAAATAAAACGAGAAAGCATCAGGCAGCTGCTGTTTGAGATTTTCATAAGAGAAAAAAAAAAGTTTTTAAGTTTAAAAGGAATGTGTCTGCACAAAAGGCTACAATCATTTGGCAAAACTGAGTCACGAGTCACTAATGAGGCCACACCAATTTGTCTTGACCGGCGGATGTACAAAGGTATTATTTCTTGAATCAATTCTGGGCTATTACTTCCTCAGCTGCATTATTATAAACTGAAACGTGGGAGCCTTCTTTAACACCAAGTAGTTGGGTGTAGATCCCGCGTGGGGCCGGCTTCTTACACCCCTGATATGACCTACTAACAAATGGTAGAAATTGACATTTTCAGATTTTTTTTATAGCTAACAAACGAACATGGGAACGGACACAATCGTCTACTAAAAAATATAATGAAGAACAAAGAGGAAGCACGAGTAGGGATGGCAATGAACCCTTTTTTTTGTTTGTTGGAGTATCTTATCAAAATCAAACATTTGTTTTGTTGATGCAAGGATCGGATCGTTTTTATGTCCTTGTTAGGAAACTAAACAACAAGAAAAATATTTTCCCTTTGCTTCCTATTGGATCTAAAAGAAACTCATTTTTCTACCCGTTTTATCTTATTGTCGGATAAATAAAAGTTAAGGTGAGATTATTTTTAATCCACTGAGTCTGGGTTTGTGCCAATAGGAAGAAATGTCATACAAAAATTGTCCTTTTGATAATTGTTTCGTGGGAGAAAAAAAAATTGAAGTAAAAATTTAGTTAATTTGGATTTTGTACACCATGAATTATTGAAGTCCTCCCCATTTCGTTATCAAATCAAGTGATAATAATAAATGATGGACCTGTTTTTGTTTAGAAAAAAGACTAATCTTCAATATGAAAACGAACCCTTGCTCTCTTCAGTATAAAAATAAAGAAAAAAAACACTTCATTTTACGGTCTACACCAAACCCAAGCCAAAAAACAAAATTGGAGGGAGCCGACAGCTTCTAGAGCTGGATTTTAGCTGTATTAGTTAAGAAGTGAGTAAAGAAGATTGAATTTTCTAGTGACAAGGGTCCTCTTATAACTTTGAAAATGAGACCCTCTTCTTTACTTATGAAAATGAAACCCAATCCCTCAACTCTTGATTAAACTCTTATTTATGGGGTTGGCTTGTCCTTTGTACTACCCCTCTCACATCCTTCTTCATTTGTCAAAAGAAAAAGGGTCTTTCATTATCAAAAAGGAGCTCGCATTCCCTTTAAAAACTCCACATAAATAGTCTATGAAAAAAAAAAAAAAAAAAAAAAAATTGAAATTCTGGCAAGCAATTGGGTGCGTCCACTTGGGTGGGAGTGAAAGGGAATAAAACTTTTTAAGTGTATTTGTGGAAGCTCTTGCAAGAAGACAAAGCCACAGTGCTCTTAAGAAAGGAAGAAAAATAAAGAGAAGATATAAGGGAAGTGCAGATCCCGTATTCTCCTCTTTGGGGCCGTTTCTTTCTTATCTTGGCTTTCCATCATCCCAAGCCAATGACAATGACCTCTCTTTCATCTTTCCTCTTGTTTATTTCCTACTTGCTTCCCCCACCACTGTGCAGTAGTTGTTTGTCATTCAAATCTAATCCCTCCTCCACTGCTGCTTCATTTTCCGATCAGAGATATCGAGCATATCACAGCAGACTCTGGTTTGGACAGTGGAATCTACTTGAGAGAGAACTACAATCTTTCATCGCAGTGAAGACAATCTTTCCTCTGATAATTACATTTCCAATTCGGATAAGGATAATGGGAGTTGGGATGGACGGATGTCGTCGGCGATTGCTTCATTTCTCAGTTCCCATCACAAACTTATTTTTTTCCGCTGAGTCAATCAAACTAAACCAGGTGTAGCTGTCAGCAGTCAAGTGCTCTTGATGGATTGATCTTTCTCTGGACCCGTCATTCGAGAGAGAGAGAGAGAGAAAATTACTAGAGGTTCCGTTCCAGGTTCCTTTCTTCCCTTTTTGGCTTTTTGACATTTAGCAAAAGATAAGTGGGCGCTTCGCGGTAAGCTCGGGAAGGGAGAGCGACGTAACCTAACCTTTTTCTCTCCATCCTTGTCCCTTCTTTCTAAATCTCATTTATCCCGTCTACTTGAAATGAATGATTAATGGTTTACGCAATACCTGGCGGGTGGGCCCATGGGTAGTGAACGATACTCACTCGCACCCACCCTTATACACTTGGTCAAAGAGTACAAATTCAGTTAGGTTTCAAATAATGAAAGCCCTCCCCGTAGTCAATTCCTGAAACCGTAGTAGTCATTGCAGGAGCAACAGCAGCAGCAGCCCCCTGACAAAAACACCAGTTTTCCGAAGATAGGCTGCTGCCACCCAACTCTAGAACCTTGGCGAGCGCTTTGGCCCAACTTTCTGGAAAAAAATTATGTGGCAACATCATTCTGCATTAGACCCCATTCACAAACAAACTTGTATACATTTTATTTTATTTATTTATTTAATGCTCTTATCCCGTGTCTGGTCCTAACTACAACATACGTGTCCCCTTCTCCTTTTTTATCAAATTGTTTTCTTCCTTATCATGGTGATTAACAAGGCAAAAGGTTCATACACACTTACCTTCACTTTTCCAAGATATCAATAATTAATACCTATTTCTTTATTTCTTACGAGTTATGAGGACAGGAATTGGGGAGTCTTCTTTTATTCTAAGGTTTGATTTTTTTTCCTCTAAATAGAGATTACAATTGCCTTTTTAAGGTTTGGCCAAATGAATCCCTACTTTTGAACCTTGTATTTTTTATGTTTGATTATTTAGAACCGGTACCTCTAGAGGGAGATTTATCGAATCATTTGAGATGTCTGATAGATAAAATTGTATTACTATTTCTATTTTAGCACAGAACTAAGGGTTTGTTAAAAACCCCATGGAAAAAGAGAAAAATAAGAATTTAAGCATTATTATTCTCAAAATAAGTTAGTAAAAATAAGGATTTGATTATTATATATTTTTTATTAAATATTTTTAAAAATAATAATGGTTAATTTCTTATTTTTTTTCTAAGGTTCCAAACAAACAAACCCTAATTATACATTTGATCTTCGAAAAACTAGAAGGATTGATCTGGGTAATGACCATCACGTTGGTTGCACGGAAATGAGGCTATGTCACGTACAATAATAGAGAATAAAATTTCACAGTCTCCATTATAGGGTTTTGAATGATGCTAAGCCTCGAATTCCTAATTGTCTCTTTAACAGATTTTTTAATAGCAAAATTTGCACCACATCCAAGCATATTCTAAACATTTGGGTTCGATGACTCATCATGAAAGGACAACCCCTTCACATAATCACATGTGGTGGAACCAACCAGGAAATCCTCTGGCTTCGGGGGGCTTATTTCCGAGTTTTTCTGGTTCTGATCATTGTGTAATATTTGTGGCGATAGGGTAAAACTGTAGAGGATAACGACTGCGATTCATTATTCATGTAGTCAGCTCTGCGCCACCAGATAAGGCGGGAAACGATCTGGACCGTTGTCTTTCTGCATTTATATCTCCCCCTGCTCGCTGCGGTCTCCACGTAACCAGAAGAAACGTTAACTCTCCCTGTCAATGCTATCCATGATTCAGTTATTCCATTCAAATTAATTGGATAAAAAATATCTACAAAATATAATTCGTTTATTTATCTTCATATCTCCCAGTTGGCATTTTCATTACCAAGCTAAATATTATTTTACGAAAGTTTATATACTATCTGAAGTGAGAAGCACATCAGAAGCTCACTGGGGCCATTCATCCTAAATACGTCAAATAATCTGAGTCATCCATTGCTCGTACAAGGGACCCACCCACCTCTGTAACCAATTAATATCAACGGCGGATGGAACCCCGTACTTAAAAATTACAAAAAACCATTAAAACGAGTACCAGCGAAAAAAAAAAAAAAAATTAACCTCCAGAGAGTATATAGATATAGGCAAATAGCAGAAGAAGAATGGGAGAAGTTGGCTCACAGAGGTGCACAGCTCCATCCGCCGTTACAGCTCTCACAGTAGCAGAGACAAAAATATTTTGTTCCGGAAACTTCTTCTGCTACCGGCCGCGCGTCCAGACATATCGGCTTCTGCGGCGATGTTCCATTGATGATGGAGAGAAGATGAGGAGCTTTCATCGCTGGCCATGCCTCTCCCCTATTCCGACTGCTTCTCCGACCTGCTTTGCGGCGAAGACTCCGAAATTTTCGCCGCGGACGTCCCTGACGTCTCGCCGGAGTATTCCACGGATCTCGAGCTTCCGGCCGACATCGATGACTTTATAGAAGGGCTTGTGGCGGAGGAGAGGGAGTACTCGCCGGGACTGGATTATACTGCCAGGTTCCGATCGAGATCTCTCGACGCGACTGCGAGAGAGGAGGCTATTACATGGATTCTCAAGGTAACACATCTCTCTGCTAACGGACGCCGCCGGCTGTAGTGCTCCATACCCCTTTCGCTATCACTTCCGGTTTAGCGCGGCGCACATTAGCTCCGTAAGGGGGAATCTGTTAAAATGTGTTGCCTCTGTTCTCTACGGCGCTGGTGTGGGGAGACGATGGTTTAACAACCGGCAAAACAAACGAAGCAACTAACACTCGCGAAACGAAAAGAAATTGTACAGGCTTAAACAATCGAGAGTACTGGAATATCCGCTAACGTGCGCCGGGGAATCCCTCTCATCAGAATGCGCCAACGGTATGTACGGGACGCCGCCGACAAGGGGTGGTTACCGCAGGGATCTCCGTATTCTATCCATCTGAAAATACCATAGAAAAGCGTTAACCACGGATGCGACGTTGGATCCATAGCGAGAGACTAAACAAACCTTCGGCTTCCCGCCGGCGCACGTTAAAGAGTTCGGCACGATTACAGTTTTCTTTTTCTTTTCTCCCATAAATGCCATTCACAAATAACAATTTCTACATTCCCATGGAGATTGGGATCTACCATTGTTTCTCATCATAATTCCCAGAAACGTCTTTTTCCGATGATGATATCTTTAATTGTTTTTTCTTCTTTTTTTATTTACTAGATTAAAATGAGGGAATCTCTTTAACATATTGCAATTTGCAGGTGCATGCCTACTACCATTTCCAACCGTTGACGGCGTATCTCTCCGTAAACTACATGGATCGGTTTCTTGCTTCTCACCGGTTGCCGGTAAGCTGCAAAGACTTCATTGAAATCTCTCAGCAATTAGTTTACATGATTGCTTTTATAATTTTTTTCTGAAAAATTAACGAAAAAGAAAAAAAAAAAAACTGTTTTCAATTTTTGTTCTTTGTCGCACGACCCGGTTCTTTTGGTGGTCTTTTTCAGTTTTAAGAAAACGTAACAAAATGATATATCGTTTTATCGTCACAGCAAGCGAATGGGTGGCCACTGCAGCTCCTAAGCGTTGCTTCCTTGTCGTTGGCCGCTAAGATGGAGGAAACCCTAGTTCCATCTCTCCTTGATCTCCAGGTACCAATCTTAAAGTTATCTACCGTGTGGTGACTCGCGTCCTAATCGCTCTTTTTCTCTGAAGTGATAGTAGCTTTTGTAGGTCGAGGGTGCACTATACATCTTTGAACCTCGAACAATTCGCAGAATGGAGTTTCTCGTTCTCAACGCTTTGAATTGGAGACTCCGATCCATTACACCCTTTAGCTTCATCAATTTCTTTGCCTACAAGGTCGATCCGAGTGGAGCTTTTACGAGGTTTCTTGTTTCACGTGCGATGGAGATTATTCTAGCCACAATTCAAGGTTGTTTGATATTAATTATGCGATATTGACTGGAGATTTTGATTACATCTGGCTGAAACCTGAATGATTTCTCACAGAGATTGATTTCTTGGATTACTGGCCGTCGTCCGTTGCTGCGGCTGCCATGCTGTGTGCGGCGAATGTGTATCCGAGCTTGGCTTCGGTAAATCCCGGAAAAGCTGTAACTTGGTGTGTTGGCTTAAGCAAAGTAAGGAAGTAATTGTGATTATGGTTTTGTGTTGCGGGTGTAAACCTAATGAGGATTATGCCAACTCGAAAGGATATTGGTTTTTGCAGGAGAAGATCATCTATTGCTATCGACGAATGCAACAAGTTGTGGTGGAGAAAAATAGCAAGAGAAAGCCCCCGAAAATTCTGCCCCAACTCAGAGTAACGACCCTGACTGAGATGGGATCGGGGGATTCCTCCTCCTCGTCCTCTTCCACTTCGAAGAAAAGGAGGAAACTAAACAATTGCTCATGGGTTGATAACGATGATGATGACGAAGAGGATGATGATGATGATAATAAGGAGGGATTATAACCAGGAAAATTATAAGAAAAAAAAAAAGGGTGACTGCAATAAGGCTTATTATAAGATAGGTTTGGCAGAATCCTCAAGTATTTTTTAGAGGGTTGTGAGATTGGGGTTAACAAAGGGATGTAGATTATATATCGAATATGATTAGGCGTTGGAGGGTTTTTTTTTTTTTTTCTTTCCCTTTGGTGGTGGGTATTGATATTTGTTGATTTTTTGTTTTCCTTCCTTTTGCGAGAGGAGCAAAGGGAGGAGAGTATGTCTTTGTTTGTTGAGTGTAGAGAAGAATTCAAAGGGAGCATTGATTGTTGAATGAAAGGGGGAGGTGATGGTGGGTCATGCAAGGGATGGCAAAAGGAGAATTGATGTGGTTAGGTAAAAGAAAAAAAAAAAAAAGGAAGAAACAAGGAGAGAAGAAGAAAACAAGGAGCCTCTGTATTGAAGTCTGCACAGTGCCGGGAGCTCCAGTCAAGCTTTCTCTGAAGTCGACCACCATCATTGCCTCGAGAATTTCAACTCCTTGCTTTTTACTATTCATTTATTTAAAATGCAGGGAGAAGTGTAACCTGTGTGTATGAACCAGGAGAGTTTGTGTACACGCGTGAGTCCTGCGTGTTTACAGCATTGTCAGTGTGTATCTGGACACGGAGTGAAAGGGGTTTCAAAAGGCGAGAAAAGAACCGCCTCCCTTCATTCCCGGCCGCGCCCCAGATTGTCTTAGTTTTTCGCCTAACCAGTGAGGCCTGTTGGGATGGTCTTTCTAAGGCGTGTTTGTTTGTATTTGAAATCATCAATGACATTTTACATATTTTTCATGATCTCTCTCATCAAATTTAAATAAAAATACTCAAGTAGCGTGATATTATTTAATTTTTATCCCTTTCTCTATACTCTTTTATCTTCTTTCGCTTCCTTTTTGCATGGCATGTGCTTGACACCAGGCATTTTTGTATTCTCTCTCTTTGTTTTGTTTAGGGTGTGCAAGAGGGCGCCAAGAACAACGTTGGAATCGGTCCCATGGCGACTGGATTGTTGACACCACTTTGAAAGTGATGGGTGTGAAAATCATCCCCCCGTGACCAAACAAAAAAAACACACGCTCCTCTCCTCTCTTTTCTCCACCTTTCCACCTCTCTTTTCGCTATTTTTTTTTTTTTTAAGTCATCCAAGTCTGTTACTTTGTACAGTGACTGCCTCTAACTCAGGGCCATAACACATTGACTATTGATTTGTTTGACTATTGACTGACCGCATCTTAAAACTCAACCGCCCCATCAGTCGATTTGGATGTTGGCATGCCTCTTCAACGGCTGCGATCGGCGTTAAATTTCGTACAGCTTAACTCGTTGTGGGTCCCCAATTTAAAAGCTGGATGATGCTTTCTAGACTAGTGAGGCCATGGATGGACAACTTTATGTCAATAACTGGTGGGGCCAGAGGGCCAAAGTGGACCCAACCCCGCTGGTTCGCTGCAATGAAGAATCGGGTAATCGACCCCAAGAAAAACAAAAACAAAACGAAAGCAAAAGCATTGAAAAGGAAAAAGTCCAGGTGAAAATGAGAGGTAATTGAGAGAATAAAAAAAAAGAAAGCGTCGCGACATGATGCCCAGCTTCCACGAAAATTCTGCAACCGACCAAGTTAAAGATACGAGGCCCAGCTATCTTTCGGATTATCCATTTGATTTACTAAGCTAAGCAAAGTAATCTTAAAATTAATCGGGAAAAATTACCGGCAAAACGAGGGGATTACTAATTAGGCAATTAGAGAACTCACGTGCCACATGTTAAAGCAGAAAATGCCACCTACCAGTTTTAGTGGACACTCGTCAATGAATCATGTGTGTCCGAAATTTTCTGTCGCTGCTGCATCGTGAATTGAACGGTCATGATGGGTTGATAATGATCGGACCCACAAATCTTGCAGTGACTAATCCTGCCACCTTAAGCGCTCTCTAGGCGGGGGATCCACGGGGATGGATATTATCGGTTGGTGAAGAGTGAAGAGAAGAGGAAGCAGGAAGCTCCCGATTTCTGTGTCAACTTTATGAATTATGAGAGATGTTTCGCCGTTAATGGTTAATCGACTTACTCTTTCCAAAATTAAGGTTGATATGACGCAATCTGGATGTCTTCTGTTTTTTAAGGGCCCGCCCACTCGTCTGGGTCCCACAGATTCTTGTCACGTGTGTTCTATGCCTAGTATTTTTTAAAAGACAAAAGTCTCAGTGGGAGAATAATCAATAATCGCGCCCTTTATGAAATGGAAGAGAAAAAGCTCCACTTCTCATCTCTCATGAACAGTGAGCTACACAAAGAAAGCGAAGTAGGATGGTGAACTTTCCTGTTTTTTTTTTTTTTTTTTTTTTTGTTTTGTTTTTCCTTGGTAAGAAGCAGGAAGCTGAACTGGATGGAAAAGTTTCTGCAAAAGGAATGATGATAATTAAAAAGAGAAGAGAAAACGGATGAAATGAAGAGTTTGTTGCTTTGTTAATGCTTATCAGTTGCTGAGTTGCGAAAGAAAAAGTAGATCATTCAAGAACATGATGAATCAGGGTTTGTGAATATAAACACTCTAACACAGGGGAAGCCCAGAAGAGCACTAACACCCCTGAATAGCCAGCAGCCTTTGCTTTTTTATGTTTTGAAGCTTGAAGGCAGGGCCTCACTCTCTCCCTTCCCTTATCTTCTGTCTATTCATCCTTTTTTTTTCTTCTTCTAAATGCTCTTCAAAGTGAGGAATCCTATGAATAAACCCAAAAAGCCAAAGATCCTTTTCACCACCCAATGAAAAGAAAAAGGGAAAGAAGGAGAGAGGGGCAGAATCTGCGTCTTTATAAGCTTCCTTTGCTGCAGCATTTTAGCTTTAGAGTGTGCCCATGACAAACTACCTTTCAGCTTTCAGTCTCTCACCTTTTTCACTGTAAATTCCAGCTCGTGGGGCGGATTGGGAGGGTCCGAATAATGGAATCAAAAGTTGGAATCATAACGAATTTTTGGAGATGGATGGTGTTTTTTATGCTGAATGCAAGACACAACTGCACTCTCTCTGGTCCTAGCGGCTGGGGCTGCCTCATCGTCTTCACCTTTTCTTCTACTATCATCACTCTTGTGCCCTGATGGCCCGGCGAGTTATTTCTTTTGATGATTCACTTCAAGCATGACTCGACACACGTCTATATTTCCTACCAAAGAGTCGGTTTCACATTGTGCAGCAGAAAGTAAAGCTGAACGCAGAGATTAGCAACGAGATGGCAACTCAGTGCGAACTCGGGGTGGCGTCGAAATGAGTTGAGCAAGTGCTGGTTTACTGGTGGCCGGTGACCCCAGACGTGAGCTTTCCAACTCTGAGTAACCCTCTTCGGATGCCATTTAAAAAGGGATAAAAAGAGGGAAAAGATGAGCTCCTGCTCTTCTCCTTGGGAAAGTGTGCAACGACGCGTTGTTTCTTCCTTTCGTGCTTTTTGCTATTGTGTCCACCTCCATTTCTGCAGTGGAGACTAGGGTCATTTGTTCAATCATCAAGCAGCCACCACCACCTCATGTAGATGATTTGGTCTCTCTCTTTTTTTCTTTTCTTTTCCTTATATATCTTTGCTCCTTTCATGATAAGAAGCAGATACCAAAGCATCAGAGTCGGACCAACTCACATTATGATATCTGTAGAAAGAAAAGAAAAACCAATCAAATTAAATATCAGCAGTACCCAGTCTAATATAGTGCCGTCAATAAACCTAGATAGACTGAAAGAGAATAAGCCAACTCACTTCTGAGACGACTAAAAACTGCTCACCGTTCCGCAAATGAATGAACTTGGAGATTGCACTATAATGAAGTTTGCTGGATGTTTATTATGAAATCAATGTGTAAAAAAACCTATTTGATTATTTGTTTATTTGTGTATCTTCATTCAAAAGCTCAAGCCTTAACCCATTGTTATAATGCACAAAGAATTACAGTGGCCCGCAATCCTATTTTAGATTTCTAATCTAGTCCTATGGTGTTTGCACCTTAGAGTTAATATACTATGTTAGAGTTGTCAAACGATACTTACAATAAATTGTCTTTAAGGCCGATTATAATGTTGCCCACCCTGGTACTTATTTTATTCAATTGATCACAACAACCAATTTTTAGTGCGCACCTTCACATAAATTTATAGTAGCAAACTAGGCACACGACCTACTAGACCCATATAGGTATCTACATTAGTCTAGGCACACCGGCTTAGACCCAACAAAAGAGATTCTCAGTACCATATGCTTACACAAGGGCCTATAAATCACAAATAGTAAAACAAAATTTAAACACTTGACTTTTCTCAACAACATTTTGTTGGTAATAACTCTCCAATAATAGATATTTATGGAAAAATAAATTTCACCACTGAAAAAGTAACATTTTTCGATTGTTTTATTGCCAAACGAAAAATTTACTTTTATAGGAAAAAAATATTTTTTAAAAAAACTCTTAATGAAAAAGTTCATCAAGAAATATTTTTTATTTTTAAACAACACTTGTGGATAATGTTTTTTGAAATATATTTTTATGTTGGCGAAAAATTATTCTAAGAAGTTTTTTATTTATTAAAAATATTTCCAGATGAAAAATTGAAAATATTTATTTTCAAAAATTTTCATGGAAAAATATAATTTAATTTTCAAAAAATTAATTAAAGATTTTTTTCCCATAAATACTGGAATTTTCACCAAAAATAATATGCTTTAGATTTAAAATTGTCTTTCCCTATATACACGTTTAAAATAATTAACAAAATAAAAATTGGGCAAAAATAAATTCAAAATTTTAATTATATAGAAAAAATACCCTTCACCCTAGTAGGATTAAATAAAAGACAAAAATCATAAGATAATTGTATCAATGACACCCCAACTTATTCATACCTTCCAACACATCCCCCTCAAGCATGGAGGTAATGGTAATGATAGTTGTAGTAATGATCTCCTCTATCAAGGTGTCCCAAGGATAAGTACAAAATTGGATACAGACTCTTAAAAAGTAAAAAAATAGGTGATAAAATATAAGTTGAAACCAACCTCAAATGATTTCGAACAAAAATAGTGATAATAATCACTAAAGTAGGAAATGTCTGTCACTCTCAAGATGATGATAAAAACCTAAGGGTACCAATAAAAAAGTCTAATTGGACTTAACTAGATATATATATATATATATATATATATATATATATATATATATATATATATATATATATATATAAAGGACCAACCAAAGTAATGGACCAAAGGGTTGGCCAAAAAAAGCATAAACGAGAGTCAAATAAAGGATAGTAGGCGAAAGACTACCAAGTAAAAAGTTAATGGAGAATTAAAGGAAGATAAGGTGAAGAAGCTGGGGCCATCATATATTCTATCTACTGAAATAATTCAAATTCTTCATGAGGGTAGACGCTATCATATGCTTTATCTTCTAGAGTAATTCAAACTCCTTTGTAGAGATGATCCTCCTACCTTTGGGGTTCTTAAGAGTCATTGTAGAATTGAACTCTTTTAGCCAACTAAATTAACTTAAATCAAACAGACAATTGTTAGAAAATAATGAATCCAAAGTAATAAATCAAAGAATCTTTCTTCATTAATAATATCTCAATCAAAGAGACACAATATCTATTGCTGTAATGAGCCAATAATAGCACATACCATATATGTTGTTATATAGCAGTAGATAACATGTAGATAATGAAAGCCCTTAAGAGTACTAAGGGCATATGAAATAGTCTGCAGCAAGTCCAACCAAAATTTAGGAAGCTTGAACCAAGTAATAAGCAGAGGTATACCTCTAGAACTAAACAAGTTCTGAAATCGAACCGTGAAAGATCAAGTGAAGCTGGTATTTGTAAGACCATCAACGGTCTTCTAGGTGGCAGAAATGGAGTGCACTGCTATCATCAATCCCTCAATCATGCCAAATTTATCATCCATCACCTTTGGATATGGTGAGAGCATTGATCTGCAACTATATTCACTTCGGACTCAAAACATACTGTAAAAGGTCTTCAATCATATAAAAAAGAGAAGCCCAATAAGTCAATTGTTAAACTTCTCTTGTCTGAAAATCATCTCCAAACGCTTTCACTTATCGGAGTGGTCAAGAAGACAGAACTACTGCAGCAGCATTGGTATCATTCACTTCAAAACAAACACAGTGATAAATTAATTGCAGTTGTGTTTGCAGCTGCTGTCAGAAACACCATGGGTGTCTGACGTCTCCTAACCAGAACAAGTAGCTTAGCAATTCAGCGAGCACTATCAATTCAACATGAACACTAACTAGCAGCTGAAACATCGCATGAATTAGCAACAGCTTCTCATGCAAACTGCAATCCCAGCAGTCACACCAAGGTCACTTCTCACCCTTGAGGATTACAACCACGTCAAATAGACAACAGAAGTAAGGTGACAGCTAGCTGCTGCTGATGCCTAGTGTAAATAGGGGCAGAATACTTGGCTGTTAGAGAAACATACGCCATGATCATATTCTGCTCTTAAAACCAAAAATTCATTAGCCAGCTGCTTCAACTAGCAGTAATACTCAAAAGTGTGAAGTTGGGTCAAGGTCTATCACATGATAACTAGTCAATTTAAGAAGACTCTTTCCTAACTAATAAACTCAAAATCTTTGTACTCCATGTGAGATTATTCCTTAACACTCCCCCTCACGTGTAGACTCTCTTTTGTGGCTCTACAAGTGGATAATTTGGATGGAGGCCCACATATGGATACCTACTCTAATATCATATGAAGTTGAGTCCAGGGCCTATCCTATGATGACTAACTAACTTAAAAAACTTCTTTCCTAACTAATAAACTCAAAATCTTTGTACTCACTAATCATTGTGGGATTATTCCTTAACACAAAGAAAGTTTCCATCACCATGGCCCATCGTCTTCATGCTGAAACAAATGATTGAGAAGATATGGAAGAGACACTTGTTTCTTTCGATTTCATGATCAGAGTTGCATATGTTGATACAAGGATTTCATGTACTGATGGCTCAATTGACCAAGCCCCATGATAAACCAGCAATTTGATTTGAGCAAGATTTCAAAATTAGGATTAACCAGAGAAAGGCATGGAGGATTTGATAAGGATTCTGTCTTCTGCTACTCATCGGTGGCTTAAGCTACTTCTCAAAACAGAGAAGAGGACTAGCATTCCAAACAGGAAACTTTATCAAACTCCTAGAACTAGCTGATAATATCCAATATCAAGAGTTTCACGGAAAGGTATCAAGAGATAACCATCCAATATCAATAGCAGCTGCTTATGGTCAAGGAGAAAACCAGGAAAGTTTCTTAAATAACAGTAACATGGCCAGCCTGATCAGCCAGAGATAACCAAGAAATAACCATTCTGTAATCTGACTAGCAGCTGCTTGCTGGAAATCATCAATAACTTACTGAATAAAAGCATCAAACAGCAACGTCCCAATATCAATCAGCAAGACTTTCCTGAATTTAGCAACGTGACATGCTGGATACAAGCACACATCTTACTGTAATGTCCCAATCTCAAGTATGATAATTCGGAAATTGCATGAGCCATCTCTGATAAAAACAGAAACGTCCCAATATCAACTTATACTAGAACAGAAACTTTCCTGAATGGTTATCATCTTGCTGGAAACTTCCCAGAATAATAGAAGCGTGATAAAAACAGAAATGTCTGTTCTAGAAAACTTGTTTTCTCTGAAAAATGTAATCTCAAAAGAGAATCATGTTGCAGGATCCGAGAGCAGAGTATTGCTTGAAACAAGGACATGAACAACACTTCTATTCATCAATCTCTGAGCACGTCAAAGAGACCTGAGATGTTGCTGCAAAGAAAAAACAAGGGACTATGTCATATCCAATTCATCAACAGCAATTCGGTAGCAGCAGAGGAGACTGGGTTTCTGAAACTCGGTAGTAGGATTTCAGAATCACTTTCCAACCACGTAACCAGTAACGTGAAAGACAACAATACAGACAGGCCTGAGAAGTCCTTCTTTAACAGGACTCACGATGAGATTTTGATATGTGCCACGTCACATGCACCAGAACACGAAGACCATTAGCAGTTGTTGTTTAGTTATATATAGTGGGTGTTGATCAGTTGTATTCTCGTCAGTTGTATGGCTATATAAAGCCTGAATGAATTGAATAAAGATATATGGATTTGATTCTCAATTAGTCTCTTCTTATCTCTAATTCTCTTATCCTCCTAATTCTTCGTTGTCTCTTCTTCCTCTATTCTCTTCTCTTATCCCAAATCCTTCGTATCAGATTTTAGAACCCAAATAACCACCATAAAAAGAAGATCAATAGCAGTTACGATAATTAGCAAAGGCTATAAAAACTCGTTGGACCGTGAAGCAGAATTTTGTATGTGGAAGTTATGATAATATATCAACCGGAAACCAGCAATAATATCAAATCTCAAGCAACCAACAATGCCATATGTATAAAATATAAGAATGAAGAATAATATTGCTATGATTTTACAACAAAGAAAGTAGATGATAACAACTCTACAATTTGAGTCTGTCTCTAATTTAATCACTAGTTATCTTTATTTTTATCATTATCTTTATTCTTATCTTTATCTTTATGTTTATCTCTATCATGCCCCTGCAAAATGGTGCTCCGAGAGGAGAGTCCAATCTTGATCTTTAAAAAAGAGGAAGCGTGTTCTCGAAAGTGGTTTGGAGAGAATAACGACACTAGTAGCAGCTGAGAAGAGCAGTAGTGGAGAAGAGCAACGACTGGGAAGAGTAGTGGCACTGGAGGCAGCTGGAGTGGACGGAATCGCATCGTCCGATCGAAGGGCAGCGGTTAGGGTGGACGGAATTGCATCATACGGTGGAAGGGTAGCGGTTGGGGCAGACAGAATTGCATTGTCCGGTGGAAGATCAACAGTTGGGGCGAACGGAATCGCATTATTCGAAGGAAGAACAAGGACATTGGAAGCGGCTGGGGCAGATGGAATTACATCGTCTGATGGAAGGGCAGCAGTTGGGGCGGACGAAATCTCATCGTCCAGTGGAAGATCAGCGGTTGGGGCGGACGGAATCGCATTGTCCAGAGGAAGAGCAACGACACTGGAGGTGGCTAGGGTGGATGGAATCGCATCGTCTGGTGGAAGGGCATCGGCTGGGGTGGACAAAATCGCATCATTTGGTGGAAGATCAGTGACTGGGGCGGATTGAATCGCATCGTCTGGAGGATGACCAGTGGCACTGGAGGAGGCTAGGGCGGACAAAATCCCATCATCCGGTGGCAGGGTAGCGACTGGTACGGATAGAATCGCATCGTCCGGTGGAAGGGTAGCGGCTAGGGTGGACGGAATCGCATCGTCACGAGAAAGGGCAGTGGCTGGGGCAGACAGAATTTCATCGTGGAAGAGCGGCTGCTAGGGTAGAAAGAATTGCATCGTTGAGTGGGAAGAAGAGGTTATGTAGTTTTTTTTCCGCACATGTGAACTGGACGTTCGAGTTCGCACGTTGTGTGGGACAGGGCATCGAGGGGGGCAAAATAATTTTCTCTCTCGACTTAGGTATCAAGAGGGGGGCTTTGGGGCTGCGTCGGTTGGTTGGGGCTAGAGGGGCGAACGGTGGTGACGGCGAGGAGAGCGACGATGATGATGAGACTCAACCGCGACGAGAGGAGAAAAAAGGAAGAACGAGGGGGTTATGTGCGGCGGTGCCTGCGAGGGTGGTTGCCAGAAAAATGGATGGCGGCGGCGGCAGGCGGTAGCAGGGCTATGAGGACGTCGAGCGACGATGTCGGGAGAGAAGATTTTTTTTTTTTTTTGTATTTTTTTGTTGTGTGGGATTCGACTGTGGTGATGGCTAGGGGAAATTTGAAATAGAGGAGGGAGAAATTTTCTACGTTGGCACCAACGAGACGGAAGGTAGTGGGGTGATGGCAACCGAAAAAGTGAAGGAAGAAGAAGTTTTCTGGGTTGGCTTCGGCGAGACGGAATGGCTGGCGAAGGCGGCTATTCCAGCGACAAGGCGAACGATGAGCATGCAGGCGACTGGCTGTGAGTGAGCCTGTTATGTGGAGGTGGGGCCTGGGTTTGAAAGCAAAGAAGGAGGGTGGTCACCGACTGGGATATTTTTTTCTTTTTTTTTTTGTTGAGAATATGTCGGGCAAGATAGTACGGAGAAGGAAGAGAAAAGTACTAGGTACAAGCGACGACAGTGGGTTGCAACGATGGAGGCTACTTTCAATAAGGATTTCCAACGACGACAAGCTGGTTTTGATTAGTCGATCGAAAACTCTGATACTATGTAGAATATAAGAATGAAGAATAATATTGTCGTGATTATTATTGATTAGATGTACACTATTTATAGAGTTACAACTCTACAATTTGAGTCTGTCTCTAATTCAATCACTAGTTATCTTTATCTTTATCTTTATTATTATCTTTATCTTTATGTTTATCTCTATCAATATGGACCTATGATAATATATCAAATCTCAACCAACATATTCTCAACATAAGGCATGGTAGAGAGAACATATCTATTATGAGAGAATGCAACACCACACTTCAACTCGTTCCATGCAATCTTATCGTAAGTTGAACACACAAAAAAAGCTTTGGAATCATGAAAATCAATCATAGCTCTAATACCATGTTGAATTTCAGGATTCTATATGTTACAATCTTGGGTAAAGAGTGTAAGATTTTATTAAAATCTTTGTAATCACCACGAATGGAAGGTGATACTTTACATTACATTTATGCATAAAAATTACAATAGAAAATGAGTATTTTTAACGTCTCGATGATCTGGTCATCGACCCTTGTTTCCGGCAATAGGAATGGGTCGTCATCGCTCTATTATGGCTTGTTAGTCTGATCATTAGATTGGAACAGACGTGAAGCTTGGAGCGAAAAAATTCAAAAAGAGGGAATGGAATACTTTTGGTGAGATGAAGAATACCAATATTTGGGGTAGGAGAGAGAATACCAATACCAATATGTGAGATAGGTAAGGAGACACTATTCCCCACAATTATAGAGTCCTTACCAGTGTAGAAAGTGGACTGATCTAGGATGGATGAGTTATTGGACATATGAGTGGAAGTCCCAGTGTCCAAGAACTAGTGAGAGGGCGCAAATCCAATGAGAGAGCACAATCTAGTGAAAGCCTCAACAAGATGGGCATGAGATTCACTTGACTCATTGTGGGCATAATGTTTGTTGCATCAATCAACATAGTGATTGTTAAGACGTCATATCTGGTAGCAAGGAGAGAGGCATCCTTGCAAGAATGAGTTTGGCAGCAATTGACATAATGGCAGGCAAAACTAATGGTTCGGCCATGGGTTTGACCAGAGCCGTGGTGGGTCAACTGGTCCAATCCATGGGATGCGGCAGTGAAAGCAGTAGCGGAAGAAACAGAATTCTCGAGAGATTTCTAAAATAACTCAAAGCTCTCGGCTCTGGAGACGAGGTCAGAGAAACAAGGGAGGGGCATGAGGGCCATTTGGGTGAAAGAGAAGGTGGAGAAATCGGTGTAAAGTCCACAGAGAACCCAGTGGAGTTTGTCGGTGTTGTTGATTGTGCAAAGCTGGTTGCAAAGACCCTTGAAAATGCCAAAGTAGGCTACAACGGATCGATTTCCATGTTTCAGTTGCTAGAGGTCATCCTTGAGATGAATTTAACAAGCCTTTGACCGGTGGCTGAAGGAATTTTCCAGCGCGAGCCAAACCTCGTGGGTAGTGGAGAGGCTAATGGCTTTGTCCATTGCCTCCTCAGTGAGGGAGGACAAGAGGAGGCTGAGAAGGCATTGATCCATTGCTCTCCATGCCAAATATTCGACAATAGGGGTGGTAGAATCCAAGGTGGGTAGCAAACTGAGGTGGTGCTGCGAGGGTTCCGTCCTCATGCTGGTATTCTTTCTCCTACCCCATATATTCAGTTGTTAGATGTTTTAGTTGTTCCTCATCTCACCAAAAGTTTTTTTATTAAAATGTAAGATTTAATAAAAACATCCCAGGCTCAACCCTTATCTCTCTCCATTTGTCCAACTTTTTGGAACTAAGTCTTCTCCATACTGAACCCCCTCCTTCTCCCCTTGCACACCATTCTTCGTCCATTACTCAATCCAAATTTACCCCATGTGCTACTTGTACAGATTCGGTCAATGAGTCCATGCAAGACACTGATTCTTTTGTAGGTCCCTCTTCCCCTCACCAGGCTTCCAATCTAGAACCTATTGCTACACGAATCACTCATCTTGCTCCTGCTTCTAACACTACCGTTGGGTTCTCACCTTATGCTTACACGAGCCAAAGCTGGTAATTTCAAAACTCGCCATCCCGCCAACCTTAGTATCGTGGGATCCTTGGTCCTTCTCTCTGCTCTCCTTGTCTCTACTACACCTAAAGGATTCAAATCTGTCGCTAAGAATCCTGCTTGGTTTACTACCATGGATGAAGAAGTTCAAGCTCTGTAGAATAATTAGACCTGGATTTTAGTCCCATGCCCTGCCAACACCAATATTGGGGATCCAAATGGGTGTTTCAGACCAAATATCTACCTAATGGATCCATTGAGTGTCTCAAGGCACACTTCGTTCTACACACACATACCTGGTCTCGACTACACTGACGCCTTTAGTCCTATTGTAAAGGCTACCACTGTTCGAGTTGTGCTCTCTATTGCTATGACCAACAAATGACCTCTTTACCAACTTTACGTCAAGAATGCATTCCTCAATGGTATTCTTACTGAAAATGTTTATATGGAACAACCTCCTGGGTACATTGACCCTCATTTTCCTCATCATGTTTGTTAGTTGCTGAAAGTTCTCTATGGTCTCAAGCTAGCTCCTTGTGCTTGGTTCCAACGCTTCAACTCCTTTATCACTCAACTAGGTTTCTCCTACAATCGTGCTGACACTTTGATATGCCCAGATCTAACATAGGGACAAAGACGATGAATACGAAGGATCGCTGTGAGCTTTTGAGCTTTTGAAGGAGTTCCCCCTTAGGTCTCATGAGAGGGAGAACCTGACCTCGTTTAATCTACTGTTTAACCTACTGAATTTTCTTCCCCATTCATTACCTAACAATGCATACAAATAGTTCACGCCAACAAGAGTTTAGGCAAAAATTACAAAAATACCCCTATGGCATATTTAAACCCAAATAGCATAAAACATAAAATAAACTAAATGCCTACTTAACTTATTCAGTCAAGGTAATTGACTCAGCCATGGTGTCTCAGCATGACTCGGCTCACTATTTGGTCCATAACATCTCACCCCTCTTGGAGAACGAGCTTGTCTTTGAGCTCAAAGGTAGCGTAAGCCTGTTGAAACGTATCCTCCTCGGGTTCGCTCCGTGAGTCGTAGGTGCCACCTGAAAAAAAAACAACAAAACAATTTTTTTTTCGTACTGGTCAAGTGTAGGAAAGCGTGCCGACAGTCGCTACATCTCGCCCAACAACAACGCTGCCCTCCCTCATTCCTAGACTTAGTATTCCAATACCACAACGAACCTCTAGAACAGTTGCATGGCTCAAGAGGGAAGAACTGTCAACTGTTGGGGTACATTCATCTCGGTCATTTGCGTCCCCACCAAAACTATGGAAAAATGCATCCTCCGACATGAATGGTTTCAGATCGAATGTCTTCCGTTCAGGGACAGAGGCACCGACAGTGCCAACAGTGACAATATGGAAGGACACTTCTGCTGAATTGCCTCCAAATTCCTCAAATTCAAATACTGGAGTTGTGAAGAAAATTACCTCATAGTCCTTCTTGGTGATCCTCGCAAGGATTGGAGATTTGTCCAACTCTGCCATGCTAGGCCCAGTAATGTAAAAGATGTTCTGCTGCCCTGGTGTCATTCGAGAAATGTACTAATCCAGTGATGATATCTTGAAGGCAGCCTTATACCAAACCATCAATCTATTTGTGGGAAGATCCTCTGAGTGCCCGGATTTATCAATGGGAGCAGAGTCGGACTAGAGCACCTTGTCTTCACCAGCCAGACCAATCTTGTAAGACCATTTGTTTGATGCCAAGTCTAAGGTGTTGTTCCCACGAATCAACATAACTGGGCCACTAACAATTCTAGAAACGGCCTCTGGTTGTCTTTCATCTGCTAATTTACCAAAAATTTTCTTGAGGTAATCATCCAAAGTGACAACTCCAACGACTTCACCATGTCCATCAACAACCATAGCCATATGTTTCCCAAGGCGGAACTCATTTAGTAGATTCTGGACTGGCATACTGTCCGACACAGAATAATTCCCTTAAAAAACAGGAAATCTGGACCATGGATACTTCGCTGTCAAGTCAAGTAATACATGTATTGCAACATTAGCATCAATGGCAATCACATCTCGTAGACGAGTCATGATCTCTCTCACATGTTTTTGTTGCAAATAAGACATATTTTGCATGATATCCTACCAAAATACTGCTTCTGAACCATGTAATTCAGTTCCGTCGTAACAGGCCTAAGATCTCATCTCGGATCACAGTTGGCTCACTGAATACCTCCACACCCATTAATTTCATTATCTCAGCTGACAGAAAGTTGAACATCCTAGCTGCAAATTCTTTTAGCTGTTCATCAACTATGCGGCCAGCCTTGTTCTGCAGTATGTGTGCACCCTGGGAACCTGTCGACAATCTCCTGATGATTCTGCTCAAACCGCCCTTTAATTTTCGTATCACCGTTGACCTAGCTCTAATAGCTTTAGAAAGAAGTGTGGCATCGCCAGTTCGGTTGGTCAAGCTATCAACATTTGCACACACACTGGCAGCAGTACTGTCAGATTCCACCTTCACATCGGCAACAAATGCAAGAGGCTTATACACACGGCTGTCCACACTGTCATTTGTAAATTTGGCCGTTGAACTGTTGGAATATATGATGTAATTAGGGTGGCACCGATGTAATTAGTTTATGTTTCTTGTCTCATCACTCTTATTAGGGTGAAGGGTATACTTATAATATTGGTAATTTTGATATCTATAAATATACCTTATGGGGGAGGATTTGGATCAAGTCCATAACCTCCAATTTTCTCCTAATGGTGTCACTCTCATTTTTCTCCATGACCTAAATTATGGAGTTCTGAAAATCAACATGGTATTAGAGCATTGATTTTCAGGACTCGTAGCTATGATATTTTTTCTTTTCTAATGGTTTGTTTTTTCATAGTTACAACTTCCTTTATTTTTTATTTTACTTCTAGTTTGACTCTGTCTTCGTGAGACCTAGCCCGATGCCTTGAGAATCTGGTGCCCAACCCCGCTGGTTGGGTTCGCTGCTAGTTCCGTCATGGGCAGTATCCTCTGGCCTTGAATCAGGCTCAACTTTCTCAAGCTCTTGCGGGAAGGTTCTGTTTTTCTGTTTTTCTGAGTAATGTCTGCTCCTCTCATTAATCAGCTAACTCTCGTCTTTGGTCATATTGGCTGGTGGTTGGCTGGTCATTGATCTTCATCCCCCGGTATACTTTATTCGCTGGTTTTTTGCGTCAGTGAGTGATCCAGGCAACCTTCTAGTCCAATTCCGCATTCAGAATCGTCTTCCTAGACATGCGCTGTTACTGGCGCTAGCCTCTCTGACAATTTTTTTTTGAAGAAAGTCTGGATTATTTCCATTGCTGCGTTATCTTTGAAAAATTATCACTAGTTCAACGCCGTGGCCGCGACAATACGTCTCAACTCTCTCTGGTTTTCTGCTCTGTTCGGAACCGGAGAAGATGACTTTGTTGTGAGACTGCCGAGCTGTGTTTCTGTTCCTTGGATTATTTATTTTGACAAGAATATTTTTTTCGGCAAGTCCTTACCAGCGTCGGCGAGGGGAAGATGAAGACGTTCATGTCCGAGCTGTTCGGCGCCATGGGGGAAAAGGTGATGTTTCCCGATTTTACTGTTGCGATCGGAAAGTATATGCTGACTATCTTTGGAAAGATTTTCTGGAAACTCATCACGCTGATTAATCTGCCTAGAGACCGAAGCGAGTGGGGAAGAAGGGGCCGTCGGCTCTCTGCTGTTAACTGATTAACAGAAGATTTCAGAAACTCCTCTGAATGCCATCTCTATTTTTCTGCTGCCGTTGCATTTTCATACCGACTTTTTTATTCGTGAGCTTCCGAGGGATGTTTATTTGGAGTAGTTTATTCTAGAAGCCGTATTGATCAGCTCCGTAAATTTGGTTGGAGCTTGATTATCTGCCTGGATTGATTTTCTCTGTTCGTTGTGATCTCTGGTTTTTCGGTACCGTGGGAAGAAGACACTGTTGGAAAATTTGATTTTCCTAAGTTAGGAAAAAATTAATGTGGTACCGGTTCAGTGCCTGACGCAACCCAACAACCCAGCAACCCGAGGGTAGTTACTGGTTCTATTCTTGATCGTGTCAACTCGGATCAACTCGAACCGAGTCAACTCGATTCGGGTCAAGTCAGTGAGTCAACTCAGCCATGGCTACTTATGTTTTTTGCCTTGGTATTCATGTCTGGGTCCCGAGTTCTATGTTGATAACTTCCACAACTCGGTTATATTGGTCTATTATTTGACTCGGATCAACTCGGTTCTCCGTCTTTGGCTAGATTATTATCTTGGATTATTACCTGAATTTGGTGCAACTTCCTTATTTACTGATGGACTCAATGCAGACTCTTTTATGTCCTTATTATTTTTAAGGACCTCTATTATTTACCGATTATCCGTTACTATGCAACTGCACATTTGGTGCATGTTATCTAAGCATTGGCCCATTTCAGCTACTGCTATTGAGTCTTTTTGATTGAGACATTATTTCTGAAGAACAACTCGGTTGCTTGCCTTGGATTCATTATTTACTGACTGTCGTTGGCATTGGTTCGTTTGATGCAAATTTTGAATTTCTTAGAAAAATAAATCACATGGTGGCCCTAACATTGTATATTCCTCTTTACCCATTACCCATTACCCTTTGGCAGTCTTTCTCCTACCATCCTTTATTTGACTCTCACTTACCCTTATTGACCAACCTTTTTTGAAGCATTGCTTTGGTTGTCCCTTTTATTCATTTGGGTGTTTAAAGTCTATTGAGACTTTTTATTGGTATCCGTGGGTCTTTTATTGCCATCTTGTGATTGACAGGCATTACCCACTTTAGTGATTATTGTCACTATATTCGTTCGAAATCCTTCGAGTTTGGTTTCGAGTTATGTTTTCTCACCCATTTTACCTTTTGAGAGTTTGTGTCCAGTTTCGTACTTATTCTTGGGACAACTTGATGGAGGAGATTATTATTACATTTATGTTATTTGGTTCAAGCTGGGATCACTACCATTACCTCCCAGCTTGAGGGGGGTATTGGAATATATGATGTAATTAGGGTGACACTAATGTAATTAGTTTATGTTTCTTGTCTCTTCTTCATTCTTATTAAGGTGACGGGTATACTTATAATATTGGTAGTTTTGATATCTATAAATATACCTTATGGGGGAGGGTTTGAATCAAGTCCATAACCTCCAATTTTCTCCCAATGGCATCACTCTCATTTTTATCCATGACCTAAATCATGGAGTCCTGAAAATCAACATGAACCAAACCCAGCAGCATTGACAGCACGCCCATCAGTAGTTTCAGTAGTCAACAATTTATATTGTGTTGTTGTCTGGGTACCCGGTTTGGTGCTGGAAGCTTGTCCCCCCATTTCTGTACAATTTCCAAAAGCTTTCGAACATCTTCCAGGAGCGAAGAATCCATTATCATATCCAAGTGCTGCCACAACTCTTGGTTCATTGAAGGTCATCTAAGTCTTCACTCTATCACCAAATGTCTTGTAACAAAAATCTGCAAAATTTGCAAAATCTTTAACTAAGTTTTGGCTCAACAGGCCTTGATATTTCTTCTCCAGGGCATCAGGAAGATCATAGTAGTAAAAATGTGCATAAGGAGTGATTCCTCTAGCATCCACAGTAGTTGAAACTTGCTCAAGGAGTTTAGTTGCAGTAAGATCAACCTTCTTAGTAGTGGCCACATCCGTGAACTGTTCAACTTTCCATACCCATTTGGCCTTATTGGCTTTCTTTACCGTCAGGGATGATGGAGTTGTAATCTTTGCTGTGTTGTGGACTATTTGCTTACAGGCAGGAAGAACACTAACAGATTAGCTAGGAAGATGATACTCATTTCCTTCAAAGTAGACAGTGGTAGCGGTCATGTTTACATTGAAATGAAAGTTATCCACTAACAGTGCCCGAGCAGCAATTATGCAACCCAAAAAATGAAGCCCCACATCTTCAATTTTACAACTCACATAGGCACAAGTACTGTGCACCTCAATAGAAAAACAAAGTCCCCACAAAAAATTGTTCTAAGACACCCTGAGGTTCACGACAACAGAAAAATAAAACAGCCTCCATTCAATTTTTATTTTCCTTCCCGGAATCCCCAAAAACAATTTCTCTTGCATTGCAGATACTTCATCACACAACTGCATGAATTTGTTCATCTTACCGCAAGATGGAATGCAAAAATGAGGTTGTCGAAGCTTACCCCACCTAATTTGGAAATTGGGTTCCCTCTGTTCTGCCGAGAGGTGCTTTGCGAGTGGGAGGTGGTGGCTGGGAGTCACATCCCACCGGACTTGTTTCTGCCGACGCCGACGGAACCTCCTCCAAGTCCGGTGGCGAAGGGCAGCCCTTTGGGGCTTTGCCGCTGGGGGATTTTCCATGACAAAGGTCTCAGAATACCCTTTCGATGTCCCCAAATCGTTGTCGCCGCTGTTCGGGTTTGGATTTCCTTGCACGAAAATCATGAATTTGTCTGAAGCATGGTCCAAATCTCCATCACCGCGGTTCGACCTTGTATTTCCTTGAGCAAAAATCTTGGATTTTTTTGAAGTATGGCCTCTCTGCCCGTTCGGATCTAAGGTTTCCCCCAAATCTTCCACAGGGCCTTCGACTGGCAAACGGGACAAAATTTTGGATTTTTTGGGCCCGTGGCCTGTTGCCCTGTCCGAGACAACTTCTGTTGCTTTCCCTTTGTGTACGTCCTGCTGGGAGATTTCAGGTCGTGTGACCTTTTCTGCGGAAGCCAGTTGCTTCCTTGCAAGCATTGTCTGTTCGGAAGGATGAACAGAAGAAGGATACGGGAGGTCAAACCCAAATCAGCTGGGACCGACGAAGGTGGTGCTAAATACCCTTCCGATTGCGGACTAGTGGAGGCCCCGATGTTGAATGTCTCCGCCACTGGAGAGACAGTGCGCTCGCTGAAGTTTTTGACCATCGACATCCATTTTTGGGTCTCCTGTCCATCTGAGGTAGAGCCCGAAAAAAGCTGCTGGAGAGATAAAGCCAGTTTCTTCCGTGCAAAAAATTTTTTGGTGTAATCTGCACACCATTCCCACATTCTCTCCCCAATCTGGAAGAGAGGTGTCCTCGCCCACGCTCTTTCCATTTCTTTGTTCGTCGACCTCCATTCATGGAAGGACAATTCTCTTTCCATCGCCATCCATTCGTCTTGGCTCATTGTGTTCCCGCTCTGATACCAAGATGATATGCCCAGATCTAACACAGGGAGGAAGACGATGAATAGGAAGGATCGCTGTGAGGTTTTGAGTTTTAGAAGGAGCTCCCCCTTAGGTCTCGTGAGAGGGAGAACCTGACCTCATTTAATCTACTATTTAACCTACTGAATTTTCTTCCCCATTCATTACCTTACGATGCATAGAAATAGTTCATGCCAACAAGAGCTTAGGTGAAAATTACAAAAATGCCCCTGAGGCATATTTAAACCCAAATAGCATAAAATAGAAAATAAACTAAATGACTACTTAACTGACTCAGTCAGGGTAATTGACTCAGCCATGGTGTCTCAGCCTGACTCGGCTCACTATTTGGTCCATAACACACTTTTCTATTTGCCTTTCATAATCACTCAAACAGTATCTATCTGTTCCTTTATGTTGATGACATCATTATTATTGGCAAAAACTCATCTCTTATAACGAGCTTCACTTGTAAGCTCAATTCTGAGTTTGCCACAAAGGATTTGAGTCTTCTCATTTACTTTCTTGGCTTTGAGGCTTCGCCAACTACCAATGGACTATTTATCAGTCAACTAAAATATGCACGGGATATCCTTATTCCAGCTCAGTTACTTGATACCAAACCTATTCATACACCTACGGTCATTTCCTAGCATATGTCCGCTAATGGTTCTCTATTGTTTGATCCCACTCTTTAAAGGTCTCTTGTTGGCGCCCTTCAATATTTGACCATCACGCGCCCTAATATTGCCCATGCGGTCAACTCTATTAGCCAATTCCTGCATGCTCCCACTAAAGAGCATTTCTTGTTGTTAAGCACAATCTTCGCTATGTCAAAGGCACCGTTCACTTTGGCCTTATCTTTCACTCATCTGCTACTCTTGGTGCTTTAGTTGCATACTCTGATGTTGACTGGGCATGCTATCCTAACACTCATCGCTTTACCTCTGGTTACTCCATTTATCTTGGAGACAATTTGATTTATTGGTGTGCTAAAAAGAAACCAATGATATCGTATTCTAGTTGTGAATCTGAGTATCATGCCTTTATGCACACTACAAATGATCTTCTTTGGTTTATGCATCTCTTTTACGATCCACATATTCTTATTCCACAATGACCTCTTCTCTTACGTGACAACAAAAGTGCAAGTTTCCTAAGCTCTAGTCCAGTTTCTCATAAGCAAGCCATGCATGTTGAATTAGATTATCATTTCTTTAGAGAAATTGTTGTTTTGACCAACTTCACACGCAATATGTGCCATCTCACCAACAGGTTGCCGACATTTTCACCAAAAGTATTCCATGCTCTCTTTTTTATTTATTTTTCACTCCAAGCTTCACGTATGTTCTAATCTGACGCTGAGCTTGCAAGAGGTCGGAGGGGGGGGAGATGAATGTGAAGGCTAACAAGCCGTAATAGAGGGCCGACGACCCGCTTCAATTGCCGAAAATAGGGGTTGATGACCAAATCATCGAGATGTTAAAAGTACCCATTTTCTGTTGTAATCTTTATGTATAAATTCAATGTAAAGTATCACCATCCATTATTGGTGATTACAAAGATTTGAATAAAATCTTACATGGTATCTGAGCAGGTACTCGTATGTGGGCCTCCACCCAAATTATCCACATGTAGAGCCAAAAGGTCTACACGTGAAGGGGAGTGTTAAGGAATAGTCCCACATAGATTAGTGTGAACAAAAATCTTGAGTTTATTAGTTGGAAAATAGGCTTCCTAAGTTGGCTAGTCATTTTGGGATGGGCCTTGAACCCATCTTCACATGGTATCAAAGCGTCGACGATGCGATGCTCTGATACCATGTTATATTTTATTAAAATCTTTGTAATCACCACGAATTGATGGTGATACTTTACATTGAAGTTATACATAAAGATTACAACATAAAATGGGTATTTTTAACTTCTTGATAATTTGATCATCGACCCTTGTTTCTAGCAATAGGAACAGGTCTTCGGTCCTCTGTTATGGCTTGCTAGCCTTCACAAAGAGGAGAAGGAAGAGGAAGAAGAAAGAAGAGAAGAGAGAAGAAGAAGAGAGAGGAGAGAAGGAAGAATGAGACGTCCAAGAGATATGTGAAAAGAGTAGAACACGTGAGGGAAACAAAAGAAGAGGAAGAAGAGAGTTATGGACTTGTCCTATCCCTCTCCCTTAAGCTTTATTTATAGATGCCAAAAGTACCAATATTAAAAGTATACCCCTCACCCTAGTTGGAGTGAATACGAGACAAACATGATAAAATAATTATATCAATGACACCCCAACTTATTCATACCTGTCGACACTATGAAGATGATCCACTGACATTGATAGAAGAAGATGTGATGCCACGAGAAGCCAACAAATTCATCATCTTAGCCATCAGTGCTTGAAGCCTATTTATGGTAGTCTGTTGCTCTTCAAATTGTTGTGCCTGTTCTACTAACTGCTACGATTTTTGTGTGACCTTACCTTAAAAATGAAACATACAATATAGTTATATCTTTAAATCCTTTAAGAAAAGAAATAAAAATGACAACAATATTATAAAACATATTACTGAACAAGTACTCTATTAAGGAAGATTGGGGTTATTCCTTTCTTGTCTATCCTAATCTATTTTTTGAGTGGTCATATTATTGTAATCGATGAGGAAGACATGGAATGTCTAACAAAAAGCTAGAAGATATGAAAAACTTAATGGATAAAATATTTGCAACATTAACCACTAGATCTTGTTAGACAAATGGTACAATCATGTTGGTCTCCATTATTTTGATGATAATAAAATGGATAGCTTGAAAACGTCCTACTAGAGGTGTTATAAGTGTATTTTAGACACATATCTTCTAACATGAATATTATGAGGTCTATGACAAAAGCTCAAGACAAAAGAACAATTAATCAAGGTGCAAAGTCAAGATCCAATATAAAAATATATTAAAAAATGTTGCCGTAAAGAATAACTTATACAAAGAAGAAGACCGAAGACTTGAAAACATAGAGTCAAAGTCAAATAGAAAATCACAAGTACTCTACCATGTAAGTAGATAGCCAACTAAACTTCGATTTTTAAGCATATTTATGTTATGGAGCTTTAGGACATGAAATATTTCGAAACCACATTTTAACTGAACACATAATTTTTTTACAATGATAAATCCCTTAGAATAGCCTAGATCATGCTTAAATGTCAAAATAGTACACTAGCATATAGCATGATCGATCAACCTACATGGATTTGATCGATAATCTAGAATATAGTCTGGCATAACTTATAAACTGTGATCAATCATAGACTCATCATCGTTGATCGTTTCGAATGCTGCCAAGAAGATGCTATAAAGCATGATCGATCATTCTCTATTGCATATATGATCATACAGAAATCTACATAGCCAGATCTTTAAGATCAATCAAATTAGGTTGATCAAGTGGCCTACTCAACCACTAGGCTTAGTTTTAATTTCTGGATTCTCTGGTGTTTTTATCTTCAAGTTTGTAGTAGTGGAAGAAGGAAGAAATAAGGAGAAGAGAAGAGAAGAAGAATAAGGAAGAGAAGGAGAGAAAGAGGAGGATGTCTGAGGTTGAGAGAAGGAGGAGAGTGAGAGGATGTGGAGAGGATTAGGTCATGAGCTTACCCTAATCTCTCCCCCTTAAGTATTATTTATAGAGTTCAAATGATCAAAAGTACAAGTATACCCTTCACCCTAATAGGTGAGGATAAAAGTCAAAAGACTATAGAATTTTACATTAATGCCACCCAAGTTCACTTATATCTTCTTACACTCCCCCTCAAGTTGGTGGTGAGAAGATATTGTAGGATTCTAGCTTGGTGCATATAGTGGAGAACTTTTGAGCTGACTGGTTTTGTCAGTATTCTACAACTTGCCTTTGAGATGAGACAATCAACTTTGATATGTTTTTTTATTTCATGAAAGATTGGATTGGAGGCAATATGAATTGCTTCTTGGTTATCACAACAGAGTTCCATAGGGCCACCTTTGTTGAATCCCAACTGTGCTAAGAGGGATTTAATCAATTGAAGCTCGCTTAATGAATATGCCATAGCCCTATTTTCTACCTTGGCACTAGATCTTGCTACTACATTCTGCTTTTTATTCTTCTATGACAAGGTTGCCTCCAACTAAGGTATAATACCCTAAAGTGGATTCTTTGTCATCTGGAGATCCATGTCAGTCAACATCGGTAAAACTTTCAATATTAAAATGACCATGACATTTATATAGGAGCCCTTGACCTAGAGCCTTTTTCAGATACATGAGGATCCATTCCAATGCCTGCCAATGAGTAATTTGAGGTTTATGCATGTATTGATTGACAACACTATCTACAAAGGAAATATCTGGTTTTTTCATATGAGATAGACCAACATCTATCTCTAGAGCCAGTGCATAACTTTACATTGCTATCCATAGGGATGTCGCAGGTCGACATCCCATCATTCGTGTGTCTTTAAGTAAGTCAAGTACATATTTTCTTTGTGACAGGATAATGCGATGCTTGAACTGAAGAACTTCAATACCGAGAAAGTATTTGAGGTGTCCCAAGTCCTTTGTCTTGAATTCATTGCATATTTTGTGTTTGACTTGACTTATGTTGTTTGTGTCACTTCCCGTCAGAATTATCATCCACATACACAACAAGAAGCATAACTCCCTAGTTAGTGTGTTTAACAAATACAGAAAGATCTATGAAGCACCTTGTAAACCCAAACCGGAGCATTACTTGACTGAATTTTCCAAGCCATGCATGCGAAGATTGTTTCAGACCATATAAAGACTTCTATAGTGAACATACCATCCCCCCGTCAATCACAAATCTAGGTAGTTACTTCATATAAATATCCTCCTTGATATCTCCATTGAGAAAAACATTTTTCACATTTAGCTGATATATAGACCAACGAGAATTAGCAGCAAGAAATAATGAAACACGTACCGATTTTAGCTTGGCTATAGGGAAAAAAGTCTCCTCATAGTTGACACCATAGCACTGAGTGTACCCTTTGGTTACAAATCACACTTTGAGGCGCACCACAGAATCATCCAGATTATATTTAATTATGAATACCCACTTACAGCCAATGAGTTGTTTATCAGTTGGAAGTGTACTAGTTGCCAAGTCTGATTCTCATATAGGACTGCCATTTTTTCTTCCATTGTTGCCTTCCATCCAGGATGCTGGATGGCTTCCTGATAAGACTGAGGAATAGAAACAAAGGAGATAGAAGCAAGAAAGTGTCAACAAGATGGAGATATCGATGAGTAGATAAAAAATTAGAGATAGAGTGAGACGTAGATGGTTGAGTGCAAGACCTATGTTCTTTCCTAATAGTAATAGGTCTATCATCAAATGAAGGACCAAAAACACGAGGAGAAGAAGGAGAACCTACCTCAGAGTGATCTGTAGACTCTGTTACAAGGTGGGACCCACCATGATCAAGTGAGGTGGCATGATGAGTCATCACACGAGCTGACATCCTTATCACATGAGTGGGAAGATTTGGCAATCTTCCTTGGTTAATGTAATTGATATATCTTCCCTTGATTTATGTAGATTTGGACAATCATGATTGATGTAATTAGGGATATTAGGGATCCTATCTTATTTCTAAATATGTAATGAAAATAGTATAAATAGGGTCTATGTTGAAGGGTTCAATCAAGCTCTCCATTCTCAAATCGTGAACAATTTCTCACTGGCCTAAACTCTTTTTCCCTCTTTTCTCTTCTCTCCTCTCTAACTGAGCTCTCTCTTTCTCTTTGCTCTTTTTCTTCTGCCTCTCTGATCTTGCTCGAGGTTTCAATCATGGGGGTCCTAAATTCAACATGGTATTAGAGCATCAAATTTAGGATCCCCAAGTCAAAAGAATGCTCTAAGAAGTTATGATCAAAGTTACTCATAGAAGGCTCTTTGTGAAGCAAGATCGAAGCTTGTGAGATAAGTTTTTCATTCTTGTTATTATTACTTCATGCTCTTGGTTTTCAGGTCTTTAGAAGGTGGTTCAGAGATGATTTTATTTCTATCTTCATCTTATGAAATTATATGGATTTATGCATCTCGGATTAGAAGAAGCTTACCAAGGTAATTTTGTTGGTTTGCAAGTTCTTGGCTGAAAATTGGTTTATGTTGAGATTTTTTGTATAAAAGGTTATAACTTTGTGGGAACAAGTTTTTTCTGATGAAGAAAATTTTTCTTGAGTCTTTTATGAGTGGTTTTTTATCCATTTGATTTCAGAAATCTAATTGCTTAGATTCTATGCTAAGCTTCTCCATTAACTGAGTTGTTTGAAGAACTCTACTCGGTTTTATGATTTTTTGGAGAATTTTTTGAGTGCCACGTGGTGTGGCTGATTGTTCTTGGAAATTTGAGCATCAAATATTGTGTTTTATGTAAAAGGAATCAAGCACAAAATAAGAAAGGAAGTGGCTAGTTGACGCCAATCCATTTGTGGAAAGATTGTTGTTTTTGAAGATCTTACAATATCTTCTTTATTAGGTCTGATTTTGTTTGATTTTCGATCGATTATATCTTGATTAATTCATGAGGAACTGAATATATACTGGTTTATCCCATGCTGGAGTCAAATATATTTTTGGAATGATCTTGGAAAAGATCTAATTCAAAATTACTACCTTACCTTTCTTGATCTTATGCTTATTGATTGATTTTTGCTATTCTCTACAAGGAAGACAAGAAAATTAATTATATAAATTTTTGGCCAGAAAGTTGACTGGCCTAAGAGGGTTCAATCCTAGCCTAAAGACTTGATAAGCTCGGGTTCTCCTCCCATCTACCCGAGCTAGCCTTGGCTGGTCTTGAATCTCCAAGAAGCTTACTTAGGCTACTTCAAATTTGAATATATTATTACCCTTGAATTGCCTCTTTTGGCAGAAGAACACATGGGTAACAAGAATAATATTCTCAAGATTACTATCATACCCTTGTGAGGGATATCAAATTTCTTGAGCTGGTCCACATCGATTCGACGGTTCCTTATAACAAAGGATCTACTTAGTCACGTCACCAAACTTGGGCCACCCATTGATGAAGAAGATATTGCTTATGCTAAGTGACTAGTTGGTTCATCAACAACATGGAAGAATCTGTCTCCAACAATGATATTCATCTCGACACTGCCAAAAAAATTGGAGACATGTGCTAAGTTGTACTCTACCTTTGACAACTTACACAGGCCATATGATATTTTCCAAAGAATGTTCAACACTAAACAAGGAGAAAATATCCATGAATATTTGGCTCATTTTAGAGGCCTTCTTCAAGAATGGAACCTAGCTCAGCCTACCTCCACTGATGTCTCTTTACAAGACAAGCAGAAGGAAGCCTTAACCACTACCATTTGCCTAGCAAACATTAAGCCATATCTCAAAGTTTGTAAAAGTCAACTCCTTAGCACCTCTGCTCTTCCCACCTTTGATGATGAATGCGCCACATTACTCAGCATTCTAGACTCTTCTTCCCCTTCCCCTACTAAAGTGTCATCGGCTATGTACTCTAGGCATAGGGGATCATCAACCGACCTCGGTCGAGGCCGTGGAAGAAATTATAGAGGAGGAAGAGGAAGAGGTAGAGGGAATGGTTTTGTCATAACAAACGGTAGGATTGCACCCATTGTGGGAAATATGGCCACACTATAGATCAGTGTTTTAAAATCCATGGCATACCGGATTGGGTTAAGGCTAATCAAGCCTCAGTAAGTGATACCAAGGAGAACCAATCTACCCCATCAACCGAAAATAAAACCCTCACCAATGATGAGTATGACTTATTCCAAAAATGAAAACACTAATGGTCTCTCCTCCACGTCTCCTCAACTACTGTTGCCACCACCGCTTAGGTGTGCTCTCAGCCACTTCCTCCTCTTCATCCTGGATAATTGACTCAAAGGCCTCTGAGCATCTCACAGGTAACAGAAATCTACTCCACTCAATTTCTCCTTGTCTCTCGAATAAACTTGTTACCATAGCTGACGTCTCCCAAACTAAAGTTCTCGAGAAAGGATCCACTTCTATTACATCATCACTTCCACTCAAAGATATTGTTTTTGTTCCTACCTTTCCCTTGAATCTTTTATCTGTTAGTCAGCTAACACAGCATTTTAATTGCTCAATTACCTTCTCACCCACTTCTTGTATGTTTTAGGATCTTATAACGAAGTAGGTGATTGATAGAGGTCATGAAAAAGGGGGGCTCTACTACCTGGACGTGCCTCAAATAAATGTTGTCTCAAGGAAACTGAGGCAAGTTTATGACACAATTGGTTGGGACATCCATCCACACAATCTCTTCATCTTCTTTTCCCAACCTTTAAGGAATAGTCAAATTTAAATTGTGAAGTGTGTCAACCTGTAAGTGGGGGAGGTGGTGGGTGGAATGGATGGTGTTCGGCCGGTGGAGAGTAGGCAGCTGGAGGTTGGGCTCATGTATCATGGTCCTCTTGTCGCCGGCGGAGAGCTTGGATGGCAGCATCCATTGATTTTATTGCCTCATGCAAATCAGAGGTTGTTTGACGCACCTCTTCCAGGGCATGAGCCTGGTTATCTGTCCTTTGCCTATTATCTTCCACTAACTGTATCAAATCGTCAGGGGAAGAGGAATCCCCAAGGGTGGACCTATCTGATACCAAGATGTTAGGTTCTTCCCTTGCCATGGATCGAGTCACCCTTCTTTCCTCTCTTCCCTCCATGGATGATCTTGACGTTGGAAGAGAATTCTTGTTTCTTGAACGAGTAATGGTGGAACTCAATTAGAACGAAAGAGCTTTGGAGGAAGCTCAACCTTGGACCTCAAAGGGAGAAATCAGACCTAGACCTCTGAGGGAGAATCTGACCTGTAAAATATAATTTTCTCAATACTTGCCTCTCTTTTCCTTCACATCCCCCTACATAGGGTTGAGGACGAAAATACAAAGATAACCCATAGGTCAAGTGGTTCATGCCACATTACACTGAACCAACCCAAAGTAAACCAAACCAAATAAAGTAAACCAAACCGAATTGAAATTACATGAAAAGTAAATTGACATAATTTAATTCCTATGCCTATGGATAACTTGTGATGCTATGGAGTCCATAACAGTTGAGCTGGACGCATAGGAGGTGTAGGTGGTGTGGAAAGAGGTGGCTGGTTGGAAGGCCTCGGGGGGGGGGGGCTGAGTGGAAGGTTTGTGTGAAGTTCCTGGTAGAGGAGCATCTTGTTGCCGCAAGAGTTGGATAAGCTGCAGAAGAAGGTCCTAAATTTCTTGCATCTTTGTGCGCATAGCAGCTTGGTCAGCCCGAATCACGGCAATGGAGGTGCGCAAATTAGCCAGAGAGGAGGAATCGTCAATGGTGGTCCTGTCTGATACCACATTGATATGCCCCATTTCCATGGATCAGCCACTAGACGATCTCTTCCTGGTTCCGGATCAGAAGACGTGAGGATAACCAAGCTTTCAAAAGAAGCTTGCACCTTAGGCCTCGTGAGAGAGAGAACCCGATCTCATTTGCAACTACGATCAATGCTTACCTCATTACTCAGCCCGACCTCCCTATAAAGGGGATTAGGAAACACATACAAGCCAAGGCCCAACCCAAGGGCACAAGTTTGAAGAAAATTACAATAAAACCCTCCTAACAACATAAAGTGGGAATTGAATAAATTAAACCCCCTGCATCTAGTGATTACTCTGGATGCTATGGAGTCCATAACACACCTTTCCTCCATAATTCGTGTTCATTATATAAGGGTCTTTGATCTCTACCGAGCACCATAACATCCTCATAAAGAGGGTGTTTATCACTTGACCCAGATCAGTCCAAGAAAGGGTTTCTTTCTGACCTTACCGAGTCCAGCCACTCACATACAGTGCTGGAGTCTCAAGTCCCAGGCCGTGTTACTCGATCCATGACTAAGGACCGTAACAAATTGGTATCAAAGCAGGGTAACATGGGGGATACATCCAACAATGAAGAGTTTAAAATCAGGATGTCAAAGATGGAAGATAACCTGGATGCAGCACAACCACTATTAGGAAAAATACCTGGGTTGAAAGTGGAAATCAAACAAATATCTAGCATGTTGGCAGTATTGACAGAGAGGCAGCATAATCCAGAGCCAAGAGAGATGACTCACTCGCACAACCCCAAGGGAGGGGCAATTGGCTGGGTGCACTACTGTCCAGGCACCACAGAGAGGAAGCACAATACCAAGGTATACAAAATTAGACTTCCTTACCTTTACTGGGTCAGATGATCCTTTAATTTGGTTACATAGATGCGAGAAATTTTTTTTAAATCAAGGGACTACTGAGTATGATAAGGTGAAACTTGCCTCCTTCCATATGTTAGAAGAGGCTCAGCTATGGTTCCACCAGGTGGAACTAGAAAAAGTGGCATTGGAGTGGCCAGAATTTAAGGATTTATGTACAATTCATTTTGGCCCTCCCGCCCACATCAACCCCTTGGGAGATTCAGTCCTATTGCGACAAACCGAATCTGTTGAACAGTATCAAAAATAGTTCCAAGAAAAATTGGCTCGAGCTGGCCGATTGGTATGAGTCAACCAGCATGTTCCCTTATTCACAACAGGCCTCATTGTATCTCTGAGGATCGAGGTAGAACTTTTTCCCTCAGACTTGGCTCGGGCAATGGAACAACGTCAACGGCTTCAGCAATGTAAGTTGGGGTGGCAAGGGGAAAGGAACACTTCCTCCACTTGGCAAGGGTGCCAGAATACTTTGTCTCGGGTGTCAACTCCAGCATTACCTTCTACAAGACACAATCCGCCTGCTACTCTAGCTGCTGACACTCGCTCTCTAGTCATCCTCCACCTTAGTATATAAAAAAAATTGACAAGTGCGGAGATGGCTGAATGGAGATCCAAGAATCTATGCTACAACTGTGATGAACAGTACTGGGCAGGGCACCAATGTACAGGGTTTTTTTGGCTCGAAGTGGATGAATCAGAAGAAATTGAGGGGACGAATGATATTATTGAGGAGAAACCACCGGCGATTTCTCTGCATTCTATTACAAAGCAGAAATCTGCCAAAACTATGCAAGTCAGAGCACAAGTTCTCGATCGAGAACTGGTGAGACTAGTGGATTCGGGTAGTACACACAATTTTCTGAGGTTGACAGTAGCACAGCAACTTCAATTACAGATCCTTCTTCATCCGACAGCCACCGTTGCAGTGGCCAATGGGCAGAAAGTCCCTAGCAATGGGATCAGCAAGGCAGTAACTTTTTCCATTGGCTCTACTTTATTTACTGCAGAATTTTTTGTCATACCTTTGGCAGGTTTTGATATGGTGTTGGGCATTAAATGGTTGCAAACATTGGGACCCATTCTGTGCGACTTTTTGGCTTTAACAATGAGCTTTGTCTTGGACGATAGTCAAGTTCTCTTGTAGGTCTATCAGGTGGACAAGACCCACCGCATCCACACCATCCACACATAGGACCCACCAGACATCACTATTCAAAATCTGGTCGAGGAGTTCTCTGATCTCTACCATGAGCCTTCGAGGTTGCCTCCCTTGAGGCACTGTGATCACAGGATCTGTTTAAAACTAGGTTCTGATGTGGTGGTCGTTCGTCCGTACCGGTACCCACACTTATAGAAGGATGAAATACAACAGGGCCTTATTCATAGCAGTCAGTCCCCATTCTCTTCACCCGTTCTGCTTGTGAAGAAACATGATGGAACATGGCAGTTTTGTATTTATTATCAGGAGTTGAACGAGCAGACAGTGAAGGATAAGTTTTCAATTCCGGTAGTCGAGGAGCTATTGGATGAATTACATGGGTCGTGGATATTTACTAAACTGGACTTATGGTCTGGATATCATCAGATCTGTATGCACCCCTCTGACATCGAGAAGACAACATTCCGCACACATCATGGTCACTTTGATTTTGTGGTCATACCGTTCAGGTTATCAAATGCACTCTCCACTTTTCAAGCACTGATGAATGAGGTATTTATCCATTATCTTAGGAAGTTTTTTCTTGTTTTTTTTATGATATTCTCATATACTACGGGCACATCAGCTCTATTTCAAGAAATCCAAATGCTCCATTGCAGCTTCACATGTCGCTTATCTAGGCCATATTATTTCACATGAGGATGTCACGATTGATCTAGAGAAGATTCAGGTAATTAATGATTGGCCGCAACAACAATCTTGCTCCGTTCTACAGGGATTTTTGGGTCTAGCTAGTTACTACCATAAATTCATTCAAAATTACGGGTTGTTGGCTGCTCCTTTGACTAGTTTACTGAAGAAGAATTCCTTTCAATAGAATGAGGTGGCCACCGAGTCCTTTGAGGCCCTCAAAGCAGCTCTCGCTTCAACCCCCATCCTACAACTTCCCAATTTTGATGATTTATGTGTGGTTGAGAGTGACACCTCTGGTGGAAGCTTTGGGGCAGTCTTACAGTAGCAGTCACATCCGATTGCGTATTTCAGTTGACAGTTGGCCGCTCGTCATCATAACTTGGTAGCGTATGAACGGGAATTAATGGGGTTGGCCAAGGCAGTCCAACACTAGCACCCTTACTTATGGGGTCGTGCATTTCTCATCCGGACGGACCACTACAACCTTAAATTCTTATTGGAACAACGTCTCACGACTTTGCCCTAGAAGCATTGGATCGATTGAATACCATACCGGGAGATTAAACAAGGCCGTGGATGCCTTGTCACATCATTTTGAATATGAGCAGCTTGTACATGCTATCAGCCAGCCTCGGTCCTCATTCTTGACTTGGTGAGAGAAGCCCATGCCACTCTTTCGGCCCTACAGGAGCTACACCTTAAAATTTCTGAGGGGACGATGGAGTCGAAGTGGTCCATCCAGGATTCACTTATTTGCATCAAGCAGCGCATTTATCTTCCACACACATCCGAGTTGATTCCTGCAATCCTCTTTGCATACCATGACAGCGCACATGAGGGAATTCCAAAAACTTTGGCCCATATTTGAGCAGACTTTTATTGGCAAGCCATGAAGATCTCAATCGCTACATCTGTCTCCACATGTCATGTATGTCAACGTCACAAGGTGGACCACTTAAGCCCCACAAGCCTCCTACAACCACTAGCCCTTGCTACTCAGTTATGGGCCAATATTTCGATGGATTTTGTTGAGGGTTTACCATAGTCTTCCGGGAAACCAGTCCTCTTTGTGGTGGTCGATCAGTTCTCCAAGTATGGCCACTTTATTCCTCTCGCTCATCCGTATACAACGTCATGGGTCGATCAGATTTTCTTTGAGCAGATTGTACGCTTACATGGCATTCCTGAATTGATTGTATGTGATAGGGATGCAGTGTTCACCAACACTTTCTGGCGGGAACTTTTTCGTCTGAATGGTACAAAATTGAAATTCTTCTCTGCATATCATCCCTAGACCGATGGGCAAACCGAGGTGGTTAACCGCACCATCGAGATGTCTCTATAGTGTATGGTGGGCGATCATTCGAAGCAATGGGTCCAATGGCTACCATGGGCCGATTACTGCTACAACACTTCGTTCCACTCCACTTTCTAATCTTCTCCGTTCAGGGTACTTTATGGCAGGGAACCCCCTCGCCTTCTATCTTATACTGCAGGGTCCATCCATGTGGATGTCATTGATAAGGCCCTCAGGGATCGTGACCAGGTGTTGGAGACTATCACAGAACGCCTGCGCCATGCTCAGGTTCGTATGAAAGATATCTACGACAAGGGGTACCGTGATGTCTCCTACGAGGTTGGGGACTATGTGTGGTTACGTCTACAACAGCACAAACACCAGTCCATTGGGGGATTGTCACGCAATAAACTTTCCCCCAAGTTTTTTTGGCCTTTCCCCATTGTCCAGCGTGTGGGACCGGTGTCCTATCAAGTACAACTACCTAACACGGCTAAGCTGCATGATGTGTTTCATGTTTCCCACTTGAAACAACATAGGGAACCACCTCCTACATCCACTCCGTTCCTTCCTCCTATAGTCGAGGGACAAGTCATTCTTACACCATCCTCGGTGTTACGTGCCCATTTTCTCAATGATCAGTGGAAAATTATCATCCAATGGATAGCAACAGAGCCCGAAGCAGCTACTTGGGAGCTGTTAGACATCTTCAAACAGGTGTACCCAACTTACGAGCTTGACAACAAGCTCTTTCTCCAAGGCGAGGCAGATGTTGTAGACTCAATAGCACACCTAGTCACCCAAAGGAGGAGACAATGACTTAACAAGTTCATTAGTTTTATAATTCATAGTTTATATTGCTTTAAGTATGATTTTTCATTAAGTATGTAAGGATTATGGACTTAGGGGTATAATGGGTATTTTTAGCCCTAAAACACTTATGACGTCAAACCCTATTTAAAGGGTAAGGAAATAGAGAAAAGGCAAGCATTGATTATTAGGTTAAACAGGCTTGGAGCTCTCCTTGACAAGTTCTAGGGTTTGGAGATCTCCCTTGATGATCTCTAGGTCTAGATTTCCTCAAAATCTGCATATCCACACAGCATTCTTGATCCAATCTTCATTGATTTATACCGAGCAAGGGAATGAGATTTTCTGTCCCTTTTTCGAGTTCAAAGAGAGGCCTCAGCCTCCTCTCCATTGCCAGTAGTAAGAGAAGGCTTCTCCCTCTCTTACCGAGCCAGAACTAAGTAATTCCCTCCACTCCATCACGAGCAGCAGCAAGCTAGCTTCTTGCCAGCATTGAGTCCAATGAGAAGCTAGGAAGGAGCTCCTCAACATAGGCCAAAGGCTATCCAAGTTAGGGCTCCAACCCTAACATGAGCAACAACAAGAAGAGGGGTCAAACCCTCTTCGTCGTGGTCAAGAAAAGGTAACACCTTTCCTCCATAATTCGTGTTCATTATATAAGGGTCTTTGATCTCTATCAAGCACCATAACATCCTCATAAAGAGGGTGTTTATCACTTGACCAAGATCAGTCCAAGAAAGGGCTTCTTTCTGACCTTACCAAGTCCAGCCACTCACATACAATGCTGGATTCTCAAGTCCCACGCCGTGTTACTCGATCCATGACGAGGGATTGTAACACTCATCATGTCATCTCACGTTCACATGGTGAGTCTCACTTGCTCGTGAAACCATGGTGGGTCCCACATTCTAACATCAATATTCTTTCTAGTGCTTGTCTGTGACTAAGTTGTGGTTTGCATGTATTGACTCACCACACTTACTGTATATGATATATTCAGCCTTGTTACACAGAGATAAATGAGTTTCCCCACATGTCTTTGATATTTTCTGATATCCACATCTTCTTCACTGCCTGCAGATTATTTTGTATTGGAATCCAAATGGATTTTTACTAGTCTACACGCCATCATTCTTGTCTCCTCTAGTAAATCAAGGACAAACTTTCTTTGAGATAGTATAATCCCATGGTTGGTCCCACCTTCTAACACCCTCCCTCAAGCTGAGGGTGAGAAAACATCGTAGATGTCCAGCTTGCTGCAGATGGTGGACAAGATCTTATTAGTGACTGGTTTGGTGAGAATGTCAGCAACTTGCCCTTGTGAGGAGATATTTTTGAGAGATAATATGCCAGCTTGGAATTTCTGTCGTATGAAGTGGCAGTCCACCTCAATGTGGTTTGATATCTCATGGAAGACCGGATTGGAGGTGATATGAATCACCGCCTAATTATCGCAATGTAGATCCATAGGAGCTTCTTTATTGAATCCATGTTCAGTGAGAAGGGAACTGATCCATAGAAGCTCACTAACAGCGTGTCTCATGCCTCTATATTCTGCTTCTGCATTGGACCTTGCAACTACTTTCTACTTCTTGCTTCTCCATGTAACCAAGTTCCCTCCAACCTTTGTACAATATCCCAAAATAGATTTTTTGTCATCCAGGGATCCAGCCCAATCTACATCTTAGAACCCTTCTATGTTGAAGTGACCATGATTCTTATAGAGAAGCCCTCTTCCTGGAGCTCCTCTGAAGTATTGCAATATTCTTTCTAGTGTTTGTCAATGAGTAAGTTGTGGTTTGTGCATGTATTGACTCACCACATTTACTGCATATGATATATCTGGCATTGTTACATCGAGATAAATGAGTTTTCCCATAAGTCTTTGATATTTTTTTACATCCACATCTTCTCCGATGTCAGCAGATAATTTTATATTTGAATCTATAGGGGTTTTTGTTGGTCTACACCCCATCATTTTTGTCTCCTCCAGTAGATCATGGACATACTTCCTTTGAGATAGTATAATCCCATGTTTGGACTGTATGTTAAGTTGTAAAGCCTAATTAACGCCTTACGCTGAGTTGGTCACGGATCCATGATGTATCGACTGTTGTTTCATTAAGGGCAGTTTTGGAATTCCTCTCTTGTAATGTGGTTGTCCTAGCTTTCTCATTCAATTGGGGGGTGCTGCTATTAGGGTCTTATGGTCTTAATCTGAAAAGCATCTCGAGTTTCAGCCCAAGAGGTTAGAGAGAAACACCTATAACTGTGTGATTTCTCTTGTAAATTATTATGTCTTCATAGTGGATTACTGCAATAGCGGAAGACAGAACGTAGTCTCACTTTGAGGCGAACCTGTATAAAGCTTGTTGTGTTTTTATGTGCTTGTTTTCCCCTTCTTTCGCATTTATTATTATTGCTCTCATTAGATTGGAATTAGGGTGTCTAATTCCTAGCACTATATCACTTCAATACCCAGAAAGTATTTAAGTAGTCCAAGTCTTTAGTCTTGAACTCTTCACATATATTTTTCTTGGTTTTCTAAATGCCCTCAAGATCACTGCTGGTTAAGACAATATCATCAACATAGATGGCCAAAAGTACATTCCCTTTAGGTGTGTCTTTAAGAAAGATGGAGTGATCTACGGATCATTTGTGAAATTTGGCCCGTATTCGTGCTTGGCTAAATTTATCAAACCATGCATGAGGAGACCGTTTTAGACAAAAAAGAGATTTCTTCAATCGACATACCGACTCCCCCTCAACCACAAATCCAAGTGGTTGTTTCATATCAATTTCTTCCATTATATCCCATTGAGGAAAGCATTTATCACATCAAATTGATAGACCAGCCACAAAGAATTAGCAGCAAGAGATAATAAGATATGTACCGAGTTCAATTTGGCCACCGGAGAGAACGTGTCCTCATATTCGATCCCATAACACGGTGTATAGCCTTTGGCAATGAGGTGGGCCTTAAGGCGAGCAACTGACCCATCCACATTGTGTTTAACTGTATAGACCCACTTATAGCCGACAAGCTTTTTCCCTATAGAAGAGGAACTAGAGCCCATGTCTTATTCGCATAGAATGTTTGCATTTCTTCTTCCATTGTTGTCTTCCACCCTGGATGTCTCAAAGCCTCCTACTAGGACTACAAAACAGAGATAGATGAGAGATAGACATAATAAATTGACAACATGAAGAATATAAACGGTGGTGAGACACAAAATTGGATATGGGGTGAGAAGTAGAAGGCCTAGAGAAAGCTCTGGGTTCTTTCCTTAAGGCGATTAGTCGAGTATCATATTGTGGTCCAAAAGGAACAGGAGAAGATGGACTTTCCTCTTTGGGATCCGCAAAATCTGCATGTGTGGTGTTAGCTAGTGCTTTAGGGGTTAAACAGTTTCTGTAGCATGGGGCATAACTGGTCGAGGAGAGGCTAGTACAAAGGATAGACCTGGAGGGGCATTTTTAGAATAGTATGAAAAGTCTTTAAAAAAGGATACTGTTGAATTTATGGAAAAGTGAAATGCTTCATTGACTTCATTAACTTATTATAATCAGCGTACATGAACCTCTATTTATAATAGAGGAAGGTAGTAGAGTCCAATTACAATAAAACTACATTTGTCCCAATTACACGCAAACTCTAACACTTAAAGATAAATCCTAACATAATTAAATAACTCAATATAGATAAAAGACAAACATAACTCAAACTAGAACTCTTCTAGAACGTGACCATAAGATAATGATGCCTTTGTGAGTCCTTCTTGATCTTCCAACTGATATGATAAGGATGCCAGCTCGTGGTAATCATGGTGGGTCCTGCTTCTTATGTGTTTGGGCCCATCTTGTCGGTCTTCCTTGGTCTTGTGGCCCATCTTATAATACTCTTAGATATGTGGGCCTCCCTTGGTCGTGTGGGCTTGGGCATATCTTCCAACACTCCCCCTCAAGCTGGGGTGAGAAAACAACATGAACTCCCAGCTTCCTGTAAATGATGTATATAATCTTTTTTTTGTATAAAATGGCACATCTTCCAATATACCTTCATCTTCCAACACTCCCCCTCACTCTGTTGCATCCTTCCATGAGGCCTTGCTAGCATAATATAAGTGAGAGTAAAAATCACTCCTAGTCGGTAAGACATTGTTCCATACTCCAGTCCTAATGCTAGATGTAGGGCACACTCTGTCTTTTGTAGATAGTGTGTCTATCAGCATTGCATTGAAGTGTCCACCACCGTGCCCCTCCACAGGACAACGAATCTTAAGTGGTAGGAGTAATAAAATTTATTACAATTGGGGTAGTGGGTTTATTTATAATAGTGTCCCAATCTGGACACAGACTCTCATGGTATCCCAATCGTAATATTTTTTAGAGTCAAATTTATCATGGTGTCCCAATCTGGGCACCGACTCTCATGGTGTCCCAATTATGATATTTTTTAGAGATAAATAAATTATGGTATGAGAAAAGGTACTGAGGCCACCTCTTCTTCAATAATAATGTCTCATTCAAAGAGACATAATAGCAGCAGCTGCAATGTAACACAACCATCTTCCAACACATAAACCTTGTAGAAGGACCCATTAAATAATCTTAATTTGATATAAATATTTTTTTCTACATGCATAAACTTCATCTTTTGTGCTCCCCCTTTCTTGAATATTTTTTTTACATAAACTTATCCACAACATGGAATAAAATACCTCTTTCTTCTACTTCTTCTACTTCTTCTACTTCTCCCCCCTCAAACTGGGAGATAATGATAGTGACCCCAGCTTGAACCAAATATCATAGATGTAGCAATAAGGCCAAATAACATAGACGTATGAATAAGCCTTCAAACCAGGGATAAGTGAGATATTTTCATGATATATCAACTCAAAAAGTGACGCAAAACAGTGGGCTTAAATTCTGATTTTTCAATGCAACAGAATACCAGCATGACCTTTGATTCTTCCAATGTGAATATATCTTTAAATATAGATAAGATTGACATAAAAATTTTTACTTATGAAACTAGACTTAAATACCTTTCATTCAAATATATATATCTTCATAAAATATAAGTATCAGAAGATAAATAATCAGATAGATTTCGGTCTCTGTCATCTGGCCGAACAAAGCATTGTTCTCCTTTTTTTCATCATGACCATTGACTCTTCCAAGATCAATATCTCCTTATAAAAAATTCAGATCAAGAATTGATTGAATAGGTAAAAAACTATACTTACATATATTTTTTTATATATATAATTATCCATATAAAGTCTTGTTCTTGATAGCATAATATACCTCGGAAGTTGAAGCTTTCTACTGCCGCTTGAACCTTTTTTCCAATCTGACCTTCACTGTTTCAAATATTAATTTATCTTTGTATATAAATCCGATTGAAAATTTATTGAATATTAAAGAGAATAGACTTACATATATTTCTTTTGATACAAATTTTTCCATATAAAGTCTCGTTCTTGATAGCATAAATTACCTCAAAATTTGAAGCTTTCTGCAACTGCCGAAACCTCTTTTGCAATCTGACCTTTGCTCATTCAAATATCGATTTCTCTTTGTAAATAACTCCAATTGGAAAAAATAATTTTTTTTTTGAAAGTAGACTCAAATATATTTCCATCAATATATAATTTTTAATATGAAAATATCAGTATAGAGGTGAAAAATGCAAAGTAAACTACGAGTGTAGAAACAGAAAAAAATCACGACGAACCTAGACTTAGGGTTTAGGTTTTAGAGAAAATGATCTCATTATCTTTGTGGGTTGACCAAGTCAACTCACAGAACCTGCTCTGATACCATGTTCAATTTATGGAAAAGAGAAATACTTCATTGACTTAATTAAATTATTATAATTATAGTACATGAACCTCTATTTATAATAGAGGAAGGTAGTAGAGTCTAATTACAATAAAACTACTTTTGTCCCAATTACACCCAAACTCTAAAACTTAAAGATAAGTCCTAGCATAATTAAATAACTCAATATAGATAAAAGACAAACATAACTCAAACTAGAACTCTTCTAGGATGTGACCATAAGATAAAGATGCCTTTATGAGTCCTTCTTGATCTTCCAACTTATGTGATAAGGATGTCAGCTCGTGGTAATCATGGTGGGTCCTACTTCTTACGTATTTGGACCCATCTTGTGGGCCTTCCTTGGTCATGTGGTCCATCTTATAATACTCTTACATATGTGGGTCTCCCTTGGTCATGCGGGCTTGGGCCTATCTTCCAACAGATACATCCCTATACACAAGTAACCTTTGTAGAGTAGGATTGTAGCAAACATAACCCTTCTGCATGCGAGAGTATCCTAAGAAGATACACTTGACAAAGTTTGGATTAAGTTTACTATGTTATGGGGAGGTAATATGAACAAAGCATGTATAGCCAAAGACTTTCAAGGGAAGCAAAAAAGGATCACCATGTAGAAAAATAAGGAATATGGAGATCTATGACCAAGAATGGAAGAGGGTGTTATGGACTCCATAGCATCAAGAGTGGCTAGTCGACACAAAGGGTAGATTATGTAATTTTCAACTTATTTCATTAGTAGGATTTCTTGTAATTCGGTTGGAACTTATGGCCTCTTGTTTGGCCTTTGTTGGCGGCATTCCCGAATCCCCTTAAAGGGATGTCTGGTTAATGAAAGGGTAAGCATTGATCAATAGTTGTAAATGAGATCAGGTTCTCTCTCTCAAGAGGCCTAAGGGTGGAGCTCCTTCGAAAGCTCAACATCTTCCCTACCCTAAGTCACTCCCTTCATCGTCATTCAACCTGGAAGCCATAGGAGATCCCTGGGTGACTCGATCTATGGCAAGGGAACCTAACATCGTAGTATCAGACAGGACCATCATTGGTGATTCCTCTTCCCCGACTGATTTGCAAAATTTCATAGAGGAAAATCATGCTGAGCTTCAAGCTCAGGTTGATGCACTTCAACAGGAAGTTTTCGGCCTCAAAGACAACTTCCACCAAATGATGGTTCGTATGGAATAAAGGTTTGCTCGCATTGTGGCTCAGCTAGGAAGTTCCTCACACTCGTCTGACCACCCACCAGCCCATCCCTCTCCCCCACCACCGTATTTGTGCCAAACACCTCCAACCGAGGGAGTCCAGGGACCAGGCCACACGACGGTGCCCCGGTATACTAAATTAGAATTTTCCACGTATGATGGGTTTTTGGACCCTCTGATTCGGTAACACTGGTGTGACCACTTCTTTTGCAATCGAAGAACCCAGCCCGAGGACAAGGTTCCATTAGCTGAATTCCACATGCTCGACGAAACGCTTCTGTGGTATCATCAATTTAAAAATGAGCATCATGTGTATGGTTAGGAGATTTTCAAAGACTGTTGCATGTTACGGTTTGGTCCTCCAGCACGTAGCAATCCTCTAGGAGATTTGGTCAATCTCAAACAAATTGGGTCTATTAAACAACACCAAAAATTATTTCAAGAACAACTTGCCCGCCCGCGCCAGTCTGTTGGTGCATCCAAACCAATATGTCCACTTGTTTACCGCTGGTCTGGTTGAGGCGTTGTGCCTTGAGGTGGAATTACACGACCCCCCATCTTTAGCACACGCCATGAACTTGGCACGTACACTGGATGCCAAACAGCATATCTTAAAGGAATCATTGGGCAGGAAACCCCCATGGCTAGGCCGAGCACCACCAGGTGTTCCATCAAGACCCCCCCCCCCCCCACCTACTGCGCCAGGGAACCCCTCCCTCCAGTACATCATAGACTACCACGCCCACTCCCCCACCACAATTTATCAGACGCCTTTCCAAAGTAGAAATGGACCAAAGATGGGCTCAAGGACTGTGTTTTAATTGTGAAGAAAAATATCGAACGGGCCATCTCTGCAAAAGGCTATTTTGGTTAGAGGTGGACGATCCAGGAGAGGGTGCCACACAAGAGGATGAAGACGACACCGAAGTGGAGGAACCAGCTATTTCCCTTTCCCTCCACTCCATGACTGGGTTGCACAACACCAACACCATGCAGGTCCATGCTACCATCCAAAGTCTCATGTTACTGGCACTAGTCGACTTGGGCAGCACCCAAAATTTTCTCAGCCAACCAGTGGTACAACAGTTGGGCTTATCACTTCAGAAAAATTCAGGCATTTTAGTCTTTGTGGCTAATGGGGACAAGGTTATCAGTGTGGGGTTCTATTCAGTTGTTCCATTTGTTATAGAGGGGAACACCTTTGTGGCCGATTTCTTGGTCATTCCACTTGCTGGCTTCGATTTGGTATTGGGAATTAAATGGTTGCAACAGTTGGGTCCGATTCTATGGGATTTCCAAAGTTTTACACAAGACCATCACCAGCTCACCCTACATGGCACCCAGGCTCAGTTACCGTGCACTCTCCAGAGTATCAACGGTATGGATTCAGATTGTTGTCACTTAAACACACTCTTGACAAAATTCGCTGACTTATTTCAGCAGCCAGTTGCACTTCTGCCCATACGAGCTTGTGATCATTGTCTTCGGTTAAAGATGGACACCGAGCCAGCGGTAGTGCATCCCTACCGTTACCCATATTTTCATAAAAATGAGATAGAACGACAATGTCAGCAGATGTTAGCTCATGGCCTTATTCAACCCAGCCACTCCCCATTTTCTTCCCCGGTGTTGTTGGTGAAAAAACATGATAATTCTTGGCACTTTTGTGTGGACTACCGCGAGCTCAACGCTCGAACAGTAAAGGATTAATTTCTTATTCCGGTGGTGGACGAATTATTGGACGAGTTACATGGGACACAATTATTTACTAAGTTGGACTTGAAATCTGGCTACCATCAGATTCGGGTACACCCTGAATACGTGAAGAAAACAGCATTCAGAACGTATGATGGTCATTTTGAGTTCTTGGTGATGCCATTTGGGCTTTCCAACGCCCCTTCCACCTTTCAGGGGCTTATGAACAAGGTATTTCGTCCATTCTTACGTAAATATGTTTTGGTCTTCTTTGATGATATATTGATTTATAGCAAGACTTGGGAAGACCATCTGCAACAATTGAGACAGGTATTCATACTACTACATGCCCACCATCTCTTCCTCAACCAATTGAAATTTGCTATCGGTATGTCAAAAGTTGCTTATTTGGGTCATGTTATCTCCGCCTCCGGCGTCAAAGTGGATACTAGCAAGATTCAGGCAGTTATTGATTGGCCTACTCCCCAGTCAGTCACGGCATTAAGGGGATTTTTAGGCCTCACTGGGTATTACGGAAAATTCATTCGCGAGTATGGTCAGATTGTAGCACTATTGAACAACTTACTCAAGCATAATGCCTTCCAGTGGTCTGATATTGCAGTGTCATCCTTTCAAAAATTGAAATAGGCATTAGCTTCTGCCTTGGTTCTACAACTACCCAACTTTGAGGAACCTTTTGCATTGAATGTGATGCTTCAGGAAGAGGCATTGGCTCCGTCTTAAAGCAATAGGGCCACCCCATTGCCTATTTCAGCCGCCACCTTGCCCCGCACCACCACAAGTTAGCTGCATATGAAAGGGAACTTATCGGCTTAGCAAAAGCTATTCAGCATTGGAGGCCCTATCTGTAAGGTACGAACAGACCACTGCAGTCTGAAATACTTGTTGGAGCAACGCCTCACTACTTCGCCGCGACAACATTGGCTGAGAAAATTAATGGGGTTTGATTTTCATGTGGAGTACAAACCAGGCCATCTTAACAGGGCGGTTGATGCCTTGTCACACAAGGAAGTAGGGGACTCGCAGCTGCACGCCATTAGTCAACCCCGATCACTTTTACTTAATTCCATCCAGGAGGACATTCAGCACCAGCCCGAGCTTCTGGAATTGTACGATAAAATCGAGCACCATACTATGGATAGCGACTGGGCAGTTCAAGACCATCTTGTAGTGTATAAGAGCTGCATTTATCTCCATCCGACTTCTGCACTCATCCCCAGCAATATCTCTTCCTTTCACCACAGCACTCATGAAGGCCAGCAGAAAACATATTTTTGTCTTCGTCGTGACTTTTATTGGAGGGGTATGAAAAGGATGATATCTGAATATGTAGCTGTTTGCCAGGTTTGCCAACGAAACAAGGAAGAATCTTTAAATCCAGCATGCCTGCTTCAACCTCTTCATCTACCGTCACAGATATGGGTAGATATCTCCATGGACTTTATAAATGGCCCTCCCCCCTCTTCCAGCCTATCCATTATTCTGGTCATTGTGGATCGGTTCTCTAAATATGAGCACATCCTGGCCCTCGCACATCCCTATACCGCCTTCATGTCGCTCAGCTTTTCATGGACCAGATTGTCCACCTTCATGGCTTACTCGAGTCCATCACCAGTGACCATGATGCAGTCTTCATCAGTAAATTTTGGACCAAACTATTCAAATTACATGGCACGAAGTTAACCTTCTCCTCGGCCTACCACCCTCAGACCGATGGGCAAACATAAGTGGTCAATCGCACTCTGGAAATGTATTTGAGGTGTTTCGTTGATGACTCGCCCAGGCGTTGGGTCTGTTGGTTGGCTTGGGCCGAGTATTGTTATAACACCTCTTACCTCACAACACTGGGCACCACATCGTTCCGGGTGGTCTATGGGCAAGACCCACCTCGTCTCTAATCTTATGAACCTGGGTCATCTCAGGTCGCGGTGCTGGACCAGGCTCTAGAGGAACGGGATACCATGCTTTCCGAGGTTAGAGCTCACTTGCAGCACTCTCAAGACACTACGAAGCAAACATATGACAAGGGCCATTGTCCTCTTTCCTTTGCTCCTGGGGATTATGTATGGCTGAAGCTCCAACCATACCGCAAACTTTCACTTGCTGTATCCAAAAGGCATAAACTTTCTCCCAAATTTTATGGTCCCTTCCAGGTGCTACAACGTATTGGCAATGTGGCGTATCACTTGCAACTTCCACCTAACGCCAAGCTCCATGACGTTTTCCACGTCTCACTCTCGAAGCCATTCAGGGGCGACTCCCCACTACTGCATACACCCTTGCCGCCTATACAAGATGGCCGGTCGATTCCTACTCCAACGCAGGTACTGCAAGCTCGCTGTGCTCAGGGCTCATGGGAAGTTTTAGTTCAATGGACTACCCAAGACCTGGTTGAAGATTCTTGGGAGCCACTCGAGTCCTTCCAGGCCACTTTCAAGCTTGAGGACAAGCTCTTTCTCTAGGAGGGGGGTGATGTTATGGACTCCATAGCATCAAGAGTGGCTAGTCGACACAAAGGGTAGATTATGTAATTTGAAACTTTATTTCATTAGTAGGTTTTCTTGTAATTCGGTTGGAACTTATGGCCTCTTGTTTGCCCTTTGTTGGCGTCATTTCCTAATCCCCCTTAAAGGGACGTCTGGTTAATGAAAGGGTAAGCATTGATCAATAGTTGTAAATGAGATCAGGTTCTCTCTCTCACGAGGCCTAAGGGTGGAGCTCCTTTGAAAGCTCAACATCTTCCCTAACCATTGGTCGTTCTAAGCACCCTAAGTCACTCCCTTCATCGTCATTCAACCTGGAAGCCACAGGAGATCGCCGGGTGACTCGATCCATGGCAAGGGAACCTAACAGAGGGTAACCTATTTATAAGAAAGCATGCAGTAAGGATGACATACAGCGAATAAAAATATGGTGCATTCATGGTATACAATAAGCTACAAGCTACCTCAAGAAGATGATGGTTCTTCCGTTCTACTACACCATTCTACTAAGGGGGGCGTAGACACAAGATTTTTTATGGATAATGTCATTCGCTTGAAAAAATAGTCAAGATCACTAGAAATATTCTTTGGCATTATCAGACCTAAGTACTTTTATTTTTCTCACTGAATTGAGTTACCACCATAGCATGAAAGAATTTAAAATTTGATGCTATTTGAAATCATTCTTTATAGAGAATGAGCCTTGTGGTACGAGTAAAATCATCAATAAAGGTAATAAAGTACTTCACTCGGGAAATGTTTGAGACGCTCAAGGGTCCCCATACATCTGTGTGAATCAACAAAAAAGGAGCAACACTTTTAAGTTCAGGACGAGGAGAGTATGTGGTCCACTAGTGTTTGCTCAGTGGACACACTTCACAATTTAAACTTGACATATCCTTAAAGGTAGGAAAAAGAAAATGAAGAGATTGTGTAGATGGATGTCCCAACCGATTGTGCCATAATAGACTTGTCTCGGTGTGCTTGGTTGAGACGAAATTTATTTGAGGAACATCCAGGTAGTAGAACCCCCCTTGTTCACAACCTTCACCAATCACCTGCTTCATTGTAAGATCCTAAAACACACAGGAAGTGGGTGTGAAGGTAATGGAGTAATTGAAATGTTGTGTAAGTTGACTAAAAGATAATAGATTCAAGGGAATGGTAGAAACAAAAAGAACATTTGTGAGGGAAAGTGATGGTGTAACAATGGTGGATCCTTTCCCAAGAACTTTAGTTTAGGTGCCATCAATTATGGTCACAAATTTATTTGAGAGACAAGTAGAGATAGAGTGGAGTACATTTTTGTTAACTGTGAGATGCTCGGAGGCTCCTGAGTCAATTATCCAGGATGAAGGGGAGGAAGATGTAGAGAGCATACTTGAAGCGGTGGTGGCAGCAGCAGTTGAGGAGGAACTTGGAGGAGAGACCATCAGAGCTTTCATTTTTTTGAATAAGTCATACTCATCATCCGTAAAGGTTTTCTTTTCTGTTAGTGAGGCAGACTTGTCCTCCTTTGTAACGCTTACTGAAGCTTGATTAGCCTTGGGCCATTCCGGCGTGCCATGGAATTTCCAACATTGATTGATAGTGTGGCCATATTTCCCATAGTAGGTGCATTCCTTGCCTTATGTTCCAGAGGAACTATTCCTTCCACCTCTTCCTTTTCCTCCTCTATAATTTTTTCAATTGTCTCGGCCGCGATCGATTGATGTTGCCCTATTCCCATAGTATATTGTGGATGATACTTTAGTGGGAGAAGAAGAAGAAGAGTCTAGAATATGGAGTAAGGTGGAAAATACATCATCAAAGGTTGGAATAGCAAAGGTGTTAAGGAGTTATGTTTTAGCAACCTCGAGATATGGCTTAATATTTTCTAGACAAATGGCAGTGGCTATGGCTTCCTTTTGCTTGTCTTGAACAGAGAGACATCGGTGGAGTTAGGTGAGCTAGCTTCCATTCTTAAAGAAGGCCTCTAAATCGAGCCAAATATTCATGGATATTTTCTCTTTGTTTAGTATTTAACATACTTTGGAGAATATCATGTGGCCTTTGTAAGTTGTCGGAGCTGGAGTACAACTGAGTACATGTCTCCCAAATTTGTTTGGCAGTGTCGAGATGAACAACATTATTGGAGACAAGTTCTTGCATGTTGTTGATGAGCCAACTAATTACCAAAGTGTCATTTTTTAACCACTTAGCATAAGCAATATCTTCTTCATCAATGGGTGGCCCAAATTTGGTTAGGTGGCCGCGTAGGTCCCTGTAATTAGAAACCCTCGAACCGATTTGGACCAGCTCAAGTAATTTGATATCCCTTAAAAGGGTATGGTAGTAATCTTGAGAATATAATTCTTGTTACCCATATATTCTTCTGCCATAAGAGGCAATTCAAGGCAAATAGTATACTCAAATGTCAAGTTGCCTAAGTAAGTGGCTTGTAGAATCAAGTGAAGCCAAGTCTAGCTCAGGTAAATGGGAGGAAAACCCGAGCTTATCTAGCCTTTTAGGCAAGGAGGAAACCCTTTTAGGGAAGTAAATTTGCTGGCCAAAAAAATTTATAATTAATTCTCTACTCTTCTTTTTAGAGAATAGCAAAAATCGATCAACCAACATGAAATTAAGTAAGGTAAGGTGGCATTTTGAGTTAGATCTTTCTATGATCATTCCAAAAATATATTTGACTTCAGCCTGGAATAAACCAATTTAGATTCAATCCCTCATGAATTAGGCAAGATATGATTGATCAAAAATTTAACAAATCAGGCCTAATCAAAATGATATTGATTGAATGTGAGATCTCAAAAAAACACAACAATCTTTCTTCAAATAGATCGGTGCCAACTAGACCACTTCCTTAAATATTTTGTATTTGCTTCCTTTTATGTAAAACAGAATATTCCATTCTTTATTTTTCAAGAACAAGCAGCCAACTCGTGGCTTTGAATCAAACATGGTCTAGCCTCCCAATTTTTAAAAAACTCTTCACAACTTTTTGTACAAAAAACAACCTTCTTCTTTGAGCTTTGCCTTTCTTTTTTTCTTCAAAACTGATGAACCTTGGCATGAGAGATGAGCATAACTTTTTAATACTCATATGAGCACCGAGACCTAAAAAAAATCTCCATAAAAAAAGTCACAAAACCTAGTAGAGTTCCAATTCTTCAAACAATTCATTTAATGGAGAAGCTTAGCATAGAAGCTAAGTAATTAGATTTTAAAAATCCAATGGATAAAAAAACCACTCATAGTAGGCTCAAGAACATTGATCTTCATCAGAAAAAGTTTGTTCCTTCTAAATAATAACTCTTCATGCAAAAAATTTCAACATAAACTGATTTTCAGCCAAGAACTTGCAAACCAACAAAAACAGCCATGGTAAACTTATTGTAATCCGAGATGCATAAATCTCAATACTTTCATATGATGAAGACAGTACAAAATCATCTTTGAACCATATTCTAGAGATAAGAAAATCAAGAGCATGAAGTCATAATAACAAAAAAAAAACTTATCTCAACAAGTTTCAATCTTTCTTCACAAAGAGCCTTCTACGAGAGGCATTGATCATTTCTTAGAGCATCCTTTTAATATGGGGATCCTAAATTCAATACTCTGATACCATGTTCAATTTACAACCCCATGCTTGAAGCCTCAAGCAAGATGAGAGAGTGAAAAGAGAGAAGAGAGAGAAGACAAGAAAAGAGCAAAGAGAGAGAGCTCGGGTAGAAAGGAGAGAAGAGAAAAGGGAGAAGAGAGACTTTAAGGTAGGAGAGAGATTCTTCCACGCATTGGAGAAGAAGAGAGTTTGATTGAAGCCTTCAAACAAGACCTCTATTTTTACTATTTCTATTACATATTTAGGGAAACTCCTCAATCAATTAGGATCCCTAATTACATTAATCACGATTAGCTAAATTACATCAATCAAAAGAAGATCAATCAAATACATTAATCAAGGAAGATTAGAAAATCTTCCAACTCATGTGATGAGGATTCCTCCTCATGTGACTCATTATGCCTCTTCATGTGATGACTCATTATGCCACCTCATGTGGTGACTCATCATACCACCTCATGTGGGCATGGTAGGTTTGGTCCCACCTTATAACAATTACCCTCATTGCTGCATATTGGGTCCTTTTAATTGAGATATTTGTGTTGAAGAAGAAAATCCTCGAATTGATTACCTTGGATTGTTACTCACTAACTATTGTTAGTACGCACTACGATGGCTCTTAAGAACACCAAAGGCTAAAAGACTGTCTCTGCCATAGAGTTTCTTCTACTTTAGTAGATAAAGCGTCTGATGGCTTATACAAACAACCAGGTCACCTCCAACAAAAATTTTCCTATTTTCGCTACTTCTATAAAAGGTATGGTTTCAGCTAATTCTCCATCATGGATCACTGACTATGGGGCCTTTGAGCACTTGACAGGTAATGGTACCCTCCTGAGTTCTATATCTTCTTAGTTTTTTTATAGTAGATGGATCCCAAACCAAGGTCTGTGGGATGGGGTTCACATTTGCTACACTTACTCTTCATTTGAAAGATGTCCTATTTGTTCCTGAGTTTCCATTAAACCTTTTATCCATCAGTCAACTAGCAAATTTAACTGTTCCATCACCTTTTCTCTCACTTCTTGTATTCTTCAGGATTTGAAGACAAGGTTATTGGTGGAGACTGTGAAAGAGGGAAGCTCTATTATCTTGATTCACCAGCACTAACAGCCACAACTAGTGCTTGGCATATGACTCTTTAGTAGCACAATAGATTAGGACATCTATCCCTCCAGTCTCTCAAATAGATTATTCCCACATTATAGTCCATTTTCAGTCTCAATTGTGAAAATTGTCACGTGAATAAACACCAACATAGTACTTATTCTCCTCGTAGTGAAACCAAAGGCGTTGCCCCATTTTCTTTAGTTCATACTGATATCTGGGGCCATATGAACATCTCAAATGTTTCTCGTTTAAAGTATTTCGTTACATTTGTGGATGATTTCTCTCGGGCTACATGGTTGTTCTTATTAAAAGAGAGATAAAAAGTCTTACCTCTTTTATGTCTTTTTGTGTCATGGTATCTACTCAACTAAACACTACCTTAAAGATTCTTCATTCCAATAATGCCAAAGAATATTTTTTTACAAACTTCCAATCCTTTTGCTAGGACAGCACCAAAACTCTTGTGTTTATACACCACAACAAAATGGTGTAGCTAAAAGAAAAAATATACACCTTCTTGAGTTTGCCCATGCTCAACTCCATCATATGCATGTGCCTCATTTCTACTGGCCTCATACCATCCTCACAGCCTGTTATCTCATTAAGAGGTTACCATCTTCAGTGCTTGGTAACCAAACATCATACTCTCATCTTTTTTTCCTAGAGATAAGTTGTTCTCTCTTCCTTTGAGAGTTTTTTGATGAACCTACTTTGTTCATGATATTTTATCTCATACTTCTAAATTGGATCCCAAGGCAATTAAATGTATTTTATTTTGGCTAATCTCATACTCAGAAAGGATATGTGTGTTACAATCTGTCTCTTTAGAAATTGTTTGTTTTGAGTGATGTCACATTCTTTGAGCAGGCCTTTTATTCATCCATCGGTGCGCCCACCTAGTGTTATGTATCAAATGATTTTCCTAAGCCTATTGTGCCAATTGATTACTCAATAGCTCATGATCGTATTAATGTAGCTGTCCCACCACTACACCTATGGAGTCTCCAGATGCCGATGAGGTAGGTTGTCCTTCTCCACCCCCTATTTTTGGTCCTCGGTTTGATACTCGGCCTATTGCTCTTCGGAAAGAACCTAGGGCGTGCACTTGACCTTCTACCTCTCACCCCATTGCTCAATTTTTATCTACCCATTGGTTATCACCATCTTGTTGTCAATTTATTGCCTCTATTTCTTCTGTTGTTATTCCTCAGTTTTATCAGGAGGCCCTATATAATTCAAGATCAAAATATGCCATGGGCGAAGAGATGACAACCCTGTACAAGAATCAAGTGTGGCGCCTTGTTTCCCCACTAGCTGGCAAAAATCCAGTGGGTTGTAAATGACTCTTCACTGTCAAATAGAATCTAAATGGCACAATGGCTAGCTTTGAAGACCGCTTTGTGGCTAAAAGCTATACCCAGTGTTATAGTATTGATTATGAAGAAACCTTTTCTCTAATCGCCAAGCTAAATTCGATGCATCTGTTATTATCTTTCACTGCTAATTCTCGAGGACTATCTTTCAGCTCAGCTCGATGGAAAGAATGTCATCCTTAATGGAGATATTAAAGAGAAAATTTATATGCATCAATTACCTAGATATGTGGTTAAGGGGGAGTTGTTGTGCCACCTTAAAAAATCATTATATGGTATGAAGCAATCTCCATGGGCCTGGTTTGACAAGTTTAGTCAAGTAATGATTTGATTCGGGTTTACAGAGTGCTCTGTGGACGATTTTGCATTTGTCAAACATACTGAGAAAGGTGTCGTACTACTTGCTTTATTCGTGGATGATATTATTTTGATGGAAAGTGATACCGATAGTATTAGACAAGTAAAAAAAAAATTGTACAATGAATTCAAGATGAAAGATTTGGGACTCCTTAAGTACTTTCTCGGTATTGAGGTTCTTCAGTTCAAGAATGGTATTTTATCACAAAAAAAATATGTTATTGACTTACTTGAAGAAAAGGAATGGTGGGATGTCACCTTGTTAACACCCTTATGGAGATAGATACATAACTATGTGTTGCCTCAAGAAAAGAAGTTGATGTGGGCAAGTACCAGAGGCTAGTTGGCAAGCTTATCTATCTGATTGTGATTAGACCATATATTTCTTTTGCAATTAGTGTGGTCAGTCAGTATATGCATAAACCTCATATGTCTCCTTGGCAAGCATTGGAGAGGATTCTCAGGTACTTGACAAAGGCACAAGGACAAGAGTTTTTATATAAGTGTCATGGTCATTTCAATATTGAAAGCTTTGTCAATGCGGATTGGGTTGGATCATCAGATGAAAAAAAATCTACTCAGGATATTATACTCTAGTTGGAGGTAACTGTTAGGTTCTTCCCGAGCCATGGATCGAGTCACCCTGATTTCCTCTCTTCGCTCCATATTGGTTCTTGACACTGGAAGAGGATTCTTGTTTCTTGAACGATGGAAATAGGAATGGAATGATTGAGCTTTGAAGGAAGCTCGATCTGGACCTCAAAGGGAGAATCCGACCTAGATCTCTGAGGGAGAATCTTACCCATTTAATTCTATTTCTCAATACTTACTTTCCTTCACCTTGACATCCCCATAAATAGGGTTGAGGACGGAAATACAAATTAGACCCATGGTTCAATTGGTTCATGCCATATTACAAACCAAACCAAACCAAATGGAATTACATTAAAAGTAAATTAACATAATTTAATTCCTATGCTTGTGGATAACTCGTGATGCTATGGAGTCCACAACAATAACTTGTTACATGGAGGAGTAAAAAAAATGTGGTTGCAAGGTCTAGTGTAGAAGCAAAATACAAAGCAATGGCACATGCGGTAAATGAGCTTCTATGGACTAAACCTCTTCTAGCAGAATTGGAATTCCACGAAGAAGGCCCTATAGAACTCTATTTTGACAATCAAGTAGCAATCCACATTGTCTCCAACCCAGTTTTTCATGAGAAAACTAAACTTGCCGAGGTGGACTGTCACTTTGTGAGAGAAAAGTTTCAAGCAAGAATCATAAGTCTTAAACATGTCTCAACTCATAGACAACTTGCTGACATATTCACAAAGTCAGTCAACTCCAAGATTCTCTCCACTGCATGTACCAAGCTAGGGATATATGATGTGTTTTTAACACCAACTTGAGGGGGAGTATTGAAAGACATAGACAAGCTTAGGTGTCATTATTATAAATATCTTATATTTTTTTATCTTTTCCTCACTCTTGCTTGGGTGAAGGGTATACTTGTAATTTATGTACTTTTGACATATATAAATAAAGGCTAAGGAGGAGGGTTTGGTTATCTTCCACATCCCTAATTCACTTTCTCTCTTCTCTACTCTAAGTGACCATCTCTCTCTCTTTCTCGCTCAGCCATACTCACACCTCTCCTCCTTCACTTCATCTCTTCTCTTCTTCTCTTCTCCTTCTTCCTTCTCTCCAACACTCGAAGTTGAAGATCTTAATAGTATGTAATCCTAAAATCAACAAGTTATATGATGCTCTTAAAAAAATGTTATAATACCAAATAGGGGGAGAATTTGCATGATTATTTTTGTAGGCTTAGAAGACTTATGCAAGAATGGAAGCTTGCCCTACCATATTCAACTAATATTACAGCTCAAGAGAAGCAAACAGAATCATTAGTGGTTGTCATCTGTCTTGAAAATCTGAAACCATATTTTGAAGTGGCTAAAACCCAAATTCTTAGCTTCACTGCATTGCCCTCATTTGATGGTATATGTGTCAAAATGTTCCACATAAAAAATGCATCCTCAGCCACACCTACAAATACATCATTAGCCATGTACTCTTAGGGTAGAGGAGGAAATACAAATAATAGAGGTCATGGAAGGAATACTAAGGGTGGAAAAACTAGTCAAGGTTCCTAGAGAGTAGAAAATCATAATCAAATGTGTACTTATTGTGGAGGACCCGATCATCTAGTTGAGACAAGTAAGAAAATACATAGAAAAATAGCATGAATCACTGTTGAACAAGCTTCAACTACAACTACAACCAAGTTTGAAGGGAGTGTTGAATCCTCAAAAGGTAAATAGGCCTTAAATAATGAGGGGTTTTGAATAACTTCAAAAACTAAAGGTTATGTTCCATTCTACCTCAACACATTATCCACCTCTACTACTGCTGCATCTATTTTCACAATTATGTTTTCTATTAATTCTTCCTCTCATCTCCTTGTATCATTGACTCTTGGGCCTCTCAACACTTGACTGGTAATTTTAATCTCTTGAATTCTTTATCTCCTTGCCTGAATGATAAGTTTGTGTCTATAGCAGATGGATCACAAACCATGATACAAGGAATGGGATCCACTGCTCCTACACCCCCTCTCTACTTAAATGATGTTCTTTTTGTTCTTCGATTTCCATTGAGTTAATGTGTGTCATTTAGATAATAAAAAAGTGAAATTTCTATATAAATTTTTCCTACTCATTATATTTTTTAGTATCTATAGACCAAACAGTTGATTGGTGGAGATGATGAGTAGGGGGCATTTACTTCTGAGACAAGCCAGTAGTAACTACCACAATAAGTTCACAAGAAAATGCTCTACAATGGCATAATAGATTGGGACATCCTTCACTATACTTTATCCAATCATTGTTTACCTCCTTGAATTCTATTTCTAACTTACAATGTGAAGTGTGTCATATGAGTAAACATCATAAAAGTACTTATTCTTCTCGGTCTGAAATTAAGGTTGTTACTCCATTTTCTTAAGTTCTTAATGATATAAGGGGTCAACTGAATGTTTCAAATATCTTGTAGTCTAAATACTTTATCATATTTGTTGATGACTATATAGTTATTCTTGATAAAATATAGGTCTAAAGTTTTACCTATTTTAAATTTTTTTATGCTATGATCTCCACTAAATTTGGTCACATTTGAAAATCCTTCACTTTGACAATACCAAAGAATATATGTCTAGTGAGTTTTAGAATTTTTGTATTGATGATGATATTATTCATCAAACATCATGTGTTTACACTCCATAATGGAATAGAGTGACTAAAAGAAAAAAATGATAGTAACTTGAAGTTCTCAAGGCTTTACTATAGTATATGAATGTGTCTTATTGCTATTGGCCACATGTTGTTCTCATTGTTTGTCTCATTATTAATTGTTTGCCTTCCTCATTCCTCACAATAAGTCACCATACTCCATGTTGTTCCCAAATGATAATGGTTTTTCTCTTCCTTTGAAGATTTTTGTATGTACTTGTTCTATTCATGACACATCTACTCACAAAAACAAGTTGGACGCTTGGGCTATTAAATATATTTTTCAGGACATTCAAGGTTGTTTGTGCTAATAGATGTGACTTTTCTTGACGTAATTTTTTTATCCATTGGAAATGTACCACTTGGGTTCTCACCTTGTACAAGTTTTCCAAATCCTAAGATGCTACTGGAAGATCCATTCAGTTCACGCACAAACAACAATCATCTACATTCTCGTTCTCAATGGCCACAACACTCCTCCTTTGAAGTCTACAAATCATCTTGAGGTCAGTTCTCCTCCTTTGCTTGTTGTGCTTGGTCCTCCCTATAACACCAGGTTATTGCTATTAGGAAAGAAAGACGGTCTTGCACTCAACCCCTCTACATATCACCCTATATCTAATTTTGTATCTACTCATCGGTTATCCTCTACTTGTTGCACATACCTTGCTTCTACTTTTTCTACACCTTGTCTTAGGTCTTATCATGAGGCCTTTCAACATCCAACATGGAGAGCAGCAATGGAAGAAGAAATGGTAGTTTTATATGAAAACCAAACTTGGTAGTTGGTGTCTCTACCACCATAAAAAACCAACGGGATGCAAATGGGTGTTCATAGTTAAACATAACCTGGATGGCGCAGTGGCTAGGCTTAAAGTTCAACTGGTGGCTAAGGGATAATGCTATGGAATTGATTATGAGGAGACATGCTTCCCTATGGCCACATTAAATTTGGTATAAATTCCTTTTACCTCTTGCTAAAAATTTTTAATTGTCCTTATTTTAGGTTGATGTGAAAATGAAATTCTAACTTGAAGACATTAAAGAGGAGATTTATATGGATCAACCACTTGGGTTTGTGGACGAGAGGGAGTTGGTATGCAAATTACAAAAATCTATATATGGTTGAGACAATCACTAAGAGCATGTTTTGATAAGTTCAACTAGCAATGCTTTAATTTGGCTTTAATAGATGTATGATGGATCACTCGATATTTGTTAAAAATACTAATGAGGGAGTTGCTCTCCTAGCTGTGTATGTCAATGATATTATTATAAAAAGAAGTTATTCAAAAAGTATCAGTTGGGTGAAAGAGAACCTATGTAAGGAATTCAAGACAAAAGACTTGAGACTCCTCAAATATTTCCTTAAGATTGAAGAGCTACAATCCAATTATGCCATGATTGTCACAAAGGAAATATGTGCTTGATTTACTTAATGAGACAAGGATGTGCAGACATTGCTATGACCACTAACATGAAATTATGTGTTGGTTCTGGAGAAGATGTAGATGTAGAAAAGTACCAAAGGATGGTAGAAAAATTGATATACCTTACTGTAACTAGACCTGACATTTCCTTTACAGTAAATGTTGTTAGCCAGTACATGCATAGGCCTCAAAGTTCTCACTAGGAAGCTCTAAAATGGATCCTATGATACTTAAAAAGATTTCTTGGACAAGGACACTTATACAAATGCCTTGGTCATATTAATGTTAAAAGCTTTGTAGATATTGGTTGGGTAGGTTCTCCATATGACAAAAAATCTACATCTAGCTATTGCACATTAGTTGGAGGAAATTTGGTAACTTGGAAGAGCAAAAAGTAAAATATAGTTGCTCGATCTAGTGCAGGGGTAGCATACAAGGCCATAATACATGCAGTGAGTTAACTAATATGGATTAAGTCTCTCCTCACAGAAGTGGAGTTTAACAAAGATATTCCGATGAAACTCCATTGATATAACTAACCACCCATCCCTATTGCCTCCAATCTAGTCTTCTATGAAAGGAGACAAGAGAAAATTTATAAGTTGGTGTCATAAGCCTTGAGTATGTTTCCTCTCAAAGTTAGGTTGTTGATATATTCATAAATCTTGTTGTTTCAAGGACATTTAAAACTACGGGGGGGGGTCGGTGTTAGTGTGGACAAGTTCATGTTCGAAATCTTCGAAATAGGGTGTTAGTGTGGACAAGTTCATCTTCATCTTCATCTTCGAAATTTAAAACCATTGATTTTATTAATTATAAAAATGAGTTAATTAAACCAAGTGTTTGAGTTAACAATATTTTAATTACCACTATTAAATCACTAATACAATAGAGTAAATAAAAAATAAATATGATTAATGAATAAAAAAGTATTATATTAATAACATAAGATAGATTTTTTCATGGTATTAATTAATAATATATTTTCACAAAAATAAAAGTAATTAATTAATCAAATGCATACTTTAATTATATTTTATTTACCAGAGACTTAAATATGAAGTTTAATATAGTAATAAAATTGATATAGTGTTGGGTTGTTGGGTTGCGTCAGGCGCTTGAACGGCGCCACATCAATTTTTTCCTAACTTAGGAAAATCAAATTTTCCAACAGTGTCTTCTTCCCACGGCACCGAAAAACCAGAGATCACGGCGAACAGAGAAAATCAATCCAGGCAGCTAATCAAGCTCCAACCGAATTTACAGAACAGATCAATACGGCTTGTCCTCAAGCTCGAAGGTAGGGTCTGTATGTCGATGTCTCCACCTGTGCCCAAGTAGCATCCGCGATAGCTATGTCCACCCTCTAGACGCCCAAAACTGGAGCTTATTTTTATTTTTATTTTTTATTTTTTTAGTTGGCCTGGTCTGAGTTGGCCTGGGTTGACTCGGTTCAGTAAGCCCGGTCCGGCTCGCGACTCAGCGTATTGCGCTGATTAAATTTTCCTAACTTAGAAAAATTGTAATTGGAAGCCTTCTTCCTCCTTCTGCAAAAATTTCACCGTCGGGTCATTTGTCGTTGTGCTGCCGAGACGGAGATTGAGCGGAAATGTCACCGACGGAGTCTCCTGCTTCTCCAGTGGCGAATCGCAGCCCGTTGGGGCTTCGCCGCGTGGAGAGTTTTCGAGACAGAGGACTCTCGAAAACCTGTTAAGCTCTGTTTCCCAGCCCCCGAGAATAGAGAACCCTTGTGGAAATTTCGCCGACGGAGTCTCTTGCTTCTCCGGTGGCTAATCGCAATCCATTGGGGCTTCGCCACTTGGAGAGTTTCCGAGACAGAGTATGGGAGAGAGGAAGAAAAAAAAGGAAAACGAGGATGCGCGAGAGAGGTGGGTGTGAGGAGAGAGAGGGGAAAGGGAAGCACCGCGTGTCCTTCATCTCAATGAAGATCAAATTTGGCCTTCTTTGAGATGAAAGATTTTAAACCGTGGAGATGAAGGACCGCTTCATCCCCTGCATCCTGATGAAATGTCATTTGCGCTCCACTAACGACTTCAACTGTTGAAGGGCGTCATGCGGTTGAAGATCATCTCGAACTTCAAGCTGAGACTTTATGATGTTTTTGCACCGCTTGAAGGGGAGTGCGAGAAGACATGAAGAAGAGTGGCATATAATTTATCTTTTGTTCTTAGTCTTTATTTCTAACCCTAAGGTTAAGGGTATTTATGTAATATTTTAACTGTAAGTGATTATATAAAGATTAAGGGAGCAGATTAGGGGATCACTTCGAAAACCCTAATCTCAAGTTAACTATGTCTCATCAGGTAGAGATGCCAAATCTCATCAGTCTGTCCTAGATGTTCAATTTCAATGCTTCTTATAATTTACTCAGTTAACTATGTCTAAATCAAGTAGAGATGTCAAATTCCAGAAATCAAACCAATTAAAATATTCAACTCAGACCTTCAATTCCAAAAATCTATATTCAACATTCAACTAATTGTGCTTACAGTGCTGAACAATACAAATTTCAGTAATTAAATCCACACCCATCTATCCTAGATTTCTAATTTCAATAATTGTTACTCCTTAATTAACTATGCCAAAATCAAGTAAAGGTATCAAATTCAAGAAATCAAATCAGCTAAATATCCAATTCAGACCTTCAATTCCATAAATCTATACTCAACATTCAACTAACTATACTTAAATTGCTCAAAAATATAAAATTTCAGCAATTAAATCTACACCCATCTATCCTAGATTTCCAATTTCAATGCTTCTTACTCCTTACTCAATTAACACTCGAATCTCCTTACCACATGGCAAAAACATTCCATAGCACTTCAAAAATTCTCAACAACATTCTCAAACATTTTAAAATTAATTAAACTATTTTCACTACTGCATATGCACTAAACAATGAGAAAATACACACATCAAGTCCAAATTCACCAACCACCCCTTGTTGAGCCCCATATAACTTCACAGTCACTACGAACTGTACCTCGTCAGTGATGGGGGTCAGGTTTCGTTGGCTAATGGACCCCCGTATAGGCGACTCAGCTTTGTTTGAATTGGACTAAAAAACCCCTAATAAAACCTAAACCATAAACCATCAAACCCTAAAGTCAAACCCTATCACCTACTAAACTCTAAACCCTAAACTCTAATTCCATAACACAATACCCTAAACCCTAGACCTCCTAAACCTTAGAAGTCCTAAACCCTAAACCCAAAAAACCCTAGAGCTTAAAAACACAAAACCCCCAAAACATTAAAAACCCTAAACCTTCAAACCCTAAACTCTATCACCTACTAAACTCTAAACCCTAAACACTAATTCCAGAACTTAATACCTTAAAAGCCCTAAACCCTAAACCCTACATCCTAATTCCAAACCTTACCCCCAAAAAACCCCTAGAGCTTAAAAACACAAAACCCCCAAAACCTTAAAAACCTTAAACCCCCTAAACCTTAAAAAGCCTAATCCCTAAAATCCCCTAAATCCTTAACCATAAACCCTAAACCCTAAATATAGGACCCTTAAATACTAATCATCAAACCCTAAAAATAATCCCTAACACGAATCAAGAATTTAGACCCTAAACCGTAACCCTAAATCCCACAATTATGCACAAATAACCCCCAATTAGGCACTGAAAAAAATTAAATCAAATAAACACTAATTTAATGAAAAAAATTAGGGTTTAGGTATACCTTCTGAAATTTGGGGAAAACCGAAGTCGAAGGGTGAAATCGATGCCGAATGGAGAAATCGATGCCTAATCGAAGTAGAAATTAAGCAATCGATGCCCAAATGTCCAAAATCGAAGAAAGTAGAAATGGAAATGGGGAAATCGAACAAAATCGAAAGATATTTTCGGGGAAAATGAGAATAGCTAGAGAGAAAAGGGAGTGGGAGGCCGAAAGGGAGAAGAGAGGGAGAAGACAGAGAAGACAGGGAGGTCGGGAGGGATAAGAGAGAGAGAAGCGAGAGAGAGCGAGTCTGAGAGAAGAGAGGGAGTCACAGAGACGAGAGAGGGGGTGCGAGAGAGAGGGCGAGGCAGAGAGAAGACCGAGAGATGAGGCCAGAGACGAGAGGGAGCTGAGACGGTGGCCGGAGACTAAAATCCGATCGATTTTATGGCAACAGCGTCGTCGAGGGGGGCGTAGGGAGATGAGAGATGGAGTGCGGGAGAGAGGAAGAAAAAACGAGAAATGACGATGCGTGAGGGGGGGGGGGTGCGAGGAGAGAGAGGGGAAAAAGCCATCGTCGCGCGTTCTTCAACTCAAAGAAGATCAAACAAGGCCTTCTTGGAGATGAAGGACCCCTTCATCCCCTGCATCGAGATAAAGCTTCATCTGCGCTCCACTAACGCTTTCAAGTGTTGAAGGGCATTATGCAGTTGAAGATCATCTCGTCCTTCAAGTTAACTAACCCCCCCTTAAGCTTCTTTCATTTCACCTCTCCTTCGAGCTTTCTTCTTCTTCTTCACACCTCTCTTTCTCTCTTCCTTTCATCTTTCCTTACTCAACGCCTTCTCAAGTTAGTGATTCTGAAATCCTAAGATTTGATGTGTATGACCATATCAGCTTGTCTTGTATTAAAAAAGTTATTAAAATTGAAAATATTTAATTATATCATATATCATTGAAGGACTTCAAATATAGAAGACATCACACAATTTGCTTACAAATCCACTAGGACTTGCATCCATGTGCTTATACACTTATTGTTGTTTGCAAAGGGAAAAGAGGATTATGCACTTAAGTCTAAGAAGTGCACAAAATTTTTAATCCAACAATCAAAGACGAATTAAATGATTTTAAACTCCAATTTTCTTCTTGAACATGTATTTAGAATTTCATGTGTTCGCGGTTTATGTTCATTTATTTTTATTAATTTTTAATAATGAAATAAATATAAAAATATTATTGTAAATATATGAAAGTCAAACATATTCTTATAATTACTATCTTTGCTAAAGAAAGAAAAGTTAGATGCAGTTAAAGTTGGTTCGACTTGATTCTATACTCTTTTCCCTCTTATCATGGAATGACTCCATCCATTTTCCAAATTCTCAAGTAAAAAGCCAATCGGCCCTGTTCATTGAAGGCTACGATGTATTTACTCGAGCGACGATAGATCGTGGAGTTGATAATCCCTAGCCCAATCGTGGTCTGTGGTTCTTACTTACTCGAGTACGTCTAAAAGGATCACCATCTTCGCGAGTAAGTCAGCTTGTCAAGGAGCCGGTCGTTCAGACACTACTGAATTCCCACATACCAGCGGTGAGGCTTCACTGGCTCCGAGGTCTTTCTATTCCGAACTCTATCCGTAACTGTAAGACAATCCCAATAACGAAAGGGAACGACGAAGTATATACGAGTAGTCCGATTGTGAGTCTTTGATTCGTTTCTGCTTTCAGTCTTGTCAAAGTGCTTCCGTGGCAAGCATCTTCTTCCTCCTTTCTTGCTCTTACTCTATTCGACTTTGGCTTAATATAGTCATGAGCAACAGGCCAAACCCGCATTTAGGGTTCCATTCTTCTTTTGCTGAAGTTTGAATGACTTTCGTACCTGAATTTCAGGGCCTACTTACTGGCTGTCCTTTATCCTTGTCAACTATGTAGTTAATATTCATCTCTTTGGCCTGAATATGTTTTGTAATGCTGTGTTAGGTGGTTGTCTTTTTCCAATTGAATTGGTATTATGAGTTTGCAGTGCCCGTTTTATGGATATTTTGCTGGCTCCAATGTATCAGGTATTTGGCAGCGATTGAGAATATCCTGTATAGTAAGAGTTTAGAACTATAATGTTATCTTGCCTATTGTAGTTCGTTCTAAGTTGATATTTTGAGTTCTAATGAAGGAGCGAACCATAATTTTTTAAGAGATCTCATTTAAAAAAAAAAAAAAGTTTTAAGAGATTATTTATCTCAATTTATTTATTCCTTGTACTGACGTGGAAATGAAAAGACACTGATTTAAGTTTTATACTAACTTAGATGGTGGATAAATCATAAAAGAATATCTCTAACATGAGAAATATGCTTGCTTATAAGAATGCTGGTGGATAAACTTCTGGTTAGTATAATGCACCTTCAAGTGTATAAATAAATTATTCATGTTATAGACCTTGGTAAAATCATCAGAAGAGTGAATTTCTTTCACCTTGCTGCATTTTTGTTAATTAAGAAAGCCTCATAAAGGTCACTATCAGTTCTACCCTCTCTAAAAGTGTCCTAAAACGTTGCTGGGCTTGTGAGGAATACATGGAGCCGGAAATATCACTGATCGGCTGCATGAAAGACCTAGCTTACATTTGTACACAGTGGCCATCATTTGCAGGTGGGCCTTCTTTTTGTTCTTCTGACACAAGAGATGTCCATTGTAGGGTCTCTCCAAAGTGTTCTGCCGTTATCTTGAATATTTTATGTGCTTTCCTGTTTCACTTTAATTTCAGCACAAATCATTTATTACAGGCTTCTCTGACATGTTTGGTCTTTTAGGTCATTTTAGTTTGGCCCAAATAAGAGAACCTTTTTCTCTGGAGATTTGACCAAGTGGAAATCCTGTGTGAAACTGCATGCTGTACGTCTCTTCCTCAGCTAAGTTTTCACAGACTAATCATTTCATCATGAGGAGTCCTTTTTATGGCTTTCCTAGATCATCATGGAAAAGAAGCATTTGGCATACTGGTATTAAAGTGATAAAACTGGAACTCATGCTGGCAAGGTTTCCTGTTCAGTGCTACTCTACTCAGCGAAAGCTTGCTGCTGGCCGGTCGCCAAAGACAGATCCCAAACCATCCATGGAAGATGAGAGAAATGCTTTCTATGTTGTCCGAAAGGGGGATGTGGTTGGCATTTTCAAGAATTTAACTGATTGTCAGGCACAAGTTAGCACGGTAATGCTTTTTCTTCAGAAAAAGAACGTTTTTTAAGATTGTTAGTTCTGTTAAACCTGTGGATAACTTAGAAGTTTCTTTCTGTTTTTCTTTTTCACGTATTTCATTATTGATTTTTTCCCCTCTTTCTCCAATAGGTAGCAGATCCTGCTGTTAGTGTATACAAAGGATATTTTTTGCCCAAGGAGGCAGAGGAACACCTTATCTCTCATGGGCTTAAGAATCCAAGTTATGTCATTAGTGCAGCTCATGTGAAAGAAGATCTTTTTGGCACACTTGTGCATTGTCCTTTCCAGGTTTGATACTTGATCATTCTTTCTTACACATGTAATCAGGGACTTAACCTCAACAATTTTTTGTTCTCATATACAGAAAAAGGTATTGGCATCGTGAGCAAAACAATGTACAACTGGAAACATCTGATCTCACGTTTCAAGAAAGACCATTTTGCGTAGGCAAAACCTTATATAAAGATATATTCCCAAGTTTTCTCAGCCTTGATTCATTGGATAATCCACAGAAATTTGGGTATGGAAATGCTTCCGGCAAATAAATAAATATACCGAAATACTATTTGTTGCTGAAATCAACCTTGGAGGGTTTAGGAGGTGGGGGGAGTATTTAGGGTTTGGTCTATGCTCAACACTAAGTTGGTGGCCTAAAATCTGAGAGCTGATAAAAACTTCTGAGGCATTTCTTTTTTTATTGATTCAATCATATCTATCAGTTCAGCGTTTTTATGCCTATCTCCAGTGTTGATGGGTCTCTTACTAAAAACAGAAGTTCATGTCTTTTACAAAGATGACATATCGGGTTCATGTATTTTACAAATATGATGGGAGGAGAATTTCATTTTTTTTTTTCTGAAACTTATGGGATGTGGTTTATTGTGGACTTGATGATCTCATGAGGAATGTTAGATCAGTTCAGCAGAAGTTAAGCTAGGGTAATAATACTAGTCGCCATTCATGGGTAGGTGGTTTCTGAAGAAGAAGCTGATGTGTTATTTTTATTGGAACTGATGCATGGTGATTTAGTCTCTTTGTGCAAGTGGGCTTGGTGAGGACTGACAGCCATGGCACCAACCACAATTTGGAGCCTCCTTCTAATCTTGGAGATGTAGCTCAAATGTTGGACCTCTCTTGATGGAGTGGAGGCTGATCCTGTGGATGTTGAGCACCAGGGTATGGACTGAGAATCAAAGTGCCTGACCAGCAACAAAAAGAGGCTGACTAACAAGAAAGTGGCCTGACTGGAGTAGCACTCATTCTCATGCTATTGCTGCCTCAACTCTATAGCCCTTCCATCAGATTGCATGAGGCCCATTTTCCTTGTGTATCTGTCCATTGACATTAGACGAGTGGTAGAAGTTGACTGGAAATTTGTGTGAATTTCTGTTAAGAAATTAATGGAACAGGCCTGGTTGCTTTCAAATTTGCACTCTTGACTAACAATACATAATGTAGAAATTGTTCACTTGATTGGAAGAAAATGATTTTGTAACAACTGCCCATCATATTTGCTGGTAGGAAAAGCTTGTAACTTGTTTTGGACTGTTCCTTTTGGTAAAATTCCAAAGAAATGATATCTTATTGATTTGCTCGCACCGCAGAACACAAATTTGATATAGTTATATTTAGACCTGTGTCCATAAAAACCCAAAACTTTTTAAAGTACTCTGTTTCTTGAAGAACTCATTATTTTGTCTGCAATCCAGCAACCACATGGAAGTGCTTTCTCTGTGACTAAAGCATCTGAAAAGAGTGCAGTACAGAAGAGATTGCCCTCGGAAATGGAGTGCAATGTGAGTTTTAATTTTAACATTTGTTCTAAGTGAATTTGTTATCTTACCATGTCTATCTCTTGGAACTTCATGGTGTATTAAGATGAATATCAACTTGTGAGGGGTTTATTTTGGCCTTATTCCAAATACTGCCATGACTTTACTGCATTTCCTAGTTGGACCTAATTCTAAACACAGGCACTGCATCCTTCTTTTTATAACTACAACCACTGAATCTTAATGTAACTGTTTAATATAATAATTTAATAACAATAATAAGAGTATTATTGAGAAATCAGTGCACGCTGTCCTCTGGCGGACCAAGCTCCTTCCGAATTTTCAAGAATGCCCTACATCAGGGAAAACTGGTGCTGCATGGCCTTGCTCTCCACCTTCAAGCCAAAGCATATTGCCACTTGGAGCACACAACCTCCCTCCCTTCCTTGGGCAACCTGGCCCCTCAGGATTCCTTGGTGTTTTTTGGGATCATAACAGATTCAGTTGAGCTCGCCTACTACAGCCTCTCACTATTTTGGACTCCAGTTCTGCTGAGGTTCACGGGCTCCTCCATGGGGTAAAAATCTACTCCACACTTCTGTCACCCTCGTGATTGTAAGGATCCCTCAGAAAAACTGTCATTGCCTGAGCTGATGGATCTCCCCCCTACAGCTGAAAATTTGACTAGGAATTTGTTCAAATTTGTGAATTATCTGGATTGCTTAACATCACCTGGGACCAAGTCCCTACCAAAACCAATTCTTTGGCTGATCATTCCACCCACCTGGGCCATTCCTAGCATGGCTTAACTATATGTACTGATTTGTAATCCCTTTTTTTGGCTAGCCTTCTGGTCCTTGGCCCCTTTATACCTCTCTTTTCTTGTTTTATAAAATTTTAGAACCATTTTAAAAAAGTGTGTTATTATTATTTAACTTGTTGTTATATTTGAATGTCAATTGCACACATACTATACACACTCCATACCCTACTGAGACCTGAAACCCAAGACTTCACACTAGATAATTATAAGAGAAAGAATAGAGAAAGAGAAGAAGGCATTGTAAGAGTATTATTGAGAAAGAGAAGACTGCGATGTCTACAACACTTGTTAGATGTCTGGAAATCAACCTCTTAACTCTTAAATACTCATGTAACTAAACTCGCTATAACTTCCTATTTACATGTTACAAAAAACTTAAAGTTGGACCACGTAACTACCACATGAAGTAGAACATTTTCCTACTTTTGAGGTATAATACAAAGAAGGTAAAATGATCACAATACTCCTTACATATAATCCCAACAACAACCCAACCCTCCCACAACAACAACGTCCTACCTTCCCTTCCCTTCCCTTATTTGCTTTACTTTAAAATTCACAATATTTTGTTAGGACAACAGCAAGGTCATACTTACTGGATTTCAGTTTTATGGTTACTATTGGAAATACAGCAAACATTTAACTACATTTGGAATGAGGCTAAAACTTAGGCCCTTACATTATGACTTATGAATCCACTTATGATCATTTATTCAGTTTCTACTATTGGTCATTTGTTGTGTCTTCATGTTAACCATGCAAAATGTGCTTAGCTGTATTTCATGCAGAAAGGTATATTGAACAGCGGTAGACATTTATCTCGAAACTATGTTTCTTTACTTTTGTAGTTACTTGCTTTTAGCAAGTTAATCAATTTTTGTTGTTTTTGTGTTTGTCAGAGATGGACTGGTTCCTCTTAAAATGTTTATCTGAACTTAGGAGGCATCTTCCCAACTAATAAGTATGGGATCTTTTCAAAACCAAACCATTGTGGAACTCTTCTTCTAGACCCAACAGCTCCTCTCATTGCCAGACAACTAGCTTGATGTGGAGCACATGTACAACTACTGACTGGTGGAATTTTTTTGGCACCAACATGTTTAAGTAAAACTTGCTTCATGATGTGCCTTATTGTTGTCTGTTAAACAATCAGTCATATGTAACATGCTGTGTGTGGCTTGTTAACATATTGGTATTCTTTATGAGTTTGAGTTCATTGTCTCAAGAATACGTCCAGATTATGAATTCAGTAGTATCTTAAGTCTTCTTCAAGTGAGGAGTTAAGGAACATAGAGACAAGAGGTTAGAGAAGAGAAGAGAAGAGAAGAGAAGAGGAGAAGAGGAGAAGAGATGAGTAGAACGAAGAAGTGAGAAGAGGATTAGGGTTTGAGAGAGGGATTGAGAGGAGATGGGAAGAGTTTATGTAAAGTCCACCTCTACTCAATTGTACTTCGATTATAATTAAGCAAAACAAAACATACGATAACTAATCTATCCTTGTTCCCATAGACCTTGTTTCATAAAGAAAAGAGAAATACATGTAAGAAACTACTTTCTAGAATCTCCAAGACTTCCCCACAAGGTGGAGCATATATATAAAAGATGCCTACTTGTTACAAAGGAAATCAAACTATTCTTTTCAAGGCCTTGGTGAAGAAATCACCTAATTGCTCTTTAGGTCTCACATTTGGTGTAGTTATAACAACTTCTCGAATAAAATGATAGTCACTCTTTGAAGACGAGATTGCTAGCTATGAACGTTGCAATTTGATCATTGCATGCCATGTCATGGGATTGGTGGTTGGGAAAACCAAATTCATGAAAATGACATGTGATAATTGAGGGTCAATCCTCGTAATCAGCAATCCTTGACTTCCATGATAGAGCACAACGCATTGAAGTGGATTGTCACTTTATTTGAGAAACTGTCATGAATGGTAAAATAACTACACCATATGTGAGATTTAAAGATTAGTTAGGTGATATCTTCATTAATGCTTGAAGTAAAGAGCAACTTGAGTTCAGTGACATGCGGCACGGAGAAGGAGAAATCTCTCGATGCGCGAGAGACGGCGAAGGAGAAATCTCTTGATGCGAGAGAAAAGGCGCATGAGAAAATTCTTGATGCAAACAATTTAGGATAAGGATTTGATTAAAGAAGGGAAACGAAGTGATGATCGCCGAAGGACCACTGATGATGGCGACACCTCATTGGCTGCCATGCGACAAACTAGAAGGATTCTTCCAAGACCTGATGAGGAATACAAAGACCTGTCATTGGGGAGGAATTCTATTTTGCATGGTGAAGACGAGGAAAGCGGTTGGCAAAAGGCAAACCGGCGCAAGACAACCAGAAGACAAGCTCGAAGCCCCACCACAACAGTGAACCCGATCGTCACCTTTCGGGTAGAAAATACCACTTTCTCTTTCCAGAGCTTTTCTAATCGTGCCAAACAATTGGTCCATTTTTTCTTGACAACAAACAACAAGCAATCCTTTTTTGTTTTTTCTGAAAAAGCAATCCTTCATCTCCATTCCTTTCAACGCCAGCACTGCTTTTGTCACCCAATTTGATATTGCCACCCAACCATTTGAACTGACAAGGACATCGAAGGAGCTCTGGACCGGAGATCTCATCTTCCTCTTATCTGTCTACAAGTACAAGGGCAAACAGGATTGCAAGATCATCCTGTGCCGCGGTAGGCAAATCATGGGAAGAGTCTATGTCCCGGAGGCATCAAATTAGGATTTTGAATGGTGCCAATTTCGAGCCTGGATTGTTCGAATCACTAGCACTAATAAAGGCAAAACCCCCGAAAAGCCCCCAAAACCTTTTTCCCCACCTTTGAAACCTCCAAATTCCCGCTTCCGCTCCCCACCTCCACCCAAAAACCACCTTCCCTCTACCACCACAGTCTTGACCACACAATCCTCTGATCCTTTCTCCATCCACTTAGACCCTCACCATCTCAGCATAGGAACCAAACTCCTATCCCATTCCATCATCATCGCCACTCAACATCCCATTTCGGACATCCTACCAGCTCTATCATGGCTATCTGAGACTCTTCAAATCACATACCAACCCAATTTCTTCTTCATAAATGATCGAAGTTGGCTGATCCACTTCTGTAACCGAACAGACACTGAATGTGCTCTTTGCCTTCCTCTTGCCCCCGCCTCACCCACCCATTTCCAAAATCAATTGCTGAACCATTCCATTCGGAACTGCTTCTCGGTCAATGGATCTGTATCTTAGGCCTCCCTAAGGAGCTTTGGCAGGTGGACATTTTTCGCTGAATCGTCGAATGCTTCTGTCAATTTGTAATGCTCCACGACGACACTTTCAGGCTGGCTCGTCTCGACATGGCCCACATCTTTCTCATCCCCGCATAGCCTTGGTTGGGTTTCTCTCTCATCAAAATCACTGTTGAGACCCATGTCTTCTGGATCTGGGTCATCTTCCTTGGCTCCGATAGTTGCTCCTCTCCGGCGATGGTGGATGCGCTCAGACAACAAACCAGCAACCTCCCGCCCTGCATTATCCACTGGATAATACCCAACCACCTCTGCCCTTTAACTAGGTAATGTCCTTTAACCCGGTCTTATCACCCCGTTAGGTACAAAACTGTCAGCTGTGATAGGAGTTTTTGAATTCAATCTTCAGTACACCCCCCCCCCCCCCCCCCCCCCCCCCTCTTGAAAACTACCTCAAAACCACTTGGCCTCCATCATACACTCTTTCGCTACACTTGGTTGGAGAAGATAGGGCCTCCCTACAAGGGTTCTATTAAGTGGTATCAGAGCAATCCTTCTTCGGGATCTTTTCCAGCCATGGTTAACACTAGGAGCACGGTGAAAGATGAAGAAGAAGCTGCACCTCCAGCCCCTAGAAGCGGAGAAATTGTTAAATGTTTTGCTCAACTTGTAAAGATCTCTTCCTGGAGAGACCAGATTTCATCTATGCGGGTAACGATCTCTACTATAGCAACCCAAGGGGAAAAGATGTCACTTTCAATGCAGTCATTCATGAACAATAAAGTTTCAAGGCCTCCTTCATTCTCTCATCTACCACTGCAATAGCCTTTTTCATCTTCTCACCGACGACCCTCGTTGGCCATGCCACCCAACCCCACTGACCCTCCTCAGCCCACCTTCCCACCAACCAAGCTCCTCACTCAACCACCAAACCCAATTCCCTTCAATTTTCCATCTATCACTCCTTTCAATACACGCATGAAATGCCCCTCCACCCTACTGCACTACCCCCTCTCCCAAACACACACTAACCATAATTCTCACCCTATTTCCTAAGTCAACACACACTTGACTCACTCCACAAACCCTACCTCTTAACTCCTAACAAGAGAAACCTCATTCATACTCCCATGTAAACCTTATGTATGTTGCACTCTCACCACCACCACCATTCATTAATTTATCTCCCGCACGTTCTAATTTCCTCCCTTGGACTTGGAAAGACCTAATGGTAGGTGCTCTAGCACATGGTTAGCTAGCCCGATTTGACCTTTAAACTCATCAAGCACCACTTCACCTTAGCACACCGGTGGTTGCAAATTCAGCATAACAAGTAGCACCAAAAGCTAGACTCTAGCCTGATCGAAGAATTCTTACAAAGGTTTCCCAATTCTTCAACCTTGAGGACAAGGTTGATGTCCCAGGAGGTGTGCCATGATATAATCCATAGTTTTGTATTATAAGGGGAGTTAGGGGATCAATAGGGGTAATTTGGAGATCAAGGGTAGTTTGGGAATTCATTCTATGACTTGGATGCCAAGCATGGGAAAGGGAGGGGGGTGCCATCTTTGGGGTAATTTGGGAACTTTTGTCAAGGAAAAGTCAAAAGGTTGGTCAAGCAAGGAGTCTTAGGGTGTGAGTTTAAGTTTCCTATTAGGAGTCCTAGATTTCTTATTTGATGTAATCTCTAGTTTCTTATTTAATGTGTTTGAGTCTTTGTTAAAGTAGGAATAGCCTATTTGATGTACAAGAGGAATTATAAATAGAAAGAGCTTGGCTAGGGGTAGGTATGCCTAAAGCCATTATTTGTTTTGCTTGTTTCTCTCCTCCCTCTCTCCCCACTGGTGCCTAACACACTCTCTCTCTCTCTCTAAATTTGAGCTTTCTCTATCTACTTCTCTTCCCTCTTCTCTCCTTTTCTATCTACTCAAGCCTTTCTCTTCTTCTATCTACTCAAGCCTTTCTCTTCTTCTATCTCCCTTTTGTTTTCCTCCAAGGAAACGTCTCTCCCTCTCTAATTGTTCTTCCTTCTTCCCTTCTCTTACCTCCTTTTCCCCTTTAGAATTACCTTCACCTAATTATCCTAGCCTTTTAGCCTCCAACTTTCACTTTTTCTCTACACTTGGTTGAAGAAGATAGGACCTTCTTAAGAGGGTTATATTAGATGTCTCTTAAAAAACTGATCTGGGAGAAATACAGTGTGTGCAACATATAAGTTTCTTGGATTCCATCAATTTTTACCAATAAAAATATCATAAGTTGGATGGTCCTGGGCCAGCTGGAGCAGGTGGTGTGTTCAGAGGTCACAATGGAGACCATATTCTTTCTTATGCTGGTCCGGTGGGCATTGTCGATTCTATTACTGCTGAAGTTAGTGCTCTACTGTTCGGCCTCCAAATCTTCAGGGATCGTCTCCATGGCAAGTTAATCATTGAAGGCGACTCGAAGACTTTCATTATTTGGTGTTCCAAAGACAACTTCTCCCCTTGGCGCCACTGGGCCATCACTAATAGTATTGCTGACATTGTATCTTCTACATATTGTACTTGGAATCTCATTCCTAGATCAGCCAACTCTTTGGCTGATAAATTGGCAAAATTCGGAACTTCCCAATAATCTCTCATTGTTTGGGAAGGCTTCCCTCCTTTGTAATATGCTCTCTTGAGCTTTTGTCTTAATAAAAATCAGCATCATTTAAAAAAAAAAAATATCATAAGTTGAATCTTGACTTCATGAAAAGTAAAGTATTTTAAATGCTAATTTGATCTATTCTTCAATATTAGCAGTAACAAGATGAAAGCAAATGTTGGAAGCATTTATTTTGCTTTGTATTTTATAAAAACCAAAAATGGGTTGTGCCCTATAAAAAAACCCAAAAATGGATTGAATTTATGCATTCTTGTTGCATAAAGACAAGGAAAAATGTTGACAAATTTGGTCATGTTTTCACTTTATTTTAATCTGCATGATATTTTCTAGGAATTGGTTGAGTCGGCAACTGTTTCAAAAGATCGGCAAAAAAAACAAATAAAAGTGGGAGATTTCGCAGAGTTGCAATCATCTGTTTCGAAGAGTGTAAGTTGATGCAATGAAGGGGTTGATATCTCATTAAATTTACTACAAGTAAAAAGTTTTCGACTTCAGTGTATCAGTTTCACCAGTGGCTGGTTTTTTTTGCTTTTCTAGGGCAATGACTTTGTGTGATTGCAATCTTTACCACAGCTTTCTTGCATTCTTGAGTTTGATGGTGCATCAAAAGGAAATCCTGGAAAAGCTGGTGCTGGAGCCATCTTGCGGTCTGAGGATGGAACTGCAGTATGCGTTGTTTCTAACATTTGTCACTTATCTTTCACTTTTTTTTTCTTCTGTCATATATTTTCTCTATCTTACCTAATTTTTCCTGTTAAGGTTTGGAGATTAGCTCAAGGTATAGGGAGTGCGACTAACAATGTTGCTGAGTATCGATCTATGATATTAGGATTAAAGTATGCTCTGATGAAAGGATTCAAGAATATTCATGTGAAAGGGGACTCTAAACTTGTCTGCATGCAGGTTAGTTTTTCTTCTCTTCATTGTCATCATTTTTTGAAGTCAGTAGTCTTTTTAGCATTTAATGAAATTTTGCCAGTCCTTATAAATCTGTGCTAGCAAGATGTGCTAAAATGAGCATTTCATTGCAATCAAAATGGTCTGTCATATTTCTGACATTTTTTATAGACAAAGTAGAATAATAAAACATAGGTCTGAGGGTTAGTGAAGTTTTCTGTAGATTGATAGTACATGTATATTGAAAGAAATAATTGAACACTGGAAGTTGGATATAGTTTATATTACAACTGCTAATGATTCATGCCTCCAATATTGATTACCATCACTTGATGAATTTATAACTTGATAGAAGAGAGATAACGCTCTATATTAAAGAGTTTGTCTATAGTCGTTTTCTGTGTTATTTTTAGTTGTGATGGGGTATTAGAAGTGATAGTTTAATTAGGAACTTATTGTTCGATTTGGATTTCTGAGTAATGTTCCAACTTTATTAGATGTCTCTTTCTCTGTAGAGATGTTAGATTTGAATTTCTATTAGGTGTCTATGTTAAGGAAAACGGGTAATTATTATACTACATCTATGGTTCTCAATTGTTCCCAAACTCTGATTCTAAGCTGACCAATCGAGAAGATTGACTTGATATTTGTTCAGGTAAACACCCTACTGATATATTCCTTTTCATCTTCTTGTTCTACCTCTCTTTCTCTCTCTCTACTCTCCATTCCCCATCTTTATGAATGTTAACTGATTTGCCTTGTACAAATAAGATTCTACTCTCTATCAGAAATCATCTTTCCCACACAAGCTCTTCTTAGGTGTACATTATTGATTAATGCTTTCTATTTCAGGAATAATGCATAGGTGAATAGTGTCACGGCACTCTTAGTGGAATAAAATATTTTTTTATAATCTGTATATTTTCTTTCCTTCTCTCGTTGTACCACTTGATACACAACACTCTTTTTGATTGAGACAGATGCAAGGTCTATGGCAGACCAAGCACCAGAACATGATTGACTTGTGTAAGGAGGCCAAGGAGCTCAAAAAGAAATTTCTTTCTTTCAGTATCAGTCATGTTGATAGGGTACACAACATTTCCTTATTTCCTATATTAAGGATCTCTAACCTTTTCTGGAGTTGCCATGGACATGTTTCTTTTTTACTGCAGCTGGTATATGTTGAGTTTGGTTGTACTGATTCTATATATGTGCTTAACTTGATGAGGCCCTGTTACTTAATGTTTCTGTTAAAAAATCTGGTAATGTGAGAGAAGAAGAGGAGAATGGTGGTTGAGGATACTCTGTTTGATCCCTTGTATTTTATATATACTTGTACGCTATAATTTTCTTTGTTTGTATTGAAGCTAAAATAGATAGATTGAATTACACAATGACAAGGACTGCTTCTTTAACAACAAATCTTCCTTTCTCTGATTTACTCAAACAATGAGACTCCCTTTATTTTATGTACCTAACATTCTCCTCAAGCTAGTGCATATAAGTTATAGATGCCAACCCAACTTGCCATAGTTGGATGCATAGCTCACCGCAGACAGATGACAATGGAGCTGACATTAATGAGTGCCAAATGCACCTGCAGGCCAACTTTGCAATGAAACATTCTATTAAGATATGACTTTGTCTGCATTTTATCTTACAAAAATAACTACAAAAAACATTCTTTTCTCTGTATGGTTGCCTAAGTTGTGCAATTGTTAAATGAGTTCTTGGACCAAATTTTATCAATATCATAATACTATCCCTCAAGCTGAGTTATTATGGTATGGAGCCGCAACTTGGAACAAAAATGTAAGTGAAACATAGTAGGAAAATTTAAATTACTCTCAATATTTAAATTCTTTATTGTCCTGCTAAATAACAGTAATATTTCAAGAAGTCTAATTGGATAGAGGCTATGACAGATTGAAAGATCCAATAAGCTAACAGACAAATAAAAAAGATGTTGAGTCACATAGGCTGGGGTACTTTAGTCATTTTTCCATGTCTGATAAGTATCATAATGTACCATCAGGATAGTTTTCATATCATATGCCTATGTTTCAATTTGTGTTAAAACCAGGGTTGTATAGAGAGAGATATGGAGTGTTTGTACTTAAAGGGCATTTCTGTCCTTTTACCATAATTTCACTTAAGTGAGTATAAGAGGGATCAGTCTTGATTTTCAAGACTGATCACTCAACTTTTCTCTGCTGCTTCTCAGAAAACCTTTTCCCCCTTCTTCTCTTTTATCTTCATATTTTCATCATTTTTTTGCATTTTATTGCCCTATCAAAGCAGTAGCTTCGATTCTTGGGGACTTTTACTGCAGATTGTGTCTCTTTCTCACAGATCTATTAGTCCTAAAGGAAGAACTGAAGGCGATCTCCTCTCTGGTAGGGCGAATCTCAATTGTTTCTTTTTCCTACTGCCATAACCTCCTTTGGTTGATGGCTACTGCTGCTATTTGAGCAGTTATAATACCCAATTGTGCCTAGGGACCCTTCCTGAAGCCTTTACTTCCCAATCTGCCTGCATCATCTTACCTATGTCTGCATCATCATGCTAAAATTGATTAATATGCTATGTTGAGATTGTTGTTGCCTGTAATTGGGATTGATTGAGTTGTTGTGGAAGATTGAGAAGGGTGTCTCCTAATTGGAAGTGTGGGACCCACATGCCCGTGGCCTAATTTTGAAAATATTGAAGTGTCTTCAAATTGAGTTTGGTACTTCCCCTGATTAGTTTTGTATGCTTGTTGGGGTGTTTCTAAGACTCTAAATGGCTGAATTAAGCACACAAGATGCTGCATTTAGACCTTCTGAGGTCTCTTAAGGTAAGGATTCAGGTTCTATTCAGATTACTTCAATCAAATTGAATGGTTCAAATTATGTGAATTGGTCTTTATCTGTACTTATGTACCTGAAGCCAAAAGGAAAGCTAAATACATCAGAGATGATCATCCTCCACCTATCACTGAAGATTGGGAAGCCGAAGATAACCAGGTCATGACTTAGTTACAATAGCATGGAAGCCCGATTTAGTGATCAAATATTGAGTTGTGGGACAGCCAAAGAAATATGGGCTACTCTAGGCTCTATTTTTTCACAGGAGAGCAACCTGTCTCACATATATGAGCTATATGTTCGGCATTTCAATATGAAGAAGGGTGATCAGACAGTAACAAACTACTTAACTGAGATTAGAGGAGTATTGCTGGAGATTAATATATTTCATCCTTTCACTATGAATGCTGAAGACATTCGAAAGAAGGAAAATCAGATACATGTTGCTTGGTTCTTTGATGGTTTAGGATTAGAATATGATGCCATAAGGGCTCAGTTACTATGATGATACCACTACCCTTGAACATACCTTTAATAGAGTTATATAAGCAGAAGGTGTAGTGGTAGGCAAGGGTGAGAAAAATACCCGACCATTTCATGCAACAACCCTTAACCTTCATCCATTATATAATAAGGTTGAGAACCAAGATCGTGGAAATGGTAATAGAGGGCATGGGAGTGATTCCGTTACTTGTGGTCGTGGCCGAAATGATAGGGGTGATAGGAGATGTATTCACTGTAGAAGAAACAACCACTTCTCTGAAAATGTTGGGAGAAATTTGGTAAGCCAGCCTGAGCTAACTCTATTGTGACAAGCCCTGATACATCCTCCTATCTAGGACCTCAGGATGAAATACAATGATAGCTTCAACGACTAGGTTAGTTGACCACTGCTTCTACTATAACCATTAGTACCTTTGTGCCTAACTCCTCTACTACAGCAAGTGCCACAATGGCAAACACAAGTATGAGTGCATTGAATGTGTCACACTCTCTCTCCTAGATCATTCATTCAAGAGTTTCTTCTTACATGTCAGGTATAAAGTATTTATATCAATGAATTAATTCCTCATAGTCTTATGTCATGTGGTCTTGGTTGATGGTTCTACTTGCCCAATTAAGGGGAAGGGTAATCTCCAACCTACTTCAAAATGTTATTGGAGTCTATTTTGTTTGTTCCCAACTTTCTAGTTAATTTACTTTCTGTCAATCACATTGCTAAATCCTGGAATTGTTTTGAAACATTCTCTCCTATATCATGTGTGTTTCAGGACTTGAAGACAAAGAAGATAATTGGTTTCGAACATGAGAAATATGTTCTTTATGTGCTGAATAGTGTATCTACTCCGACAATTGTGGCATTGTCTGCAAAAGATTCACTTTTTTATGGCACCTGAGGGTGGGGCATCCATCACCAAAAAAACTCCTTCAGTCCTTTTCATCTTTATCTGTTGATGTTTCTTTTGACTATGAGTCTTGTCAATTTGGAAAACAAAGTAGCTCCAGTTTCCCATTTAGTTCTAGTCGTAGTTCTCGTCTTTTTGAATTAATTCATTCTGATGTATGAGGCCCACATAGAGTCCTAAGTCCATTTGGCTTTACGTACTTTGTGTCCTTCATTGATGATTCCAGTTGGGTGACTTGTACCTTTTACAAGAAAAATTCAAGGTCTTTGATGTTTTTGTGAAGTTTTTTAATGAAATAAAAAATCAATTTGATGTACGTGTTAGTGTGTTTCACACTGTTAATGGACTTGATTTTCTCAACCAGCAGTTTGCATCTTTTTGTGCCTTGCATGGAATTAATCATCACACTTCATGTGTGTATACTCTCCAACAAAATGGGGTTGGCGAGCGTAAAAGTTGACATCTTCTTGAAGTAATTCATACTTTATTATTTCACTTCATATTCCTAAATCATATTGGAGATTAATCGTATGCCATCATCTGTTGTGCAAGGCAAAATTCTGATTTAAATTTTAAAACCATAATGAAAATTGTTTGATGTTGTTCCTCGAATATTTAGGTCTACTTGTTTTGTTGATTCTTTCAATCCATCTATGGATAAGTTATGTCCTTGTGCTATCAAATGTCTTCCTAGGTAATTCACGTAATTAGAAGGAATACAAGTGATATGATCCAGTCAATAGGAAAACATATATTTCTTCTGATGTCACATTTTTTGAGTCTACTCCATATTTTGCATCTTCTACATAATCTCTATCTAAACCTAATATGGATAACCCAATTCCCATTGCTGTTATGATCCACCTTCTATAGGTCCTACTCCACCACTTCAGGTGTATAGGAGACGTTCTCGTCGCTTATTGCCTCCATTAACACTAACAAACTTTCCAGCTCGTGAGCTCTCTTCTCATGACCAGCCATCTTCCTCTTTGCGTATAGGTCCTACTACCTTTGACTTGGATCTTCCTATTAGTCTTCGGAAAGGTGAAAGGTTGTGTACTTCTAATCCTATTTCTCACTATGTATGCTTTGATTTCTTGTCCCATTCATACATGTCGTTGTCCTTGTCTTCTATTCCTCATTCAGTAAAAGATGTTGTGATTTTGACCTAAGAGGAAATGTGCTATAGATGAGGAAATGGGTGCATTGGTTCTAGAGGCACATGGAGCCTATGTGACTCTCCTTTTGGAGCAGTTGTTGTTGGATGTCATTGAGTCTATACTATCAAGTATAAGGCAGATGTGACTATTAAGCTGTATAAGGCCAGATTAGTAGCCAAGGGCTATACATAAACATTTGGTGTAGATGTCTTTGAGACATTCTCACCTGTTGCTCAACTTACTTCCGTCTGTATATTGGTTTCAATGGTATTAAATCAGGGTTGGCCATTGTTTTAGTTGGATGTAAGAACACTTTTCTATATAGGGACTTGAAGGAAGAGGTGTATATGGGGCAACCTCCGGGGTATGTTGCTTAGGGGGAGAATGCTAAAGTGTGCCTGTGGATGAAAGCCTTTTATGGGCTTAAATAGAGTCTAAGAGCTTGGTTTGAGAAATTTCAGTACCGTGGTAACACATTTTGGGTTTTATAGAAGTCACTATGATCATTTGATCTTTGTACTCAAAAGGAAGCAAAGTATTGTTATTTTAATTGTGTATTTTGATAACATTATCTTGTTTGGCAGTGATTTAGAAGGGATTGTAGAAGTAAAATAGTATTTGGCCACACAATTTCAAACCAAAGATATAGGACAACTTAAGTATTTCCTTGGCATTGAAGCAACTCAGAGTAAAAAAGGTATTGTTCTTTCTCAATAGATTGAAACTTAGGATTCCATGATGTATAATCAAAGTAGAAGATGATTAAGGGGTGAGAAAAAGAAGGAGAGTTGTGGAGAGCAAGTTTTAGGAGGAGAAGAGGAGAGTTGTACTCAGATTACAAGAAGTTAATCAAAGTTTTCCTCTTTTCCAGAAATTCAACATGGTATCATAGCATTTTCAGTGAGTTGACTTGGTCAACCCACAAAGATAATGTGATATTTTTTTGATCTATCATCTCTAATAGTTTAGGTTCGTATTCTATCTTTTTTTTTCTGTTTGATTCCAATATCCGTTGTTTTCTTGGCATTCGCGCCTCCATACCGAGCTTTTCATATTGCAAGTTACATATTGACGGAAAGATAATCAACTCTACTTTCCAACACTAAACAAATTTTGGAAATCAGAGTTTTCTACAAAGAGAAATAGATATTTGAAGCAGAAAGGTCAGACTGCAAGAGAGGTTCGAGCAATAGCAGAAAGCTTCAACTTTTGAGCCATCTTATGCCATCAAGAACGGGAATTTACAGGGAGAAATATATATCCAAAGAAATATCTATAAGTCTATTTTCTTACGTATTTAACCAATTCTCAATCTGAGCTTTCTAGAGGGAGATATTGATCTTGGAAGAATCAATGGTCTTGCTGGCCAAAGAAGAAAGAATATTTAGTTCGGTTTGATTACAAATTCCCGAAATATATCAACTTCTTTATCTCAAAAGAAGTATGTTTTATGAAGAGAAGTTATACTTGGATGAAAGATATTGAAGTCTAGTTTTTAGAATGAGAAAATTTCATGTCAATTTGATCTATAGTTAAGGAGATATTCACATCGCAGTCGGCAAGGGTCAAAATACATAATGAAGAAAATCAAGAGGTCATAAAAGATTTAAGAACGAATATTTTTATGGCAAATTGAATATCAAATTAAAGATATTTGAGTCTAGTTTCTTGATTAACAAATTGTTTGTGATTCTGAGCAATATTTTTGGAGATATTGATATTAGAAGTATCAAAGGTCAGTCCTGCTGAAAATCTCTCATTTTTCCCTATTTCCTCTCCTATTATCTCTCGAGGCATTGACATGATTTGAGTTTCCCTTTCTCCTAAAATCTGAGTTTTTAGCCAAATTTGTCTTCTAATCATAAAGTTTTAGTCCAACTTAATCACTCCATGATGTGCTCATTCAAGATATATCTTGCATCAATATTGTTTTTAAGTTTTGTGTTTTTGTTACTTGGTTGTATATCTTCTACATAGTTAACTATGAAAAATTGTGATTACCCCAAAAAAGTTATACTTAGTCAAGTTTATTAAGTTCTACAGTTATAGTCTCCTCTAGTTTTCCAAATAAAAAGGTCACTATGGAAGTATGAGTGTTGCATAATCGCCTCCTTCTGGTTAAAGTTGTTTTCCTCAAGTATTTTTTCAGTTTATCCTCTTGTGTTTTTATCACTTCAAAACAATACCTAGTCCCACTACCTAAAAAGTATAAGAGTGTACCCAACATCCAGCTTAAGTCAAGTCTTTTATTTTTCACTCAAGAGGTGATTTGTGTTTGAGCTACCCTTAAAAAGTGAGTAGTATATATTTTTAGCCTTAAAGTTGGGTTAGTTTTCCACCTTTAAAATTGAGCGGAGTGTTGTTTCAAACTACAACCGTTTTGACTGGTGTATGGAGCTTTGTCGTACGACTAGGAATGATTTTCTTCTCCCATATTGTGTTTTATCCAAGTTGATTCTCTACGTCCTTTTTATCCCCAGCTTGAGGAGGAGAGGTAGAAGAAGTACAAGAAATAGGTATTTTGTTCCACACGTTGTGGTAATTTTTATGTGACCAAAATATTCAAGAAAGGGGGAGTACAAAAGATGAAGTTTTTACATCTATGAAGAGTATTTTGTGGCAAAGAAAATTGAAGACCAAGATCCTTTTCATTGTAAGCTGAAGTTATAAACTTCAGCTGGAGGGGGAGTGTTGAAGCGAAGATATGGAAGACTCTTACATGATTCTCACAGTAAAAAGTTTCACAAAGCAAGAATTAATATGGAGTCTTACAAGAGTCTCACAGAAGGAAGGCTCATAGAAGAGTCTTAGCTTAAAGATGTTTTAGTTATTTTAGTCTTCTATTTATGTTGAGTTGTTGAATTATGCTAGGATTGATTTTTAGGTGTTAGACTTTGGGTGTAATTGGGACAAAGGTAGTTTAATTGTAATTGGACTCTATTACTTTCCTCTATTATAAATAGGGGCTCATGTACTAAGATTACAATAAGTCAATGAAGTTTTCCTCTTTTCTAAAAATTTGACAAGGTGCTTAGCTTGTGGACTTCTCCCATGGTCCTTTTGTTAAGGATAAGACTGAGTACAAACGCCTAGTTGGGAAGTTGATCTATGCGACAATCACCAGGCCCAATATATCTTTTGCTATGGAAGTAGTGAACTAGTTTATGGAGAATCTAAGGTTGGTACATTTAGATGCGGCTCACCAAATTTTGAAATATTTGAAAGGGGCTCTTGGAAAAGGCCTCATGTATACTTAGAATGATATGACTGATGTACTAGGTTACTCTGATGCAGATTATGTTGGGTGTAAAATGGATAGGAGGTCCACTACTGGTTACTATTGTTTTATTGGAGGTATCCTAGTGTGCTAGAAGAGCACGAAACAAGCTGTAGTGGCCAAATTTATTGTAGAGGCTGAGTACAGAGCAATGATTCGCACAGTTAGTGAGATTTTGTGGGTTAAGTTTGGCTTGGTTGAGTTTGGTTTTTCTGTTCTAGAACCTATGACTATGAAGTGTGATAATCAAGCAACAATTTTCATAATAAGCAACCCAGTGTTTTATGAAAGAACGAAACATAGAGAAGTCGACTGTCATTTTATTAGAGATGCTGTCTTGCAAGGGAAAGTTGTTACTCTATAAGTGAAGTCCTTAGGGCAGCTTGGAGATTGTGTTTATGAGACCTCTTGGAAGGAACGAATACTTGAAATTTTGTGATAAGCTGGGATTTTTTTATATCTACTCTCTAGCTTGAGGGGGAGTGTTAAATTACATAGCCAAATGTATTTTGGTCATTTATTAATGTATCATAAGTGTCATAATGTACCATCAGGGTAGTTTTCATGTTATATGCATATGTTACAATTTGTGTTTAAATCAGAGTTGTACAGAGAGAGAGAGATATGAAGTGTTTGTACTTAAGGGACATTTCTGTCTTTTTACCATAATTTCACTTAAGTGAGTATAAGAGGGTTCAGTCTCGATTTTCGAGACTGATCACGCAACCTTTCTCCACTGCTTCTCAGCAACCTCGTCCCCCTGTTTTTTGATGAAAAAACTTCGTCCCCTGTGCTTATTCTTATTGAAAAAAGTAAGAAGAAAGAAGGTTGAAGAGAGAGAATGAGAGGGAGAGAAAGTGGAGAAGAGAAAATTGAGAAAGTAGCTGAGATGGGGGACTTTGACATCTCCCAATTTCTATTTATAGCTTAGGGTTGAGTGAGTTGAGTACAATTTACAATATTGCCCCTACTTTAAGTATAAATCCTAATTCTCTATATCTCTTATTCTACGTATCCCCTATACATGAAATTTGGTCCATAGACATAGTTTGACATGTAGAATAAGATTACATCAAGAAATATAAATAATGATAAGGTAAAATGACCAAAATGCCCCTATTCTTGTTTTTCAACACTTCTCTTCTATCTTCATATTTTCATCATTTTTTGCTTTTTGTCAAAAAAAAAAGAGGATCTCCCAAAATAAGTAGAGAACTGGAAAGTTGGGATTTGTAAAAAGTTTTGTTAAACAAAGCAAAAAAAAATTGAAATCAATGAAAACATGAAAGATGATTTCAAAAGAAAAATTGTGATAAAAATCAACAACTAGAAAAACTTGCTTAGGAACTACGGAAACAATTATGTCTTGTTTTATACTTTTGAAACTGTTGAGCCCCTTACCCTGGTGAGATTTAAACTTGGGGCTTCACACTAGAAAACCCCCATGTGGCCATTGAGCAAGAGGCTCAATCCACAAAACCGAAGACATGGAAGCAGTTTTATACCATTATTAATCTATTAAACATGACAAAGAATCAATCCTTGGACCATAAAATAAGAAGATCAACCTAAGAAACTCAAAATTAGGAATTTAAATAAATCTCAAAACAAAAGGGAACTTTTTTTCCCAAAAGAAAGTTTTTACTAAACAGAATACTGACAAGGTTTTTGCAAGAAACTAAGGCTGTTTCTAAATTTAGAACCAAAAAAATAATGAAATTCCAAAAGAACTCTAGAATTTGATGTCATAGGTTAAAAAGGATGCTCGTTCAGTGTTACCTTTTTTTGAGATGGAATTGGATAATGGTAATAAATTTTGGCACTTCCTAATTTGACTCCAATCAACCATGGACCAATCCTGTCAGCCATGATTAAACAATGGAAATGAACTGGAGGAAATAAGAGTGGAAACTCTTACTACAGGAATCTTCTGAAATTTTTTAATTTTTTTGGATATTTTAGAAATTTTTGGTATCGTGATATACTCTTATGGAATTTTCTGACATTTTCATCGATTTTTTTTTAATTTTATGGGATGAATTAATATTTTACAGACTTTATAGAAATTTCAAAAAAATCAAAATTCTCTGAAAATTTCCTGGAAACATTTCTAGGAATTTTGAGAAAATTTCCAGAATTCTTGAGGAACATCTGAAAAGTTTATGATTTTCCTGGGAATTTTCTGGATTTTTTATGTTTCCTAGACATGTTCTGAAATTTAAATGGCTTTTTGGAAAAAAAATTGTGGAAAAGTTTTTTATAGAAAACAATTTTTTTGAATGTAGATGTTGGTGGGCAAACAAAAATGGAACTAGAGCCAACCCAAGTCTGATTTTGTGTTTTGTGTTACTTCTTTGTTTGTTTTCTGGGGCTCAGATTTGAGGTCTTAGAAGTGACTTGTGTGTACCAAAACACCAGTTTATAGTTGTATATGTGCACAACGTCGTATGCTAGTTGTTTGAAAGTGAATGTTGTTGTATGTGGAAGAATAATCCCACATTGGTTTTGGGTTGGAAAGGATACTACGTTTATTAATTGGGAATAACCTCTCAACTTCGACAAGTCATTTTCGAAGAAATGGACTCAATTTTAACATTCTTATTCCTCATATTTGATTGAAATTCGAGCAAAGCAGTGAAGTAAACAAAGTTCAAAACCTAAACTTTGATACCATGTTACAATAAAATGATCAGAGTAAAGATTTGTAATCTGAGAGAGAAGAAGAGAATGGTGAATGAGCATATGCTGTTTGACCCCTCATATTCTAATTACACTTATAGACTTCACAATTGTAGTTTGGTTGGAACTCAAGTAGAGATTGATTTACATAATGACAAGGGGTTCTTTTTAACAAGAAGTCTTTTTCTCTGTTTTACTTGCCCTTTACATGATGTGCCCAGTCAACTTACATCATTGACAAATTTCTGTACTCTGGTGGTTGTTGAGATTACAGTCTCCTCTGATGTCATAAAAAGGGCGACTATCACTGAACTGGCTTCTGTTCCAGTTCAATTGGGTTCATATTGGTCTGACCTTTGTGCTGTCACATTATGGAATACAATATTATGGTTGTTGAAATTTTGTTGATCTATCTTCTTTTTTTTTGTTAAGTATCTCAAGGTGAAGAAAAACTTACATCTCCTAAAAAGGAGGTCTTGGAGGCGACATGCGCGACACGGAGGTCTCAGTGATTCGGGGAGTCTCAATCCCCTCCTGCAGTGGCCGACGGCTTGTGTCAATCTCTGTCGACCCCATCGGCGGTTTGGAAATCGTTTCGACGAGGTTTTTTGCCGGTAAGGAGAAAGACAAGGTGTACAATACAGCCTCCTCCCTCCCTCTCCTTTCGTTCTACTAGAAATGGTGGTCTTGAGCGTCGTTTCGAGAAGGGAGAGTCTAGCTCATGGATCCCGTGTCTCAGTGCTTCAGCTCGGGATCGCCCGACCGGGAACGAGGATCCTTCCGATCCTCTGCTGCCCGATGATGACTTCCGTGAATCCAAAGTAGATGAAAATCGGGACCGAAGGGGCTGGACAAATGTTCTGGCTAGGAGAGTCAGAAGAGGAGGAAATGTTGTGTCATCAGAAACATCTTTCTCTTTCGGCGACTCAGCTTTGGTGATTTGTCGTACCCGAGACCGAGATGACCTTGCAATCTGAATCATTGTACATAGCATCGGGAAGCGAGCCTTCGTTTCCTTCCCGGAGACTGAATGCTCATCGTTCCCTAGGCTGTTTGTGGCTGCTACCTCGGATGATGGTCATTGAACCCAATCCAAGGAGCTTCAGGTTGGTCCGATTTCTTTTCATTTCTCCGTATTATGCTACTAGAAGAGCTAGGAATGCAAGATTGTCCAAAGTTGAGGGGAGATGGTCATGGCGAGAGTACCAGAAGTGTACGTACCTGCTGCAACGAGCCTTCAAGATGTGCCATCCCCAAGATTTCGGCCGCTGCCATTACTGAGCACTGCACCCACTGTTGCTTCACCTCCTAAGCCCACTGTTGCTTCACCTCCTAAGCCCACTGATGCTTCACTTCCCATGCTCAAAAGCACTGCAATGCTGTTGTCACTGCCCATGGAAGTCTTTCTCCTCCCAGACTCCTTGTCGATGCACTGACGACCATGATTGACCCAAGTTGGAACTCCATTGGCCTCACGAACTGGTTTTGTGCTCGATTGCATCTTGACTATCTTCTGAGGGCTTCTTACCTTGGGCCGCTGGTTTGACTGATTTCCTTCTTCTCCATCCCTTCCTAACTTCGATCTAGATCTCTTGGACTCAGAATCAGCCACTGAAACCTTTACTTAGCCTGCTACTGTTAAGTTGCGGAGCCCAATTAACGCCTTACGCTGAGTTGGTACACAGGTCGATCTTCTAGTTATTGAGATGGAGAATATTGCTCAGGAAGACAAGGAAAACATACCCTCAAAAGTAAATTAGAACATTCCTGTAACTGAACTCAGGAGATCTGCCAGAACTAACAAACCACCAACAGAGGTACACCCTTGCATTGATGGCAGCAAGCTGTACAAGGCAAGACTGGTGGTAAAGGGCTTCCAATAAAAACAAGGCATTGACCACATTGAGATTTTCTCTCCAGTAGTGAAATTGATTACTATTAGAATAGTACTTGGACTAGTGGCAAATGCAGAATTGCACTTAGAGCAGTTGGATGTAATGACAACCTTTCTTCATGGTGATTTGGAGGAAGAAATTTACATGATGCAACCACAAGGTTTCAAAGCACAAGGAAAGGAGAAAATAGTGTGCAAACTTCAAAAGAGCTTGTATGGTCTTAAACAGGCTCCAAGATAGTGGTATACGAAGTTTGACATCTTCATGAGTAGTATTGGTTTCTTGAGGTGCTAGGCGGATCATTCTTGTTATGTGAAGAAGTTTGATGACTCCTACATCATTCTACTACTATATGTTGATGACATGTTGATAGCAGGTGTTTGCAAATAGAAAATAGATAAGTTGAAAAGGGAATTGTCCAAGAAGTTTGCAATGAAGGATTTGGGTGCTACAAAACAAATCATTGGGATGAGGATTACTAGAGATACTGATGTCTTGATGTTGCAAGAAGAATATGTGAAGTTGTTGAGCAGATTCAACATGAATGATACAAATCCAGTGAGTGAGTCCTTTGGTTATGTCACTTTAGGCTATCTAAGGAGCTTACATGGCCAATGTGCCTTATGCTTCTGCTATTGGCAGTCTCATGTATGATATGGTGTGCACTAGACCAGACATAGCTCATGCACTAGGAGTTGTGAGCAGATATATGAGTAATCTGGGTAAGCAACATTGGGAAGCAGTGAAGTGGATTCTCAGGTCTTTGAGAGGTACTGCAGACAACCTTATGTTTAAGAAAGTCAGACTTAGGATTACAGGGTTATTTAGATGTTGACATGGCTGGAGACATTGATGGCAGGAAGAGTACCACTGGATATGTATACACATTAGGTGGTACAACAGTTACTTGGGTCTCTAAGTTGCAGAAGATAGTTGCTATTTCCACTACTGAGGTAGAATATGTCGCCGTGACCGAAGCCAGCAAAGAGATAGTATTGTTGTAGTCAAGCATGGGAAGAATGTGTTGTATTGTCACAGTCAGAGTGTTATTCATTTAACAAAGAACCTTGTTTATCATAACAGAACAAAGCACATACAGGTGCGTTATCACTTCATTAGATCGGCTCTTGAAGATGGAGTATTAGCACTTGAGAAGATTCAAGAGAGTCAGAATCCAGCTGATATGTTGACAAAGACTGTTACGATTGAGAAACTGAAGTTGTGTGCAACTATAGTTGAACTTCTATCTAAGGATTGAGAAACTGTTGCCGCTACAGAGGAGATAGTGATGATGGATTAGTCTCCAAGCTGTTGCCCTAATTTTTTCTTTATATTTCGGGGAGCCTCTATTAGGGTTTTATCACATTCCGAGGAGCATCAGTTGCGGCTGAGAGAGGTTAGAGAAAAACTACACCTGTAAGTGTGTGCGATCTCTCTTGTAAACTATTTCATCTTCATAGTCGATTACCGCTGCAATAGAAGACAGGACATAGTCTCACCTTGAGGCGAACTTGTATAAATCTTGTTGCTTGTTCTCGTGCTTGTTTTTTCTTTCTTCCGCGATTATTATTATTATTGCTCTCGTTAGTTTGGAATTAGGGCATCTAATTCCTAACAGCTACTATTGCTCCTAGCTCTAGTCGTTCGGGGAGCTCATCCACCCTTGCTCTCGCTACATATTAGATGCGTCGTAGAGCTCCTGCTCAAGCCTCCCCACAAGGGGAATCTTTTGGGCGACAGTCTGGTGGACTTGACCACTCTTTGGAATGCATCTCGTTCCCCCCTCAGGATGCTCGTTCGGATCAATTCATTGCCGCCCTTCAGGCAGAAAGGCACTGCTGCGATGATGATACTTGGCAACAAATGATGAATCTTGTCAGACTTATGAGAGTCGTCTACAAAGGCTACCTGCTTGGTGATGATGGTTCAGGAGTGCACAAACCACCCGAGAAATGATTGTGGTCTCCTGGAACATTCGAGGAGTTGGCTCACCTAGGAAGTCCGTTGTAATTACCCGCGTTCTTGCCTCTTGTAAGCCCTCAATTGTGATCCTCCAAGAGACGATGTGTCAGAATATGACTACCTCCATTGCTCGGGAAATCTGGCCTTGCCCAATCTTGGATTGGCGTGCCATCGATATGGTGGGCCACTCTGGTGGTTTGATTGCCCTCTGGAACTCCACACGGTTGACCTCACGGATCTGCCTTGGCCAGTTCTCGATTGGGCTGAGATTTTTTGTGACTGTTGTTGGGGCAGCATTTGGGGACTAGCTGGGGTCTATGGGCTTACCAGATACAGGTAGCGTAGATCTTTTTCGGAGGAGCTTCAAATTCTTCTACAGCTTTGGTCAGTGCCTTGGCTCATTGCCAGGGATTTTTATGTGATCAGATTTTGCAACGAGAAGTCACCACTTGCTATCCGTATTTCCTTTTCCATGAGACACTTTGAGGATTTCATCGGAAGCTTTGAGCTTGTGGAGATTCCACTGTCTGGAAAGACCTTCACTTAGTAGAATGGGCAGAGGCAACCCATCCTTCCCAAATTCGATAGATTTCTTGTGAGCGTTGATTGGCTTCTGTTATATGACAATGCTTCTGGTAAGGTTCTTAATGTGTGGGATTTTACCACTGGTTGATCCTCCTTTCCACATCTTTTGGTAGATGGGGACCGACTCCTTTTCATTTTGAGAACTCGTGGTTGCTTGATGTGGACTTTGATCATCTTTTGGCTGATTGGTGGTGGCCATGCCGACTGGTACCTCCCTTAGAAGCTAAAACTCCTCAAAGGCAAATTGAGATCATTGGCTTCCAACATGAATTCTTCCCTTGGTGTTGAGAAAGTTTCCCTCCTCTCACAGATTGGCATTTTGGACCAGATTGAAGAACAAAGGTATCTCTCAAATGCTGAATTTATCATCTCGTGTTGTTTTGTAGTCTCGTCTCCATGCTTTTGATGGAAACAGTGTGCCTATTTTCAATGGTTGAAAAAGGGGGATGCCAACATAAAGTTTTTTCATGTCGTCGCCTCAATGAATCGTAGGACTAATCGAGTTACCTCATTATGTGTTGACAATAAGGTTACCTCAGATAGTGTTAAAGTTGTGGAGCCTAATTAACGCCTTACGCTGAGTTGGTTGCGGATTGACTTGCGTGGTCAGGTTTTCGTGGGGGTGGGAAACCCTCCGCCCCCGCCCGGTCCACGATATATTAACTGTTATTTCATTAAGGGCAACTTGGGAATTTTACTCTTGTATCACGGTTGCTGTTGCCCTAGTTTTCTCTTTATAATTGACGGGCGTCGCTCTCAAGTTGTAGCCTGAGAGGTTAGAGAGAAACACTTGTAAGTATGCGATTTCTCTTGTAAACTATTTCATCTTCATAGTGGATTACTGTAGCGGCGGAAGACAGGACAGTCCCACCTTGAGGTGAACCTGTATAAATCTTGTTGTGCTTTTCTTTGCTTGTTTTTTCCCTTCTTTTGTGTTTATTATTATTCCTCTCATTAGTTTGGAATTAGGGCTTTTAGTACCTAACAGATAAATCCTCCATCGCTGATGCTTTGGTCAAGTTTAATGTAGATCTTTATATTGAGTGTCCTCATCGGCCTAGGCTCCATCACCTTCATTTTGCCAAAATCTCCGCTACTGCCGCTTCATTCCTGGAGCTCCCTTTCTCTGATACAGAGATTGAGAAGGTTGTTCTTGGGTTGGCCTGTGATCGCGCGCCAGGCCCTGATGGTTTGAATGGGGATTTCTTCTATAGTGCTTGGTCCATTACTTTCAGAAGCATGGGGGCCTCCTTTATTGCCTTAGTCCTTAAGAAGGCTAATGTTGAGCAGCCAGGTGACTTCCGCCCCAGCAGTCTCATCTCCAGCTCTTACAAAATTATTGTTCAACTCCTCACTCGGTGTTTGAAAGCCTTCCTTCCCTTGGTCATTCATCATGGATAAGGCGCTTTCCTTAGGGGAAGGAACATTCTGGACATGGCGGCGCATGAACTTTTTGATCATTACTCCTGCTCTAGCATCCCTCGCTTTGCGCTGAAGCTGGATCTTGAGAAGGTGTTCGACAAGGTTAATTGGGACCTCTTGGATGATCTTTTGGGCCAGATGGGATTTGGCGACCATTGGGGGTTTTGAATGAGAACTTGCATCTCTTCGGCCTGTTCCCTCCTTATTAGTGGGACCCTTTGTGGATTTTTTAAGGGATCTAGGGGAATTCAACAGGGGGATCCGCTATCCCCACTCTTATTCAAGATCGTGTCTGAGTTCCTCTTGGCTATGACCTACAAGGCTAAGGAGGTTGGCTAGCAGGAGCCAATCAGCAGCATTGAAGCCTTCTTCGCCTCCTTCAGTATGCAGATGATACTCTGTTATTCGGGGTTGGATCTTTGGACTATATTATGAAGGTCAAGGCCTTGCTAGGCCTTTTTGAGATTGCTTAGGGGCAGATAGTTAATTGGTAGAAGACACTTTATTGGGGTTTAACATCAACTTAGAGGAACTTCGTTCCATGGCGGATCTTCTGGGTTGCTCTCTCTCTGCCCTTCTGGCAACCTACCTTGGTCTCCCTCTCTTCACCTCTCGCATCAACATGGACCTTTGGTGCCCGGTTATTGAGAGGCTGGAATCTCGTTTGGCTTCTTGGATGGGTCATCTCCTCTCTAACGCTGGGAGGCTTACCCTTCACAAATGATTTCTTGTTTGGCTAGTATCCCAAATTATTTCTTCTCGTTCATGCATTGCCCTACTTTGATTTGCCACCAAATCGACAGTTTGATGAGGAAATTCCTTTGGCATGGCACCTCTACTGATTTCAAGTATCATCTAGTGGGTAGGACGGATGTTTGCTCTTCCAAATCTAAAGGGGGCTTGGGTGTTTGGCTCACTAAGGATATTAATTTGGCCCTCCTCAAATGGATCTGGAAATTCAACACTACCGGCAATAACCTATGGAGACCAATGGTGTCATTCAAGCTTAACTAGCATGAGAAGTGGTGGATCTCGGGAGGGAGGAGAACTACCCTTTCTCCAATCTGGAGAGCTATTTTTTCCTCTCCTCCTGCTATTCCGCTCGGGCATTCGCCTCCACGTTGGTAATGGTCACTCAATCCGCTTTTGGGAGAATTGGTGGGTTAGCTCTTGGCCTCTGAAGGCTTCCTTCGGTAGCGTCTAGCGAGCCTCCACACAGTACTGCCTGTCGGTCGTGGATGCTTGGGATTTGGGAGCATAGGACTCCGGTTACGTCGTTGTCTTGATGATGTTGATGCCCTTCTTGCTTCTCACCTGTTGGAGGTGATTTCCTCCTCAAGGCCTTGTGATGCTTTGGCTAATTTGAAGATTTGGTGGCCGGAGGCTAGTGGTATGTTTTTTGTGTCCTCCCCTGACTCCCTCATAAGGGATGAATTTCGACAACCCCCAACCGAGGTGGCTCTTATTTGGCATCTCTTTGTTCCCCCGAAGGTTAAATTTTGGTTGTGGAGTATTGGGCTTAATAGAATTCTCACTGCAGACAACCTTCATCGCCCTTGTGTGGCCTTGAGGAGGAGACTACTTGCCACCTCTTTGTGTCCTCCTCTTGGTCCGTGTGGATGAACATCCTCAATCGATTTGGGCTTCAGCTTTGCTTGCCGAATGACATCCTCTCTGTTGGGCGCTTGCTTCTCGGTGTTCCCCTCCCTAAATTGGGAAAGATGATCATTTCAGCTTGTGTTGCCTTCATTCCCTGGGGCATTTGGATGGAATGCAATAATAGGCGCTTCAACGCTAAACATCTATCTAGTGATTGGGTCACCTCCTCCATTATTGGCTTCATCTCCTCTATCCTTCATTCTTGGAAGGAGTTTTCTATTTTCTTTGGGCTCTTGCTTAGGGATAATTGGAATATCATTGCTCAAATGGGAGCCCCATTGAAGCCTCCAGCTATGCAAGAGTGGCAACCCCTTGATCCAGGTTTCATCAAGATGAATTTTGATGGTAGTTCTCTTGGCAACCCTGGCTTGGTAGGCTATGACTTCCATGATTCTGATGGTAACCTGCTCATATCTTATTCTGGGCCTATGGGCATTTCTGACTCCACTGCTATTGAGCTTCAGGCCCTCCTCGGAGGCTTCATCATCTTTAGTGAGCACTTCTCTGGGCCGCTCCACATTGAGGGAGACTCTGCGGTGATTGTTGGATGGTTTTCCTCTCCCTCTTCTCTGCCGTGGTGTCGTTGGGATCTATACTATTCCGTTCTTGATATTCTCCCCCACCTTACCTGTATTTGGTCCCATGTGCCCAGATCTGCAAATTCTGTTGTGGATGGTTTTCCTAAGCAGGTGGCCTCTCTCCATGCCCTTCACATCCCTAATCTTGTTTGTTTGGCTTTAATAAAATCATCACTTTCTCCAAAAAAGTATCTCAAGGTGAAGTCAGTAGGTAACAACCCCTTTTGAGGGTATATATACTCAAGTCTTGGGAGTGTCACCTTTAAGTTTTGAAATTAGAAGTTTAGATTGTCAACTGAAACAGACTGGTTTGCCCATGCTTGGTTACCGGTCTGCTGTCTAGCTGGCTGAAAATTTTCGGCACAACTTGTAACCATTATGAACAATCTTTTAATGAACAATCCTATGGTTGTTAGTTGGGAAATGGCATCGTAACTAGGTTAATCATTTTAGGATAGACTTGGATCCAACTTTAATACAGTATAAGAACAAAAAAATTGCTTGTTGGGCCCAGTTTGTACCCCAGTTAGTTTGTATCCTGTTTATGTTGTTCATGTCTCGGACCTGTCAGTCCTACTTGGATGAGTTTAAGAAGATATTTATGGTTATTAGTTGGGAAATGACATCCTAACTTAGGTAGTTATTTGGGAATGGACCTAGACCCAACTTCATAGTCATTTCAGTAGCTGAACTCAAAACCAAATTGTGTACAACATTTTGATTCAACCAACATTGAAATGACTCAGAAATCTACAATTGTGAGATCTCAATCTGTCTTACGGTTTGAGGGTTTAGTACCTGTTGAAGTCTAGCAAAAAGTTAGGTACATGACAAATTTTTCCCTTTGATCAGATTTCCATGAGTTTGTGATGATTCTAATGAGTATTTAAAATGTTAATTACTTCAATCAGGGGGAAAGAGGAGAAAATGTTTGTGTTAATTCTATGAGAAATTCAAATCACTCTGATTCCTAACCTTGTGGAAACAAGAAGAAAATCATTTCCTCTCTCCCAAATACCAAATAAAAAATCATTATTTGAGAAACAAAAAAACACACCAAATAACAAACAACGGGACAACAAATTGATTTCATTTTTCTTTTTGTCAAGTATAGATTCTTATTTTGTCCTCAAAAGAAAAGATAGAGATTCTTATTTAATCCTGATTTCCAATGGTCAAAAGTTTCATTTCCCCTGAAAATATGTCCCCATCTAATGTGAAAATGGTCCAGGGAAGTAAAAGTAGGAGAATTCTCCTTTTTCAGCTGAAACTATGCTTTATTGTATATAAAAGCTTTTTTATGGATCCAGTTTTACTAATTCCATTAAAATGGAATGAAACCTTGGGTCAAAGAATTATGAAGCATAATTTATCTTCACCATTGGCTTGTAAAGCCCATTCACCCAGGTGTTCTACCTAGTGCGCATCACCCTTTCATGAAGAATAGGTACAATAATGTACATATTGTTGTTTCGCCTCCTATTACACTGTGGTCTTCTTGACATGAAATGACTTCTGTGTCCTGTATTGTTGATCTTAAGACCCTTGGTACCTACAGTACTTGTTCTGAAAAACAATGTTTACTTTGCGAATCTCTCAAGTCCAGCTCTTTCTTGATGTTTACAGCGTCTTCTTATCATGTTTGATGTGATGCTCATTTTAGTGTTATGAGCACATTTCTGCATAATACAGAAAGAAGGAAAAAAAAAAGAGGTGAAACCACCTACTTTAAGGCTGCTTGAGTACATGAGCGTCCCTTGTCATCAACCACCTTGAGTTTTACCTGCCCATCCTCCCTACCCTAAAAAGTTGCTAGAGAACAAGAAGTAAAAAACAATAGAAGTTGCCAGTGAGTTTTCTTTCTGATAATCATGCTTGTAGACTGCTGATTCTGATTGAGAAACATAAATACGTTTCTGTTGGTTGGAGTAAAAAATGCTGATCTTTGTTTTTTCTGTGTTCCACGTGGAAGGAATTCAATTCTGAAGCAGATGCTCAAGCAAATTTAGCTGTTAATCTTGGGGGTGAGAAGCATCAAGTTGCTTTTGCTTTTGATTTGCTTTTGGCCTCCTGCTCTATTGATTTAACTCTATGCCATTAAACAGATGGTGAGGTCAAAGAAGACTATGACAGCAAGAGCTAGGTCAAAATATTCAGATTAATTTACCAATTGCAAAATAGTCCTGGGGAGTCTCAGAAGCTTTTGACGTTGACCATGCTGCTACTTGTGGGAATTACGCAGAGATTATTACTCATCAAAATTGAGTTCGATAACATTGCCAAACAAACCATGGATTAACATCTATTATATTCATCACTTTGCTTCTATTCCTTTTGCAGAATAGCGGATGTATCGTTTGATTCAAAATGTAAGGTATGGTATCTCCAATAGAGCTTAAGATGAATGATTTGGGAGGAAGTTGTGCATCTCTGCCTTTGGTAGATTCACCTGCTTTTATGGGTGGTTTAGGTTCGTTTGACGGCATGCATGAGGATTTTTAGCCGTCGTTGATAAAGAAAGTGAAATGGGCAACGAGAAGCAACGAGAAACAATCTTAAAAAGGTATTTTTAATGGAATCTAATAGAAAACAGTCCCTAACGTAGGAAAGCATAAAAATTAGCTCGAGCCTACTTACTAAGCTTGATGCAAACAATCATAAGTCAAGTTTAGGTTTTTCAGGTTGTTGGTCTCAAGAAGAAAACCGGTATTGGCCCGAAGACAGATTGGCAATGCCCAGTAAGGAGAAAAAAATTCATTGGAAGGGTCCATTCATTAAGTCGACGGAAGAAGTCGATCACCCAGGAGAGAAAAATGTGTTGGAATAAGGAGTCAGTCCATTTGTCTGAGTCTGAGTAGAAGGATGAAAAGAAGTTCATTGAAGACCGTTTAATAAGTCTAGAGTTGTCAGAATGGCATGTTCGTATAAAGTTACAGAACGAGATTGAAGGTTGATTTTCCCAAGATAGATCTCTAAAACATTTAAGTGATCTATTTATGTGATTAATAATTCATAAAAAAAATCTCAAGTATTTTTTTAAGAGTCTTAGTCGAGATTCTATTATGTTTTGCAAAAGGATAAAAAGTTTTTTCAAACACTACGGTTCGATTTTTGAATATTGAAAACATATTTATTTAAGTTAAGCTCACCCAAAACATCACCTCTCTCGATTCCTAAAGCTTGCATTGAGTACTCCCAAATGCACATATACTTTGAAATTACATTTAGAATTGAATTTGGGCTTTAACAAGGACAACCCTCAAAGAGCCAAGTATTTATAGGTTTTCATTTTGAAATTTTCATTTAGCATCTTCCATGTTAGAATCATTTATTTTTAAAATCATATTATTCTTTTCTAGCAAGCTGATTTGTTGAGGCATTTGAATTATCTTCATTTGGGGCTAAATTTTAAATCCAAGGGTCAACTTGTTCTTACTTTGAAATCTATTGATTGCCCTTGTTTAAGTGAATCTAAACTAAATATTTTATACTTTGGAGTCAAATTATCTTTGTTCAGATTATTAGTTATAGACTTGTACTGTAAAACTAGTTTGTAATTGAATTGCTATTACAAAGTAGGTACATAAATTGCAAAACCAATCTAAAATTTTAAAATCAAGTCATTAAGGACTTATTGAGTGGCTATTACAAAGAGTAAGCACATAAGATTGGTTGCACCTTGTACTTGTGTTTGTATTGTAAAATCTGGCTATCTCAGAGGCTTTTGTAAAAGGACTGAATTACAAGTTATCCATTCAAGCTTTGGTCAAGCATTCTATAGGTAAGATCACATTTGTTAAGAAGCTTGTATGGCTGAGGTTAACTGTTATAAAATCCATTTAAGTTATGTTGCTTAGTCGATTGTTGTTTTTCTTTGAGAGTCTAAAGATTGAGAAACCTTGTTTACTGTTGTTTGAGTTATAAGTCCTTGTGTAGGCAAGTTGTACTACAGATCCTTGCGCGGGGTTTAGTCAGTGGGACTAGTTAGCAACTACAAATCCTTTTTTGAGTCTCGACAAGAGTGTCTAGTGAGTTGGTAAAAATCACTTTGTAGGTCTAGATTGTGTGCCTAACTTATTGCTATAAATCTAGGTGGGAGTATGTTATTGTAATTTGATTGCTATGGTCAATTGAGTAATGTAAAGTCCGTGTATATAGCAACATTGCAGTTGGCCTTGGTGGCCCAAGTGGCTTATCAAGAGGGGGTGAATTGAGAATTACAATTATAAAATCTTAAAATGTGGAATATAAAACCATGCAAACATGCAAATTAAAGCATAGAAAATTCACTCACCACAATAGTTGACACCAAATATTTTGTTAGCGATGTTTCCCTATTGATATTCACCATCCAAGAACCCATGCTTGGAAAATTCCACAAATCAAACTCTATTAGATGAAATTTACATAAAAGAGATTTTGACTCTCTTTAAGTCGTGTGTAGCTCAAATACACGATTTACAAAATAATATATCTAAGAAATTGGCTAGATTCTAGTTCTCGTTAGGCCCTTTCTATCTAGATTTAATCAGGTTTCAGATGAACTTATCTCCAAACAATATACAAAAGAAAGGTAAAACTGACACCCTTATCAATTAGAGATAAACTTTTTCCTTTGAGAGATAGAAGCCTCCAACCTTTGTAGGACAATGAAGAATGTTATAGCTTGTCTAATGTGTATGCAATGAATAGGAAATGAGAAAAGAGAGGATTTTTTTTCAAGAGTATGACTCACTCTTTCTCAAAAATGCAATTTAGGAAGATTTGTAAATGATTGAGAATAAATGCTTATGTATATACTAATAAAAGCTCGTTAACTTCTCAATGGTAGGTTTGTTGGGGTAAATTTAAGTTTCCCAAGCTAAACTAGACATTTTTTGCCCATTTATGAAAACATGTTTGAATAAAAAATATATCCTAAAGATCCAAGTTTGCATTGTACCTCAAATTTTGGAAGGAGTGGACTGCTCTCTTTATATAGATTGATTTTTTTACATTTCTGAGTGAATCCTAAAACTCTTAATCTTCAATTTCTTTCATCTTCTGAGGATGCTTCTTCAAAAGTTCTTAACTTTCAATGATGCTTGAGGCTATTTACAATTGTCAACTCTATTAAGTTTTGTTATCATCAAAATAAAAAAGAGAGTCAATATTGGGTCAATAAACCCTTGTGATTATTGTTATAGATGTCATTTGACAACCCATATATAGCAAATTAACTTTAAGATGTAAACACCTTGGGAGTAGGTTAGCAGTCCATGGAGAGGATTGTGAACTAGTATAAATATTTTTGCGATCTTTGTGTGTTTTATTTGTTATGTATGATCTTGTACTTTGAAATCAACTTTACCAATAGGAATTGTATTAAAGTGTAAACACTCATGGGTTAAAAGAAAAAAAGAGTTAAAAATTATTAGCAAAGTTAATAAACCAATTCACCCTCCCCTTTAGGTTTATTCCTCGACGGATTTAACAAGTGGTATTAGAGCAAGTATTCTCTAAAAGCTTAATTTTAGGTTGAGTACTAAAGATATTGAGTCAAAATTTAGGACTATAGCACATTAGCCCTTATTTTCATAGGAGTGTAAATATGACAATTTAAGATAAAATAATATTCTTAGAGGGTCACGGTCCCTTTGCTCCTCCTATATTTAATAAGACATATGGTCAACTGTGGGAATACAAAATGAGAGTATTCATTCAGTCATAGAGCCTAGATATGTGGGAATCCATTTGTGATGAATCCCATCTCTTAGCTAATAAGTAAATGACAAACTAATCCCCAAATTTGTATGTGATTGGGATAATGTGAACGTTGCCAAGGTATGAAAATGCCATAGCTATGAGACTATTGCTCAATTCCCTAAGCATTGAAGCAATTGATTCAGTTTCATGTTATAAATCAACTAAAGAAATATGAGATAAATTAAAGTCAGATTACTCTAGGAGCTCTTCTCATTTAGGCACTTGTGCATAATTTGTGTGATTATCATAGAAGAAGATGAATTTAGGAGTGAGAGAAATAATGAACTAGACTTGGGAGAATTCATATTCTTGTGATGTATCAAAGATTGCCTTAAAAAATAAAACCCAAGAAAGCGATGGACTTAGTGTGCAGGTCACTAATTTAGAAAAGCAAATTACAACCTTGAATTATGAGAGTTCCTCAAGATTAGAAGAGCTTGAAAAGGAAAATGATAACCTCACTTCCAAATATGAAGAGATAAATATTTTTAATGAGATGAGAAAGGAGTGTGACAATGTCTTTGAAAAGGACGTTAGAGCTCTATTGAAGAATTAAAGAGAATCAACTACAATTGTAATTATGTTTTGTGCTTTGTCTACAGTACTTATTCCAGCCTTAGTGGCATTATTATAATTTTTATTTGAAGGTGATTAAAAATAGAAGCAAAGGGAGGAAGGGGGAAGATCACAACCGACTCATCATTCTTTCTCCTCTCTTTTCATCTTCTTTCTCTTTCTCTCTCTTTCACACAACTTCACTTACCTTCTCTTCTTTCTTTCACATTCTCACCTAAAGGCCTTCTAGAAGTTTATTATTGGAACCTTAGGATTTAACATAGTATTAGAACGGGATCTTAAGGTTCCATTTTTATTTTCTACTTGTTCTTTCTTAGGATTGCATGGGACAAATTTTATTCAACGAGCAACTTTTTGATTATCTTCGATTCCTCGTTATTTTGTGTTTGGAATTCAAGAATCTAGTATTCAACCTGTGGTAGATTGATTCTCCGTATATTCTTCTATATGTGCTTGCCAAATCCTTTTTTGTTCCTGCCAATGCATGCATCTCTACCTTGCTTGCTATATATGTCAAAATCGCTCCTTGTTGCTGGTTGAACATGTTCAACAACTAAAGTTTTATTTTTCCTACCATATGTTGAACATAGTTCACTTAGAAATCACCTCTTTCTATTAACTTACTGCTCACGTACTTGTATGAGAAATTTCGAACAAGTTTTCATGTAAAAATTAGGAAAGAGCAACAAAAACATCACTTGTTCTTCCAATAACCAAAGGTATCACTATGCTGGTTTTCTATTTCGTAATCCTCAAAAAGGAAACCTACGGAGTTTTCGAAACTCCTCTAAAATTGTCTCGCCGTCTCATTGCTTGGATTTTCAAATTGATTAGAGTTTGAAATCTACTTGAAGTTTGGTTTTGCATGTCCTTTTAGTACAACAATACAACTTGAATGTGTTTTAGTTCTTTTTAATTAGGACTCTTAAGTGCTCTTAGTCCTTGTAGGTTGCTAGCTCTTGAGGGTCCCACCAAGACTCACCATTTTCTTTTATCATTCACAATTTTTTAGCACTCATGGTTGAGGAGAATTTCATATGAGTTTTAGTAAAAGTGAATATTTAAGAATTATAATCATTCCACTTAAACGATAGTCGAACTATATAAGTTGGTCATAATTTGTTAAGAGATTTCTCTGTACCAGGGATCAATCTGATAACTTAACCAAGCAACATCTTGTGGTTAATAAAGATGTTGTGTATACAAAGGGGCATTGAGAGAACACCCTAGTGATTAGATGGTTAATTAATAGTGTGGAGGATCATGTGGCAAATAATGCGGTTCACTTGAAAACTGCAAAAATTATTTAGGCAATCTATGTAAAATTATATTCTACAACTTATAGTTTGCAAACAATGGGAGAATTTACATAAATATTTTTTCTAGGTTCAAAGAACTTATGGAAGAGTGCAAGCTTGCACAACCATACTCCATTGACATTGTTGTTCAACAGAAGTAGAGAGAAGCATTGGTCGTTGCCATTTATCTTGTAAACTTGAAGCCATATCTTGAGGTGGCTAACACTTAAGATTCTCAACTCTGTTGCACTATCTTCTTTTGATGATATATGTGCCACAATGCTTCGTATGTCAGTTACATATTTGACACCTATAACCATACCAACAGACACATCCTCTGCCAAGTACACTCAAGATAGAGGAGTAGGTGTTAGTAGTAGAGGCTGAGGAAGAAGTAATTGAGGCAAAGGAAGTGGAGGCATAACTAGTGGTAACTCGTTTTGGAGGATAGACATTCAAACTGAGGTACGTACTTATTTTTGGGCACCTAATCACTAGTTGAGACATATTGGAAATTTCTTGGAAAGCCAAAGTGGGCCATTGCTAATCAAGCCACCAATAATGGTGAAATCGAAGTTGAAGGGATTGATTGAGGAGTACTTTGAAGTTCTCCAAAAACTTACATTATGTTCTAGTCTACCACAACGTTCCTCTCCTACTATTGCTGCCACCACTACTATAAGTATGTTTTCTCTTACTTCTCATGCTTCTTCTTATTGGGTTATTGATTCTAGGGCCTTTGAAAATTTGACTAGGACTATTGGCCTCCTATTACCCTTGTCTCCTTGCTCCACAAATAGTGGAGGGACCATTTTCGGCCCAAGAACCAAAGAAGTAAGTTCATAAAAACATTTTCATCAAAGAGCATTGTATAACCCACACAAGTAGATTTATGTTTTTGCACTGGGGAAAAAATGGGTTTTGATGAAGCATTGGAACAATACATGAACATTCTCGAATGTCAAAATCCCATCTATCCCCAATTGGTGAAGGTGTTCTATGCAAATTTGGAAGTTCAAGAAACCTCACCTGGATACCTCAAGATTTCATCGGATGTGAAGAAGACACCAATCGCTTTAAACTCTAGCAACCTCAATTCTATTCTTGACACTTCCTCTATGGGGCTCAAGAAGTATATCAAGGAGAGTTGGCCCCAGGATCTACTAGAGTAGTTTCCTCAAAACATCAAGATGCAATTTCATTGGTATTTGGCTAGATAGTCTGGAGTTCCTACTAGATCAACATCAAGGATCTTAGTATAGAATAGTGGTTCTTCATTGAAATTGTGACACATATCCTCAATCCAAGGAAGGGCACCTTCTCTCAACTCACCGTTGTTGATATGTTTTGGCTATGGGGCATCACACAGCATGTGTAGCTTGACTTTGGATATTTCACGGATTACAGGATGTTAGATTTTGCAATGAGAACACAAGCAGATGGGTTGCCATTTATGCAAAAAAATCACCTCCATCCTTTGCCATTTTGGTGCCAACTTCCTTGACGAAGAGTGTGTGTACCTCATGAAGAGGATGATTATAGGAGAAATAAAGGTTGTCAAATTAGGATTTTCCAATTGTTAAATTCTAGGGTTTAATCCATAGGTAACTTAGTTTAAGAAGAAGAAGAAGATAGAAGAAGAAGGAAGGAAGAAGAGAACATGATGAGAAGGAAGTAGTGAGAGGAGTATGAGTTGAAGAGGAAAGAATTAAGGTTTAGAAGAGAGCTCGAATGAGCTTCCTCCCCCTCACAATGTTATTTATATATGTGGGGCTTGAATGCATTAGTACTGAAGCAAAAAAAAAAAACCCTCAAGCTTCTAACTAATTACAACTTATACCACTCACTCTCTTAATTACATGATATACGACTTGAACCTCTTCAATACTCCCTCTCAAGCTGGTGAAAAAACATCAAATATTTCCATCTTGGTGCATGTATCTGTGAGTGACTTCACAACAATAGCTTTTCTAAAGATGACTGCCAATTGATTTCTCGAACATATATATTGCAAAGATATTAACTCAACTTCGAGTTTTTCCTGAATCAAATGACAGTCTATCTCAATATGCTTTCATGAATTATTGGATTAGTTGTATTATGGATAGTTGCCTGATTGTCACAATGAAGTTGCATGGGCTTGGTTATTTGGAACCAAGCTTAGTCATGAATGATCTTAGCCATATCAACTCACTCATTTCTAATGTCATAGCTCGGTATTCAACCTCAACACTCAATCTTGCCACTACATTTTGTTTCTTGCTCCTCCAAATGACTAGATTGCCCCCAATAGTCGTGCAATAACCAAAGGTGGATTTCCTATCATCAGGAGACCTGGCCTAATTTGCATCATCAAATCCTTCAATTTGAGTGTACCCATGACATTTGTATAATAATCCTTATTCTGGACTTTTCTTTAAGTACTGAATAATTCTTTCCAACGCTTGCCAATGCCATTGTTGCGGTCGATGCATATACTGACTAATAACGCTGACTAAATAGGATATATCTGGTCTCCTAACTTTGAGAAAGATCAGCTTTCCAACTAACTATTGAAACTGACTAAGATCAACATCACTCCCAGTTCCACCACATAGCTTAACATTAGGTTCCATGGGTATATTGGTTGGCTTACATCCACGCATCCCAATTCTCTTTAATAAAGCAAGTACATACTTCCTTTGTAATACAATTATACCATGTCTAGATTGAAGAACTTCAATCCCTAGGAAGTACTTGAGAAGCCCGAGGTCCTTGGTCAAGTAACACCATGTAACTCTCATGTAATCCACAAATATAAAAATATTCTTGGATTAAGAAATATTTGGGACATTAACGGTCCCCAAACATCTGAACGAACTAAAACAAAAGAACTAGAAGTAATATTGTTTTAGCTGGGTTGAAAAATATATTAATGGTGCTTCCAAAGCTCACATGACAATTGTGAGACAGAATGAAGGCAATGTATTAAACTTTTTAAGTTTGCTAAGGAGGGATGGCCAAGCCTCTTCTATTGTGGTTGTTGCTACTACTGTCAGGGTGGTAGAATCCCTATAGTAAAGACCCCCTCTTTCATGGCCGCCATCTATCATCTATCTAGTCTTGATGTCCAGAAACACACAGTGATAAGGAAAAAAAGTAACAAAACAATTTAGTTTCTTGGTTAATTGACTAACTGACGTAAGACTCAATGGAAATTGAGGGACAAAGAAAACACTAGAAAGTGAAAAATACTGTGAAATGGTGGATGTACCATTACCTTGAATGCTTGTTTGGATACAAATCAGTCTAAAGTTCATGGTGTCACAGAAGATAAATTTTCAGTTTTACTCGTGAGATGCTTAGAGGCTCCGTAATCAATTATCCAAGGTGAATTTAGTGAACTCCAATGGATCAGGTCTCTTCTTACCGAATTGGGATTCTATAAAAGAGGTTCTATGGGTCTATATTGTGATAACCAAGTAGCTATAATATCACTTCGAATCCACTCTTCCATGAAAGGACAAAACACATTGAGGTGGACTGCCATTTTATATGGGAGAAATTTCAAGCTGGTATAACATCTCTCAAACATGTTTTGTCACAAGAGCAAGTAGAATATTCTTACTACACCGGTTACATCTAAAATCCTATCCTTTATATGTGACAAGTTGAGTATTCATGATGTTTTCTCACCTCCTTCTTGAGGGAGAGTGTTATAAGATGGGCTCAAGCCAACACGTCAAAGAGGTGGCATCTTGCTAAATAAGAAGACTTCTCATAAACATGGCATGAAAGTATAATTAGTTAAAGAAATAATGTCTTTTCTTTGGTAAAGCTTGTAGCCATAAGGGTATTATAGTCATTGTACTACTCTCTCTAAAACTATATATAGAAACCTTTGGCTACGAGGTAGATCATCAAGTTCTCTCCTCTCTTCTCAAATTCGTCCAAGCTTTCTCCCTCTCTCTTCTCTTCTCCTTCTTCATCTTCTTCCCTTCTTCTTCTTACTTTGGTTGAGGTTCTTATCATGGGATCCCAAATTCTACATTTAGGAATAAAGTTGATCAAGCTAATAGAATAGTGAGAAACAAAGAAATATTATTTACCAAAGGATATGACCAATAAGAGGGAATAAACCATCAAGAAATCCTTGCACTAGTAGCAAGGGTAGAAGCCATTAGAATATTCTTAGCATATGCCTAACCAAAAAAAATTAAGTTGCAACAAATGAACGTTAAAATTGCATTCTTAAATGGGTACATAAAGGAAGAAGTCTATGTAGAACAACCAAAAGGATTTGAGGATTTTACTAAGTAAACCAAACTATGTATACAAATTACACAAAGCCTTGAATGGTTTGAAGAAAGCTCCTAGAGCTTGGTATGAGAGACTTAGGGGGGGTTAGTCCCCCAAATAGATTTTTCAAGTTCAAGTTCATGTCCAACATGAAGATCATGTCAGTCATGTACATGAAGATCTTCTTCGCACTTGGTGTTAGTGTTGACGACTTCATGTGCACTGGAAAATAGTTTCCAGTGTTAGTACCCCAACATGAGAAAAACATAAAAAATAAGAGAATCACTAAAATTTTACAGTGCACTTAATTACAACATAATCCTTAAACCCCAAATTAGGTAAAACAACCATTATTACTACACGAATAAGTTATTTAATGTATAATTAGATATATTAATATATTTATTAATTAAATTAGATATTTTATTGTGCATTAATATGGTAATTACATGAGCCATTGAAATACGTATATGATTAATTACAAATAATAAATAAATAACGTTATAAATAAAAAAACGAAAGTAATACATTGAGTTATTAATTTATTAATAACATATGATATACTTTAACCTAAAAATGAATAATTTAAGAGAAAAAATTGATCTAATCATAACTTTAACACACTATATATTTGTACATAATATATTTTATGTATTATTAATTAATAATATATTATCACAAAATTTAAAACCATTGGTTTAATTAACTATAGCAATCGGATAATTATGCCAAAATAATTTATCAAATATTTATTTTAACAATATTTTAATTATGACTATTAAATCACTATTTTAATATACTAGTTTTAAAATAAAAATAATTATTTTATAAATAAAAATTATAAATTAATGATTTTTATGAAGATAGTTTAATTTTTCCTAACTTAGGAAAAATTAAACCATCTTCGTCTTCCTCAGCGGCGAGCCAGTGGGCAATGGCGATGGCGACGGGGACGGGCTAGTAGGCAAAGGCAACGGCAACGAGCAATGCCGACAGAGACAGCGCTCCGACGGTATGCCGAGAGGGAGAAGAGAGGGAGGCCAAGAAGCTTTGCAACAGATGCTCGACCTCCCGTGCTCTGCGACTGAGGTCAAGAGGGAGAGGAGAGGGAGGATGGCTGTTAAAGCGAAGCTGATGACTGAAATCAAAGCCGAACGGGGAAATCGATGATGAATCGAAGTAGAAATTAAAAAAATTGAAGCCCAAATGTCAAAATCGAGCAGGAGGTTCAGAGGGAGAGTGAGTCCGAGATGGAGAGAAAGACGCTGAAAGGACGTTCGCAGCAAGATAGACATCGTAGAGAGGGAGACCGGAGAAGGACGGTGGAGACGAGAGAGGAAGCAGAGAACGAGAGAGGGCTACGGGAATGAAATGGCAGAGAGGGTGTACGGTAGAGAGAGCCCCGCACGAGAGTCATGTAGATGATTCTCAAAATCGGGCGGAAAGCACTTTTCACCGTTTACTCTTGGGACATGAACTCCTGAGTCATGTATGTTCATATACATGACATGAATTTCGGTGCTCCCTAACGACACCAGGACATGAACTGCGTAATGCGCATGAAGATCATGTCCTGAGGCATGTGCACTATGAAGATCATGTCCTGAGGCATGTGCACTAACCCCTCCTTAGTGAATTCTTAGAAAAAAATTACTACAAGAGAGGGGGTGCGTATAAAATCTTATTCACCAAGAGTCACGAACAAGATCAGATTATTGTTCAAAATTATGTGGACGATATCATCTTTTGATCAACAAACACTGTTGGATTTAGGATCCCATGACAAGGTCTTTGACTAAGGTGGTGAGAGAGGAGAGGAAGAAGAAGAGGAGAGGAAAGGAGAGGATGAAAGATAAAAAGAGAAAAACAGAGAGATGGCTAGAGAGGAATGGTGAGATAGAGCCTGGGAGAAGAGAGAGAGGCTAGGGGCAGATTTTAGAGAAGAGAGGAGACTTGAATGATCTATGCCTTGGCTTGAGCCTCTATTTATAGTTTATGAAGGAATATTACAATGACTACAATGCCCTTAGGGCTACAATATTTTAAAAGGAAAAGACATAAGTAAACATATATCATTTTCATTAATTATACCCTTGTGTCATCCATATGAGAAGAGCATTTAATTACACTTTGTGCCACCTCCTTGACGTGGGTAAGGTTATTACGTTAAACCCACTTGAGGTGTCTTCCAAAACTCCCTATCAAGTTGATGGAAAGAAAACATCGTAGGTACTCAGATTGCTGCATATAGTGGTTAAGATCTTGAATATGACTGATTTCATAAGAATGTTTACCACCTGCCCTTGTGATGACACATGATAAAGAGATAAGATACCAGCCTGAAATTTCTCCTTTATAAAGTGGCAATCTACCTCAATGTGTTTTGTCCTCTCATGGATGATAAGATATGAAGTGATATAAATGGCCGCCTGGTTGTCGCAATATAATTTCATAAAAACACCTTTATAGAATCCCAATTTAGTAAGAAGGGATCTGACCCATAAAAGCTCATTGACTATGTGGGTCATAACTAGGTTACCCCCCTTCTACGGTACCCTGAAGTGAACTTCCTGTCATCAGGTGATCTAACCCAATCTGCATCTAAGAAACCTTCTATGTTTTAGTGGCCATGATTCTTATAGAGAAGCCCTTTCCTGGAGCTCCATAACACCGAGTGTATCCCTTGGCAATGAGTCGGGCTTTGAGGCTAGAAACAAAACCATCCATATTGTATTTTATTGTAAAAACCCATTTATAGCCCATGGGTTTCTTGCAAGGAGGAAGAGGAACAAGGGCCCAAGTCTGATTCTTATATAAGGCATGCATTTTTTCTTCTGTGGCAACCTTCCATCTTGAATGTCTTAGAGCCTCTTGATAAGATTGTGGAACAGAGATGGAAGAAATCGATGCAAGAAATTGATAGCATGAAGAAGACAGTAGATGGTGAGAAAAAAAGTTTGATATATGATGAGAAGTGGGGGCCTAGTGCAAGTCTGAGGCTCATTTCATAGAGCTGTGGTCCAACTATTAAATTGTGGGCCAAATACAACAAGGGAAGATGGTCTTAGCTCAGAGGGATCCATAAACTCCACACGTTTGGTGTTGGTCGAGTTTTCAGGGGGCTGAAGTAGAATCGCATGAAGTGGCACAACGGGCTTCGAAGCTACCTGAACTGATGAAAGACCCGGAGCTGCATCTTTTAAGCAATAAAAGGATGTATCCTTAAAAAAATGTGACATCCCTAGAGACAATTAACTTCCAAAGGGAGGGATCATAATAAACAACCTTTTTGGGTATGAGATTACTCGAAAAGATACACTTAAGTGATTTAGGCTTAAGTTTATTCTTTGGAGGGGGTGTGATATGGAAAAAGCAAGTGCAACCAAAAACTTTCAAAGGAAGGGATAAAGAGTCTTCATCCGAAATAATAATGAGTGTGGGGATTTATGGCTATGGACTAAAGAATGTAGCCTATTAATAAGGTAGCAAATTGTAAGAACGGCATGAGGCCAGTAAAAGTAGGGCACCTTCATAAAGTAGAGTAAGCCATGTGTTACCTAAAAAGAATGTCGGTTTTTTCTTTCAACTACACCATTTTGTTGAGGGGCGTAACCACAAGATGTTTGATGACTAATACCATTATCATGACAAAAATATAAAAAAATTCACTAAATAGGTACTCTTTGGCATTATCTGATCGAAACACTTGTATTTGTTTTCTAAGCTGAGTGGATACCCTTGCATGAAAGGATTTATATATGGAAAAAATCCAGACCGTTCTTTAAACAAAAATAGCCATGTGACTCGAGTAAAATCATCAACAAATGTGATAAAATATTTAACTTGAGATATGTTTGAGACACTTAAGGGTCTCCAGACATTTGAATGAAATAATGAAAAGGAGCAACACTTTTAAGTTTGGTTCAAGGAGAATATGATGTCCTCTGGTGCTTGCTCAACTGACAGACTTCACAATTGAAATTTGGTAAAGTTTTTAAGGTTTCATATGGATGATCAACCTGGTTGTGCCATAACCTTGCCTCCGTCTGAGAAGTGGCAATCCCAGTGACTGGAGGTAGGTTCAAGAAAAGTGCACCCCCCCCCCCCCCCCCCCCATTCATGGCCGCTACCAATCACCTACTTCGTTGTGAGATCTTGGAAGACACAAGATGAAGGTGAGAAGGTGATGGAGCAATTAAAATGTTTTGTTGACAAATAGGACATCGGTAAGCTAAAGAGATGGAGTAACAAGGGATGATCCCTTCCCAAGAACTTTTGTTTAGGATTCGTCGATAATGGTAACAAATTTGTATTGTAGACATGGAGATAAGGAATGTAATAGACTCTTATTACCACTAAGATGCTCGGAGGTCCTTGAGTCAATGATCTAGGATGAATAGGAGGAAGTGGTAGAAATCATACCTGAAGCAATGGTGGCAGCAACAGTAGTTGAAGATGATGAAGAAGATGGAGGAGCTACTATCAAAGTTTTCATCCTCTATAACAGGTCATAATCATCATCGATGATAGTCTGCTTTCTTCATTGTGAATCAGATTGGGCATCATTCTTCTCATTTTGAACCGAAACTTGGTTGGCAATGACCTAGTCCGGTTTACCATGAAGCTTCCAACAGGTATCCACCAGATGGTTCAGTCTACCACAATAAGTATAGACCCGATTGTCTGACCTTACAGAACCGGATCTACTTCTACCACCTCTTGCTCGACCTCCTCTATAATTTCTACTATGCTCTCTCAGGTGATAGAAGATTTACCCCTATTTCCTAAGTGCATAGCAGATGATACTTCAATATGAGAGGTGGAGGAAGGATTTGGTATCTGAAGTAATGTTGCATTGATGTCATCGAATGATGGAAGTGCGTTGGAGGTGGAGTTGGATTTTGGCCAGTTCAAGATATGGCTTGATATTTGACAAGCAAATAGCAATTTCTAAGGCCTCTCGTTGCTTTTCTTGAACCGATATATCGGTAATGTTGCATTGATGTCATCGAATGATGGAAGTGCGTTGGAGGTGGAGTTGGATTTTGGCCAGTTCAAGATATGGCTTGATATTTGACAAGCAAATAGCAATTTCTAAGGCCTCTCGTTGCTTTTCTTGAACCGATATATCGGTTGAATAGGGGTCAACAAGTTTCCACTCCTGAATTAGCCCTCTAAATATGGCCAAGAACTCATGCAGGTTCTCTCCTTGTTTTGTAGTAAACATGTTCTAAAACACATCATATAAATTCTCGCTGTTAGAGTACAACTTGGAGCAAGTGTCCCATATCTACTTTGTGATCTCAAGGTGGACAACATTATTTTCCACATGTTCCTCTATGCTGTTAACGAGCCATCTAATGACAAATGTGTCATTCTTGAGCCATTTAATATAGGAACTATTATCTTCATCTATGGGTGGACTTGGTTTAGTCAAATGTTCTAAGAGATCTCTAGTGATAAGAAATCTCTTAATTGGCTGAGCCCAACTTAAGTAATTTGGTGACATTGGAGAGAAGAAAAAAATAATATGGATGAAGAACTTAACTTGGCACAGCCTAATCCTTGCTTCTTCAAAAGTACTCCAACCGAAGCTTGATGATCTTAATCACCATCTTAATGGTGGGATCCTAAATCCACAACTTTGATACCATGTTGGATTTAGGATCCCATGAAAAGTTCTTAGACCAAGGTGGTGAGAGAGGAGAGGAAGAATGTTATGATCCTAGGTTAAGTACTTAGCTTTCCGCTACCTACTAGCCCGGTATTTTGGGTAGTATTGGCTAGGTACCTAAAGAAGAAGAGGAGATGAGAGGAAGAAAGAAGAAAAGAGAAAAAGAGATAGACGACTAGAGAGAGATGGAGAGAGAGAAAGCTTGGGAGAAGAGAGAAAGGCTAGGGACGGATTTGAGAGAAGAGAGGAGACTTGAATGATCTACCCTTTGCCTTGAGTCTCTATTTATAGTTTATGAAGGAAGGCTACAATGATTAAAATGCCCTTAGGGCCATCAAATTTCAAAAGGAAAAGACATAAGGAGACATACATCATCTTCTTTAACTACACCCTTGTGCCATCCTTATGAAGCATTTAATTACACTTTGTGCCACCTCATTGACGTGGGTAAAGTTATTACATTAATGCCACTTGAGGTGTCTTCCAACAAATACATTATGTGACAAATTTGCTAAATTCATGAAGAAAAAATTTGAAATGAGTTTTATGGGTGAACTCTCATTCTTCCTGTTCTTCAAGTGCTTCAAACAAAAAATGGAATGTTCATAAACCAATCCAAGTACATCAAAGGACTTTTTAAGAAGTTCACTATAGAAAACTTGAAACCTATAATCACACCAATGAATACATCCTTGAAACTAGACACATACAACTCATAATTACACCCATAAATAAAAAAAAGTATACAAAAGTATGATTGGGTCTCTCCTTTTTCTGACAACTAGTTGACCAAATATAATGTTCTCAATTTGCCTATGTATTCAATTTCAATAAGATCCTTGCAAATCACACTTAGTGGCGGTAAATAGGATTTTTTATATCTACTTGAAAAACCTAACTTTCCTCTTTGGTACTCTAGAATTCATCCATAGACTTATTAGGATACTTTGATGCTGATTTTTTTTATACAAAATTGACAAAAAGAGTATGAGCAGTAGTTGCCAATTGTTGGGCAATATGCTAGTTTCTTGGTTCTCCAAGAAACAACATGTTGTGGCTCTATCTACTACCAAAGCAGAGTACATAGAGGCCAGGAGTCGTGGTGCACAAATTTTGTCGATGAAACAAGAACCAGAAGACTATCGTTTAGTGTAAAATAAAATTCATATCCATTATGACAACAAGAGTGTCATTAGTTTAAGAAGAACTCGGTTCACCACTCTCAGTTAAAACATATTGACATCAAACATCGTTTCATTCAAAAATTGGTTCAAAACAAGGTAATTAGAGTAGAATTTGTTGCCACTAAAAGTCAATTAGCAGATATTTTTGCCAAATCTCTATGATCCGACCAATTATCTAAGTTAAGAAGAGAGTTAGGCTTGAGAAACTCTCTTAAGCCTACTAAGCTCTAAAAAAATTAGGAAATGAAATATATCCCCATTATAATAAATAAATTGAACGTAAAAGATTAAGGAGAAATCAAATTTGAAAATCCAGCACTTGTACCCAGTTTCTGAACTCGATAATGAGAGTTAAAGCTCCCTTCTTTGATGGCTCTTCCACACGTGATCAATTCCCCTTTTTATGTATCTACTCTAGTGCTAAAGTTATAGCTAGAATTGAATTAATTCACGTAGAGAAAGGACTGGTAGAAATACCTTTAGTTGCTCACGAAAACCAGGGTTTCAACCCAGGTTTGGTTGCTGCTCGTGCTAGGATTGAAGGCCTAGCTTAGGTGTAGCTCTTGGCTCACCTTGGTGGATGTGGATGCTAGAATTCCGTGATGCTTCCAAGCTAGGAAGGGATACACCAGACCTTCACGTGGAAGAACCAGAAAACCCTTCCTTTGTCTGCTCGTCAAGAGGGTTAGAACCCTTGCTGGCTGTTGACGGTGAGAAGGAGGGAAGACCCTCTATTTGGGGTCGAAAAAGGGGCAGGAAGCTCCTCTTCCAGCTATGGATGATGGAGGATGAAGGTGGATGAAGATGGATGGCAAGGGAGGGTGAAGGATACGTTGGATTTTTGGAGTAAACCCTAAACTCGAGATCAAGAGGTGATCTCAGCTTATGTACACTAGGTTATTCTAAAATCTCAAAACTTACCTATTTCATTCATTCTTTCCTTTAAATAGATCACGTCATGGAGTTTTAGGGTTAGGGTTACAATAATTCCCAGAATGCCCTTACATATAAAAGTAATTAGAAATAACTCCTACTTAAAACAATATTAGAAATAAATCCTACTCAAAGTAATATAAGAAATAAATCCTATTGAGTGAGTTGTTGTTGCCTCGACTCGATGTGCTATGAGCCCACAACAATCAATGCACTAATAAGGTTAATTGAATAATAGTGGAAAAGTCGCTTTTTTGTAATATACGTGTGCTTCATTTCTATTTCAAACCTTTTCTCTTAGAGCCCTAAACCTTCCAAAACCCCCAAATCCAGCCCAAATCTTGTCAATCTAGCGTGATTATTCAAAGCTCTACAAACCCTAATTCGAATCTTATTATGGTTAAAATTCTATTCAAGGGTCCCATAACTCTTATTTTGCCTTAGGCTAATACCCATTGTATGGTTTTCTAATTTTTTGCTACCAAGTATATTCTCCCATCATAATATTGTATTGAAATTGAATATTAATTAAAAAAATGGACTATATGTGATATTATATTTTTTATCTTCTATTGTACGGCAAAAAGGAGGAGAAAATACACAACATGAAGGGGGAGAAATTTTAAAAAGGGAGAAAATTTAGAAACTTAAATAATGAATATACCATGCTTAGATTCAAGGGATTTTATTTTATTTTTATTTTTTTTGCATTTTCAAGCTGTTAGGTTTTGTCATCATTGAAAGGGAGATTATTGACTTAGGTTGACCCTCACCTTGATTTTGACGATAACAAAACTTAAGAAAATGTACTATGACATATCAAGTATTTTAGGATAAGGGATAATGTATACCTTCAAGAGAATCGTTGAAATCATTTCTAGAAGACCTCAAGCCCTAAAGGAAGGTCAAGTCACTTGAAGAAGATACACCTAAGAAGACTCAAGTGTGAAGAAATCAAAGAGTAGAGTCTAACTAAAAAGTCTAGTACTCAAGAACTCTAGCACTATAAGAGAACAATTAACCAAAGTCTGATACTTTGATAAAAAAAAACATGATTCAAAGCTTTAGGACAAAATGATTTTTTGAAACCATACTTATTTCATCTTGAAATGTTTTAGAACATGCTTTAGCCATCTCATGCTTCAAAATTTCATTCCTGAACATTGCTAGACTGAATGATCGATCAATGATCTGAGTATATAATTGATTTAACAAAGAGTAGCAAAGTTTCTTGTCCAAAGCATAATTGATCAACCTCTATAGGTAATTACTAATCAACCAGAATGCAGAAGGTGGGTTTAAAAAGTATGATCAATCAATCCAAATAGTGATCGATCAACCAAAATGTTTCAAACAAACATTATAAAGAATGACGGATCATGCCCACTAGAATGATAGATCAATATGATAAAAGACTTTCTTAAAAAATAAGGTCATTGGGGATGATTGATCCATCATCGCAATAGGTATGATTGATTAGTAGACTAAGGAACTTAAAGATGATTGATCAATCAATGCTCTAAGGATGATCAATCAACCCAAACTCAGAAAGTGTTGACCAGCCTTCGACATTCTCAACGACTAGTTGGGCTTAGAAAACCTATAAATAGGGGTTTACAACTCGTGTTTAAACATCAATTGAAAGCAATAAGCTCTTCATTCTTGTGCAAAATTTTGCAAGCCTTTGAAAAGTCCTTTATGAGTTTTTTTTTTAAAGAGATAAGTCTTGAGCTCTAGTTTCCAAATTCTTTTTTCAATTCTCTCTTGTTCATATCAATTTCACATCCTAGTATAATCACCAAGTCAATCAATTGCTCATGCTCAAAGACAAAAAGCTTGGTCTCACAAAGAGAAGGTTGATTCTCTAAGAAATAAAAGGTCAAGTTTCTATTTACTCTTTTGGATTTTGATTTTGATAGAAAGGTTGGGCTAGAATTTTATTTCTTGAGAGGAGGCATTCTAGAGCCTTTAATTCTTGAGGAGTGCCCACTAGAGTTGAAATCTAGTTCTAGATTAGTTTTAGATTGATCCTTTGGGGAGAGATAGAGAATAGTGTATCAGGTATTGCACTTGGCTTAAGAGAGCTGAAATCTCTACGTATTTTTTCAGTTGAATTTGAATATTAGATTTTTTCCAAGCAAAAATTCTTGGGAAGTAAGTACCACTAGGGGAACATTGAAACAAAAATATGTGTGTTCCTTTTTGTGCTTGTGTGTATCATTTTGATTTGCTTACTTAGTTTATTCACACAATTTTAAAGGAGTTAAAATTTGTAGTTGTTCTCAATTCACCCCCTCATCCCTTCTTGAGATGTTACTTGGGCCAACAAGGAAGGGGGAGCCTTCTTCACTTTCTCTCTATTTTATTTTCTCTCCTTTTTCTCTCTCAAAACTTCACTTACCTTCTCTTCTTCTTCTTTATTTCACATACTTGTTAGGAATTAGATGCTCTAATTCCAAACTAACAAGAATAATACTAATAAATGCAAAAGAAGGAAAAAACAAACACAAAAAAACACAACAAGATTTATATAGGTTTGCCTTAAGGTGAGACTACATCCTGTCTTCTGTCGTTACAGTAATCCACTATGAAGATGAAATAGTTTACAAGAAAGATCACACACACTTACATGTGTTGTTTTTCTCTAACCTCTCAGGCTTCAATTTATGATGATCCTTAGATGATCAAACCCTAATAGCGACACCCCAAATATAAAGAGAAAACTAGGACAACTGCAATACAAGAGTAAAATTCTAAATTATCCTTAATGAAACAACTGTTAATATATCAAAGACCTGGCGGGGGCTTTGCCCCACACCCACAAGAAGGGAACTTCCCACTCCCTTCCAACCCCCACAACGACTTTACTGCAAAGGTCAATTCGCGTACCAACTTAGTTTAGGGCATTAATTAAACTCCATAACTTAACAATACTCACCTAAAGGCCTTCTAGAAATTTATTAATGGGACCCTAGGATTTAACAAGCTCTAAGAATAAAATAAGATATTAAAGATCCAATAGTTGTTTTTGAAAGAAAGCCATTGATTGGTCCCATGCCTTAGCGAAAGCTACTCAAGGAAGACCATTCATCAGAAAAAGTCGAATTCGGAGAAAAACAAAGTTGAAAAGACTATTGAAAAGATTGCGCACAAAATCAGTTTGACAAAAGCCAAAATGAAGCCCTTACATAAAAATGCATACCTCTAATGTGGCTATAATGGGCATATGAATTTAAATGTTTAGTAACAAAATTTGAGTTAAAGGGGACAAAATAACTTTGAATATCTAATAGTAGCCAAATTTTGATTTCAACTATGAGAACTGTAGGACCCAAAAATTTGGGTACCAAAGATCTCTTGTTCTTCATAAACATGTATCCAACAATTATGAGGAATAAATTTAATATTCCTTATTAGCTTAAGGAGTTTGACTTGTAGAAATGGAGGGGATCAATAAGTAAATTTAGGGATGTCGATGGGGGGATGATAGGAACCTCTCTTTTTCAGCTTTCATGTAGGGAACTAGGGTTGGATGTCTTGGGAAAAGGCTGAAATTTGTGTGTGATAGAGTGTTTTGATGGAGGAGGCTTGATGGGATAATATTTTTATTATGTTCAATCAATCTATCTTATATTTTCTAATTTTTCAAACAAAAATTTCAGGTTAGTACATTCTTTATGTAGTCAAACATATTCTTAGACCCCAAAAAATGCCTAAAAAGTATGTATATATTTAGAAAATTATATACAACATATTATATAGATCAAAATGAAGATTTTTATAAGCAATATTTTTTTTATATTTTTTATTAATTTTGTTCAATCATCTATTGCAAGTACACTAAGATTGCCATTCTGGTCTAGAGGTGGACACTAGGTCAAGTTTCACTGGCAACCTAATTTGATTCGACCCATCTAAAAAATCCTTGGGAATGAGTTTTTAAGTTTTACCTTACAAACGAGGGAAGGGTTGAGGAAAAAATTCTTAGGGGGGGTTAGTCCACAATGAACTTGAAATAAAGTGAAGATTTTAATTCATCTTAAATGATTTGATTTAACTTCAACTCATCCTTGGGTGTTAGTGTAGACGAGTTGAAGTGCACTGGAAAACAGATTCTAGTGTTACTGCCCCAAAATGAAAAATATGATATAAACATGAGAACGAGTAACTTTTTATAATATACTTAAATAGAATATATACCTACACAGATAATTAACCAAAATAAACATAGTTATTACACCAAATACTTAAATAGAACATATACTATTAGTTTAATTAATTATAACAATGAGATAATTAAACTAAAATAATTGATCAAATATTTAATTTAACAATATTTTAATTACGACTATTAAATCACTAATTTAATACAATAATTACAAAATTAATTTATTGAATACGCATATTCAGGGGCAGGAAGGCCAGTTGAGGCATTGTCGATCAATTGGCTAGGGGAGATATTTTGTGAAGTGTCTCGCATTTCATCTCTCTAGTATTCTCCCATCCAAAATTATTGAGTTGTTTATGCTATACTCATAATACAATTAACGAATATCTCATTGCCCATTTGCTTGTTTCCTAATACTTGGATGTAATTTCCACTAACATTGGTTCTTTCATGGATCCCTGTTGTAGAAATTCTGATACAATGAACGGATAATTATAAAATCTTCAAACATTGTAGACAAAACATCCAAGTGAATGTTACTAAGTAAATGGTTTTGCATTTGCTAATTGTAAAGAGCAAACAAGCATTAATTAGCAGCTGCTCTTTAAGACCAGTACGATGTTGTCCAGTTCTTTCTTGTAGAATGGCTGGTTGCTTGTCGATTTGGATCTTTTCTTTCTATCATAGAAGAAAATTAGCAATGTCCTTGCAACTAGATCTCATTTTCTTCCACTCCACCCTGGTTATAATTAGACAGGAATCTCAATGTTGTCTCATATGCCACAAAAATAGACCCATTTACGACAAAAGCCATGGCTATTGTTGTTCCTAATCCCCGCCACAGGACCTGGTAGCTCTCTTCACTCAAACTTTTTCGGAAACAATCCATTACACCTGTATATTTGGGCGTTGTCTTGTCTCCTGGAGATTGTGATTAAGCCTGAAGTCTTTACTTAATCACATCTAAAGGGTAGCAACTCCTGCCCAACCACTGGCTATCAACATTGTTGAAACATTTACTTGGCCACTCTTTCGACACCCTGGGTGTAGTTCTCTAGTGTATTCATATGTCCAAAAGTAGGTTCCATGCCCAGGCATATCTCTAAGCATAGTGACTACGAAGCCTAGGAGCATCTGTTATGGTCCTGGGGTTAAGTACCTATGCCTTCCGCTCCTAACATGCTGGTCTTTTGGGTAGTATTGGCTAGATGCTTAACATTTGGTATCAGAGCAGGTCCTACGTCTCGACTTCGAGTCCCCGCGTGCGCAGGTGGACCGCACGCCCCTGGCACAGTCGCTGTAAGGGATTATGGGATCCTGACCTGGCACTCGTTACTGTGTTAAGGCCGCTGTGATCATAGGCTCGGGAGGGCGGAGTGTACTGTTATGGTCTTGGGGTTAAGTACCTATGCCTTCCGCTCTTAGCAGGTCGGTCTTTTGGGTAGTATTAGTTAGGTGCTTAACAACATCCCTCTAATTCCTTCTCTTCTCAAAATATTCTTTACCACACTAATACGTCCATCCTTTTCCGCTCACAAGCATGCGATAAAAAAATCAAAAACTTGTAAGACCACTGCATTCTGCACAGAAGAACTTTTAGTGAGATTATTATGCATCTAGAAAACAATATAGACGTGTTGACCAAGGAAAAACTTCAAAATTTTATCGAAGAAAAACAAAAAAAATAAACACTTTATATCGAATTCCACATTCTTATCAGGAGATGACCAATTTTTTGACAATGAAATACAAGTAAGACACTGTATCAAAAAGAAATTTTTATACAATTAATGAATCTTAGAGATAGCAAAGAATATACAAAACAAGATATCTGCCCAATGCATTACAAAGGCCTATCAAACCTGTTCGGCAAGGTTATTTCCCCCCGAAGATCTGAAAGAAACTAAAATGTACTATAGCTATATAATGAACTTGTCAACTTCCATGAGTTCAGTTTGATATCCCATCGCACTTGTATCTGATGTTTGGCTTCCAGTAATAACATAATTTGGGATATTTCTACAGTGACTTCATGTTCTGCTACACCTTACGTAACTTCAGGGCCTGCTAAACAGTCGTAATTATAAATTCAGGACCCATTTCAATTTGATTTTGGTTAAAAAAGTAACACATAAAGAGCCAAAGAGGCGAAAGCATCCAGTCCAAGGATGCTGGACCAACATCGGCGATTTCCGCATCCCAATTTGTATACAAACAGATGATCTAATCACATGAACAGAACGAAAGATGGAGGGAGAAAAAGGGGGAAAGCGACTCGCAAATATGCTCAACGAGGCTAGCAGCCTAGCGATAAAGCTCAGATAGAAAAGAAAAGATATGCAGGAGATGGGGCAACAACCTGGAAGGCAACATATTAGAAATCTGGATCGAAAAGAGCCGTTGCTCTTGTTCGTCGGGTTGGCAACAGTCGAGGGGACGAAGACTCTGTTTCGTGATAAAAATGTTTATTGAATTCACTGTTACGCATAACAGGTAAGTTTATACAGGGAAATGTAAAAAGGGTAAAATGGTAAAAATAAAAAAAATAAAAAATGAATATATTAATTACATTCTAATACTCCCCCTGAAGGTGGCTTGTAAATATCCTTGATAGCCATCTTGGACAACAAAGAAAAAAGATGGGGAGAAGGAAGAGGTTTAGTGAACATGTCGGCCAACTGGTACTGAGAACGAATAGGAAGTAACTTGAGGACGCCCGAAGTAACACGTTCACGAACAAAATGACAATCGATCTCAATATGCTTTGTACGCTCATGAAATGTGGGGTTTGAGGCAATATGTATCGCAGCTTGATTGTCGCAATAGAGCAATGCAGGAGAGGCAACCTTGACTTGAAAATCTTGAAGAAGTTGCTGTAACCAAATGATTTCACTGGCAGTGGAAGAGAGAGCGCGATATTCAGCTTCGGCGGAGGAGCGAGAGACGGTGGTCTGCTTTTTGGCCTTCCAAGAGACTAAAGAATCACCAATGAAGATGCAAAAGCCTGTAGTAGAGCGGCGAGAATCGAGGCAGGATCCCCAATCAGCATTCGAGTAAGTGCGTACCTGCAAGGAAGAAGTAGAAGAAAACAACAAACCCTGACCAGGACTGGTCTTGAGATAACGAAGCAGGTGATGTACTGCCTGGAGATGAGGAAGGCGGGGTTTGGCCACAAATTGAGTGAGCTTGTGAACGGCAAAAGTAATGTCGGGACGGGATAAGGTGAGATAAAGAAGTTTCCCAACAAGTCGCCAATAGTGGGTGATATCAGGAAGCAGGTCACCATCAGTGGCAGTTAAATGAAGTTTGGGATCCATGGGAACACTAGTGGGTTTACAAGCTAGGTAACCTGAGTCTTCAAGTAATTGTAAGGTATAATGACGTTGAGAAAGCACAATACCGGTTTTGGACTGAGCAATTTCAAGTCCAAGGAAGTGCTTAAGACAACCGAGGTCCTTGAGCTTGAACTGAGTGTGCAGAAATTATTTGAGTTCAGCAATAGCACGAGATGAAGGGCCAGTAAGGATGATATCATCCACATAAACCAATAGTGCAACAAAAGAGGAACCATGACCTTTGGTGAAAAGGGAGTAATCAGATTTCAATTGGAGAAAACCAAAAGTGATTAAAACATGAGAAAATTTGGAATACCATTGCCGCGAAGCTTGTTTGAGACCATAGAGGGACTTGTGAAGCTTGCAAACGAGTCGGTTGTGGGATGAAGAGGACTCCCCCTGTCGAAGATAGCCAAGAGGAAGATCCATGTAGATTTCTTCAAAAAGGTCACCATTTAAGAAAGCATTGTTGACATCAAGCTGGGCTAGATGCCAATTATGAGAGGCGGAAAGGGCAAGAAGAACCTTCACAGTGACCAATTTGGCCACAGGGGAAAAGGTGTCAACAAAATCTAAACCTTCTTGTTGGGTGTAGCCTTTGGCTACCAAACGAGCCTTATACCGCTCAAGAGAACCATCGGATTTAAGCTTGATTTTATAGACCCATTTGCAACCAATGGAATGTTTATCAGCAGGGAGAGAAGTGACGGTCCAGGTGTTATTGGTTTCCAGAGCGTTCAATTCGTCCCGCATAGCTTACCGCCATTCAGGGCACGTTACAGCTTGGTGATAGTATTGAGGTTCAAGTTTAGTAGAGACATTGAGGGCAAACTGTCTGTGCGAATCAGAAAGGGAATGATAAGAGATGTAGTTAGAGATCGGGTAAGGGGTGGAGGGGAAAACAGACGAAGAAGAACCAGCAAGCAAATTGCAGTGATAATCCTGCAAGTAAGAAGGTGGATGGATCGTCCTAGTAGATTTGAGAAGAGAAGTGTCAGTAGTTATAGAAGGAACAAGCACTGGAAGAGGATTAGGGGGAATATCAGCAACAGGGGTATCAGAATTAGCTGGTGAATCATGAATGGAGGAAGAAGCAAGGTCGGGCAGAGAAGGAGTTTGTAGAAAGGAATGGGGGAGAACCAAATCAGGAAAGGGATCCGGAACTGTATTTGAACTGGTGATGGTATGAAAAGGGAAAACTTCCTCATGGAACGTTGCATCTCTAGAAATAAAAACATGTTTGGTCTCCACATCATAGAATTTATAGCCTTTGACACCAGCAGGATAACCAAGAAACACACAAACCCGAGCACAAGGGTGAAACTTAGTGCGGTGAGCAGCTAAGGTGGAAACAAAAGCTAAACAACCAAAGACCCTAAGAGAAGGATAATCAGGAGCCGTGTTGTAGAGTAAATGAAAAGGTGTGTTGTGTCGCAAGAGAGGAGATGGAGTTCTATTAATCAAGAAAACCGCAGTAAGAATGCAGTCTGTCCAAAAGGAGACGGAAATACGAGATTGGAAGAACAAGGAGCGAGCCACATTTAAGAGGTGTTGATGTTTTCTTTCAACAACTGAGTTTTGCTGAGGTCGTTCAACACAGGAAAACTGGTGTAAGACTCCTTGATCTTGAAAAAACTCAACAAAAGATAACTCAGGGGCATTATCAGATCGGAAAACTTTGATTTTAGCATTAAACTGAGTAAAAACCATATGAAAAAAATGCGGTATCACAGAGATAGCATCAGATTTAGTTTTTAATAGAAAGATCCAAGTAAATCGAGTGCAATCATCAACAAGAGTTAAAAAGAAACGATGGCCAGTATGAGAAACAGTCTGATAGGGTCCCCAAATATCACAGTGCACAAGATCAAAAGGAAATTGAGATAAGTTATTATGAGATTCAAAAGATAGTCGATGTTGTTTTGCAAGAGGACAAATATAACAAGGATCTGATTTTCGTAATTTAGTTACATCGCAATTCAATTGATCCTTCAAAAAATCAAGTCGCTGGAAAGAAATGTGTCCTAGCCTATTATGCCAAACATGGGCTGAAACATTGTTAACAAAAACAGGAGAAATGTAATTCAAGCTTCGAGCACTGAGGACATAAAGATCTTGGACTCTGTCACCCTTGCCAATCGTCCTCTGGGTGGATAGATCCTGGATAACAAAGCAATCAGGAAGAAAACTTACTGTAAGGCCAGAGTCAGTAACTAAAGCACTAACAGAGATCAAGTTGAATTTGAATTGAGGAACAGATAGTACGTTTTTAAGGACAAGGTGAGAATGCAATTGAATATCACCAGCAAGATGGACTAAAAGTTGAGTGTTATTGGGTAAAGTAACTGTAGTGTGAGGGATAGCATGCAAAGAAACAAAAACAGGAGCGTGAGAGCAAATGTGTCGAGTGGCTCCTGAGTCGACAATCCATGATTGATGTGAAGAAATTAAAGGATTTAAGGAGACAGAAAAACAAATACCTGCCACACAGTGGGATGTAGAAGATTCCGGAGCAGTGGTGACTTGTGCGGAGCTACTCAGGTGTGTAGAAAGCATGGACACGAGCTGTTGAAACTGAGCTGAGTCAAGATTCTGCACAAGACTCCCAACAGAACTAGAACCGGGGCCATCAGCAGCAACGGAAACCTGATGAGCAGCAACATGAGAATGTGGCGTGGGTGTGGAGGCGGGTCCAGTCGGATAGCCATGGATCTTGAAGCAACGAGCAATAGTATGGCCAACGGTCTTGCAATGAGTACAATAATACTTATCCTTGTGCGGATTCCGGGGAGCATGGGAATTCTGATTCCGAGAAGCATTGGGATGCGGGTTCCGGGGGGCATTGTAATTTGGTGGAAATTTTTGAGAGGTGTGGGGGCCAGGTTTATGAACATCGGGCTGCCCAGATTTAAACGCGAATGCCATTGTGTCGGTGGGGGTATGCGAACTCAAGACTTAGGGGATCCTCCGTTGTTGTTCCTCTTGAAGAACCAGAGAAAAAACACGATTAAGGGGAGGCATCGGATCCATGAGGAGCAGCTGACCACGAACATGGGAGAACGAGTCATCAAGGCCCATCAAAAAGGACATGACATATTCCATGTTGTGGTAATCAATAAGATCCTTAACTCCACCACAACATTTTCCACAAGAGCAATGAGGACGGTAATTGTTCAGTTCTTCCCAAAGGGTCGTCAGCTTCGTGAAATAAGTGTTTACAGAATCCTTGTCTTGGCGCAAGTTCATCAATTCCCGTTTAAGTTGAAAAATGCGCGGACCTTTGCGCTGTTGATAACGATCCCGAAGAGCGAGCCAAATTTCGCGGGTAGAAGAAGCAAACATGACACTCGCAGAGATTTCCTTGGAAACCGAATTCAAAATCCAAGAGATGACAATATTGTTATTTCGGGTCCAGGAGTTCAACAAAGGAGGATCAACACTCTGAGGTATAGGTATAGAACCATCGATAAAACCCACTTTATTCTTCAAAGATAAGGCAAGGGACATTGCACGGTTCCAACTGGTGTAATTTTCACCAGTAAGTAGCTGTGAGACAAGAACTTGCCCGGGGCTGTCTGAATGGTGAAGATAGTATGGGTGTGAAGGTTCGTCAAAAGTGGAACGAGTCGAACTGGTACGAAGACCAGAATCGGAAACACCCGTAGATGAATAAGTCTCCATGGAGTCCCCAAGAAGGTTTGGGATGTAACCTAAGAAGGCAACAGAAAAAAAAATTGAACAACAAATGGAGCACAGCACACCGTTCGGCCAGCCACAAACTTAACCTTCACGGCCAAATTTAGAGGCAAATTAGGTCACGGTAATGGCGCCAGAGCACCAGCACCGAAAGCAATGAAAATAAAATAAAATTAGAGAGAGCACCAGCTCTCGGCCAAATGCGAGATAAATTTTTGGTTTCGGCAACGGCGCCAGAGCACCACCGAAACAGGGGCAAAACGGCCCTCACGGCAACGGCGCCAGAGCACCACCGAAACAGGGGCAAAACGGCCCTCACGGCAATGGCGCCAGAGCACCACGACCAAAACAAGGGCAAAACAGCCCTTCTTCACAGCAGAGACGCTATCTCGCCGAGAAGGAAAAACACGCAGGAGCTTAGCTGCTGTCGAGAAAAAAAATTTTAGGAGGAAGATGAAATCTAACCTTTGTGTCGGGAGATCAGCTGAAATGGAGAGCTGAAATCAGGTCGCCGATGACCGTCGTTGAAATGCGTCGCCGAAATGGTCGAAACCAGTCGCCGGAAATAGGTTGCCGAAAGGTAGGTCGCCGGAATCGCCGAGAGAAGAGTCGCCGACCGAAAATACTCAGAGGATGAGGATCATCCGCTCTGATACCATATTAGAAATCTGGATCAAAAAGAGCCGTTGCTCTTGTTCGTCGGGTTGGCAATAGTCGAGGGGACGAAGACTCTGTTTCGTGATAAAAACGTTTATTGAATTCACTGTTATGCATAACAGGTAAGTTTATACAGGGAAATGTAAAAAGGGTAAAATGGTAAAAATACAAAAAATAAAAAATGAATATATTAATTACATTCTAATACAATAGAAGCCAGAGGAGTACCCATCCCTCTGTAGAAAGAAGAAGGTCCTTTAACTTGTAACGGTGCTGCGAAAGAGGCTGAGAGCCGGCATCCTATTGGAAGGTTGCTGGAGACGAATCATGAGGGTATCCAGAGGATGTCCCGATATGACCCCCGCCATACCACCAACACCTCCGGCGATGAACTCTCTGTCCCGGACAAAAAATGCGAAGACGAGAGGAAGAAGAAAGCAAAGACGAGAGCAAGAAGAGAGGGGGCGAAAAAATTCGTTGGGAGAGGAAGGCCGAGGGAGAGGGAGAACAGAGGGAAATGAGGGAAAAATTTTTGTTCGGGGGAGGGAGAAACACATCCCGCCCGCGATTCATGTGCATAATTCGCAATATACGTATGAAACATGATTCCCGTTTTTGCCTGAGAACTACGGTGAATGGAGTAATAATTCATTTTGGACTAACCCCCCATGACACATTCAAGGTAGGATAAGTTTTGCTAAAACCACTCAAACTCAACATGATCCCAACCCTAACCCAACTTAATTACATGGACAGAGATTTGGTCTATATGTTTTAGGGTAGCAAATCGAGGTCAGATTCAGGTTTTAAAAAATTCCACCCTCACTTGACTGCAACCTACCCTTCTTTGGGTCGGGCTGACTCTGCCCCGACTTTTATCCGATCCGACTTGGGATTTCGGGACCCTGAGTCAGGTCTTGATCCCGAATCTTAAAACCATGCTTCAGACCTGAGCTAGGCTATATCTTCAAAATCTTTCGTTAGCCTCGCGACTGGATAAGGAGCATACAGCATACAAAGACAATGGCGGGAATTTCAGCATTTTTTTCTCTGAGTTCAGCTTGCAGGACGAATTGTCCTTCTATTGAACCATTTATTTGTCCTCCACGCTCGGTCCCTTTCATCCGGAGGCTTCGTTTTCAAAGAACTTGGGGCGTCCGTGGTTTTCAGAATCTGAAATGGACGAGATCAACGGAAGCAAAGAGAGTTAGCGCAGTTGCAGATGACACCGTAGCACCTGAAGAGGAGAATGAATCCACAGCTGAACAACCAGTTTCTGTACCAGTATCACCTTCCGATATGTTAACCATGTTCTTCCAGGCATGTGCTCTCTCCAAGTTATAAGTGAGCGTTTATGGTCGCCTAAGTTTCTCCTCTTACTTTTCTTATTATTATTTTCTTTCTTACTTCTCCATCTACGTCAATTTCACGGTTCCATATCTCGCTGTCAGAGTTGAAAAGGTACTTTTGGTTAAATACTTAAATTTTATCTTAAATATTATGTTTTCCTGTTCATGTGAATGTGGAGGTCACTCTTACCAATTTTTTTGGAATTAGCCACTGGTACGAAGAACTAAGGAAATATGAAACAATGCATGGTAGCAGCAGTGGTGCTGGCTTCCACTCTATTCGTTGTATTATGGATTAAGTATTTTTGTTACTGTGTTACTTGTTCATTATCGGTTCTCCGGCGGCAGGGTTCCACCCTGTAGTTTTATTTAGTTAGAATTATTCTTTGATTTATATGCTATGCTGTGTAAATGAGCATATGGATATAATGGGAACTTCTTCTGAAACCTTCACCCCCCTACAAAAAATCTTCTGCAACACCACAGAAAACGGTGGAAGTACCTTTAGTTTCTAATGTCCCAAGTCATAATACTGGATGCCAAATGATTATTTTGAGGAATCGTGCAATTGATAAAAGTACTATAATTTCCTCCCCATAACTTGACCATAGATGTCAGGTTGACAAATTTTTCTGGATAACACTCACAATCTACTTCTTTCAGATTTTATTTTTTAATTATTATTTTTGGAAGGGTATTTTATTAAGGTCCAAAGGCAAAAACACAGAAAAAAATGGAAGGGGGCAAAAGGGGGCTTACAACAAGAATTGAGTTGCTAATCTCATCCTTAACTAAAGAATCAGTAACAACAATTAGCTTGCTGAAAGACATGATTTCAATTTGAAAGACAATCTAAAGCAGAGTCTTGAATCTTATTGAAAACATGCCAATGATGCAACAGAGGATCCAAGTCTTTTTTGCACCAATTAACGATGACTTAACTATCTCCTTCAACAAAGAGAGAGTTGTCAATGTGAAATTTGAAAGTTAGTAACATACATTGTTGGATAAATGTGAAAATACAAAATTTTTTATGAACCAATTTTAACTCAGATTGGAGAGTAAGAAAAGGGATTCCAGAAAGGATCTTCACATTTCGTTATAAAATTTGAAATTTATTTTCATTCCCATTTGACTCTTTCTTTTAGTATTTTCTTTTATTATCTGAAATAAGAAAACAACTATTGATAGGGAAAAGGTTAATGGCTCAATAATACAGTTTGATTTGATTGACAGGATAAGTTAGTTGCTGCTAATCATGTATTGCAATTTTTTCATTTTCAATTGTTGAAGGATTGTGTTTTTTGGTTTTGATAAAGTTTGCAAGTGACTGATCTACTCCAAGTTGAGCAATATAGAAAAATTGGTTTTAGGGTACCTAATCTTTTCTTGCTCCTATGGGGAGCCTTTATACATGGTTCAACTAATGGCTTGCTTTGGTTTTTGTAATCTTCTTTGGATAAGTACACGGAAGGTTTATCTTATTTAAACTTTCCAATTTATTCAATGATGATTATTTTGATTTAATTTCTGTTTCCAAATGTGAAGGCAGAAGGAACACTGGAAGAATCTGCTATACCCACTGTAACCAAGGCTTTGGAGGTGCAAATCTTTCCTTACCAAAATATGCATCTCTTATATACCAAAAAGAAAAAAGCACCTTCATATTTGTCATTGTGCAGGGCATAGAAGGAATTGCAGATTTCAAAGTTCAGGTCCTTGAAAGCATTGCAAGTGTTGAGGTACACGTAAAAAACTATAGTAGTCTTCTGCTCCAAGCTATTTAGAGTCTTAACTATTTAGCAGTATATTAATGCAGCTTGGTATCAGCACTTTTAACTTTCTAGCTAGAGTTTTGGTAGTGATGTAGTTATGAGCTTGGTTTAAGCAACAAGGTATTCTATACAGATGAACTGTGAACAGGAAACCTTGCTTCTACATTGTGCTAATTTGTCTGGTATGTCAAGTCACAAATAAAAAAGTGTGTTGTCTAGTACTAATACATCAGTTTGTATCAGCTGTTTTGTTCAGTACATGTGTCTTTTTCAGGTATGATTCCCTTCTGGACACTGGTCCACCTGAACAAGTCTTACTAAACCAGGCCGTTTCTTTGGAACAATGGACCAGAAATATCAACCTTATAAAGTTCCTTCAGAGAAACATCAGCGTTTTGTATTAATGTGGAGAATTTTCTGTGACATATCGTTGTTACAATGTTCCTGAATGCTGAGGTTGGGTTAAATTTAGATGACTACCCAGTTTCTTTCTTCTGTTCCAGTTTATGTGATCTTATTTGAGTGAGGAATGTTTTGAAAAATTTTCATCATTTATTCCTTCAGAAATTGACAACTCAAGATCCTAGCATTAGGATATTACAAACATCAGTTCATGAAGATTCCACATGATCAGCTGCAACTAATTTTTCTCTGGACTTTGAAACTTCTTGCTGGTCCTCAGACAAGAGGCTAAAATTTAACTAAAAGCATCTGTCTTGGTGCCATGTAATGAGCTGATGTTACTGCTTCTTTTTTCTGTTCTCTTCTTCACTAAATACATGATGGGTTGTGAGAGTAAAATTTTAATGTTTCTATTGGGCCATAACCTAGTAGACAGGCAAATGTGAAAATTGATATACTAATATTTTTTCCCTTTTTTCTATGGGATACTAGAGTCATGTACAAACACAATTAATATAACCTAGGTTGCATGCCTATTCATGTGGAAATTGACATAAGGCCACATTTGCAGGACAGTATCACTCCCCCACCCCCTTAGGACCACTTTGTTTTCTACAATTATCCTAGGTTTTAGTTTCAAAAGTAGCATGTGAATTTTTTCTAATTACTTGTCCCCTTGAAAAATCTCCGTTTTAGTTCTCTATACTCATTGAATGCCAAAAGAGATTATATAAATGAAATAGATGAAATTTGTTAAAATACTGATATAGGGGTATTTTGGTCACAGTGTCATATGGATCTCATTAAGTTACAGCAAGCTAGATTTCGTATTAGGAGTTTATCTTTCAATTTTCATTGAATTTTGACTTGTATTCATGAAGTTATATGTATGTCTGTAAGGAAAGGCAGAATGGTCCTTCATGTAATCTTCACTTAAGTGAAATAGTTAAAAGAGTGAGCTCAACTTCTGAGTCCTCATTCAACGCAGTATCCAGTGCTGCTTCTGCCTCTCTTTTGTCTCCTTATTTTCCCTTTTTCTTCTCCTTTAATCCTCTTATTATTGCAATTTTACATTGTATCGGAGCAATAGGTGTCGATTTTGGGAGGCTCTTCTGCAAAATTTGAGTTCTCTCCATGATTTTGTCATCCCTACGAAAGGTTTTTCAAACAATCTCTACTGGTAGGGTAAAGGTCAGATTTTTTCCTCTTTTTTTTCTATGGAAGGTTCTTCAAACAATCTCTCTATTGGTACAATAAAAGTCAAATCTTTTCCTTTTTTTTTTTCTTCTGCCATAACCATTTGGTTGATGGCTTCTGCCACTCAGTTGGATGTTATGTTCCGTCCATCATCTCTTGCCTACCTGCATCTGCCTTGTTGTTGAGATTTAGAATGAAATTTGTGGGGATTGATAGCTAAATTGGGAGTTGTGATTGTTATTACTCATTTTGTTTGTTGTGGTTGTGCCCTAATTTGGAATTGTGGGGCTCATTTGCCATGTGCTGGGTGGAGTTTGTGTTCATTGGTTTGTTGGATTAAGTGTATCACCTTGGGTACATTTATAGTGTATTTTTAAGGACTATATGGCTGAATCAAGCAAAAACGTTGCTTTAATTAAGCTTTATGATAGTTCAGATGGTAAAGACTCTCAATCCATTCAGATCGCTTTTGTAAAGTTTAATTGCGTTCAAGTATGTGAATAGGTCCAAATCTATTCTCTTGTTCTTAAAGGCAAAAAGGAAGGTCAAATTAATAAGGGATGATCTTTCTAATCCCATAACTGAATATTAGGAGGCCGAAGACAATTAAGTGATGACTTGGTTAATAGTATGGGGTCACAATTTAGTGATCAGATCTTGAGTTGTGGGACTTCAAAGAGAATTTGGACTACATTGACTTCAATTTTGTCTCATGATAGCAATTTGTTTAAGAATATATGAATTCTATGTCTGATATTTTAACATACAAAGAGGTGACGCATCAGTCACTGACTACTTTATAGAGATGAGGGGTGTTTTATAGGAAATTAATACTTTTCATCCTTTGTTACGAATGTAGATGATATTCGTATGGAGAAAAATCAAATTCAGGTGGCAAGGTTTTTAGATAGCCTTGGATCTGAGTATGACACAATTCAAACACAGTTGTTAGCTAATGATGATGTGACTACTTTAGCACAAGCTTTTAACCATGTCCTTCGGGCAGAAGGAGCAACGACGAGTAAAAGTGAGAAAGACACAAGACTCACTGATGCAACTGTTCTCAACCTCCACTCATCATTTAGTCAGTGTGAGGTCCGAGGCCATGGAGACAGTAATAGAAGTCGTGGTGGAGACTCCTCTACTTGAGGCTGTAGACGTAGTGACAGAGAGGATAGAAAGTATGTTAATTGTGGCCGAACAAACCAATTTTCTGATAAATGTTGAGAAAAGTTTAGAAAGCCATCATGGGGCAACTCCACTATGACTGGTAGGGAGAATGTTTAATATTCTGGTCCACATGAGGAAATTCAGCAATTACTCCATAGACTTGGTCAATTGACCTTCACACCTACCACTGAGACAGATTCCTCTTCCTCGGCAAGTGACACAATGCGAGCACAAGTATGCTAGCACTGATTGTGTCTCATTTTCCCTCTTGGATCATCAATATTAGTCCTATCATCAAGTTACTTTAGCTGATGGGTCTATCTCCCTGATTTAGGGGGAGGATAGTGTGTGTTAGGAATTAGACACCCTAATTCAATACTAACAAGAGAAATATAATCGCATAAGAAGAAATAATCAAGCACGAAATACACAATATTTATGCAGGTTCGCCTCAAGGTAAGACTACATCCCATCTTCTGCCACTATAATCATTCACTATGATGAAGAAGTTTGCAAGAGAAAATCGCACACACCATTCTCTCTGTGTTTTTCTCTAACCTCTATCTAGGCAACTCGTGATCCTCAATCACTCTTATGACGGTGCCCCCTAATGCTAGGAGTCGGAAAGGTTTAGGAGAGTCAAAAATGGTATCAGAGCCAAGGATTAACTTTGGTTCTTTCTATTTAGATTTACATACTTCCAAAATAGTTATGACCCAAAACTGGTCACATTCCAAACAACATTTGTAAAATACAAATATACCAAAGACCTCAATCGGTCAGTCAGAAGGAACTTAACGGTCCTTCTTATGACGCAATATTAAAAACTGGATAGACCCATGTTTGTCCAATAATAGGCTATCCACATGGATGACATGACAAACATAATCCAATATTAAACAATATAATGGATTTAGTTGGTGATATTCATCACAGTTTCTTTATGAAAAGTTGCTGTGAGAAATACACTGCAGAATATGTTGCCTTCCTATGCGTAGGAATAGAAAGCGACTTGAATGAACAAGTACAAAAACTCAAGAGGAATAAATGCCCATCTTGAGGTACTAAAAACAGGATATACTCAACCTACAGTAATAACTCCTTACAGACTGACAAAGTTTTGTAGATCAAGAAATAGATCACTCTAGGATATTAGCACCTATCCGAGGGATGAAAACTAAATTGGTTAATAACAAACCAAGTAGAAAAGAATTAGAGGAAGTTATTTGTAAAATAGCTTCAGTAAAAAATCAACAAAGTGTAGATAAAGATCGTCTTATACGAGACACATCTTCGCGACTCAAAATAATAAATTAAGAGAACTTGTTGTTCAAGATACTTCTCCATTCATAACTTTGTATCGATTGGAACGTCTTCTTTAGATTTTGTTCCAAAAATTAGAAGAGACAGCGTCTCAACTAAAATTCCTAAATGTCTGAACAAATAGGAATAGAATGTACTTCTCTTCAAAATAGTGTTCATGTACTTCATGAAACACAAGGAAAATATGAAGAACATCCTAACCTTATGTAGGATGGATAAAAATGGACAATGAATATCCCTCAGATAACTGAAGTCTACAATATAGATTGGATTGAGTTCCAAAAGAAATCCTTCGTCTTCCACAAGGAACGATCTGTAGAAATACAGGATACCGACTCAGGTACCTTCTGCTACAGATTATTAAGTGAATCAGACTTAGCCAAGCTAAAACGATTCAAATATGTCCATTATGGACTAGTTTGTATAGGATTAGACCCCTTAATACGAATCAACCAAAATTTACCCTTCAAAGCAGCTATCGTAGATGACTTAGTTAGGAATAATTTTGAAAAAGCCCTACTCGGAGGAGTTAGAGAAAATTTAGGATTAGGCCCAGTCTCCTTTATTACCTGGCCCAATCTACAAATAGATTTAGATGACAAACATATCCAGGATACCTTGTCCCTAAAAATCTACACAGATAACAGGTCTAAAAATGGCATTCAACCAGGAAGAAGAGTAACACGCATACTCATATGCGTAGTTTCAAGAGGAATCAATATTGGAAAGGCTCCAGTTAAGGATTCAAAGAAAATTACGGAATTATCCAAAAATATTGGATATTCGGAAAATTTGACCATAGAAGAACTCGACCCTAGAGAATTAACATGGCCAATAGAATGGGTAGTCCAACCTATGGCTCCCAGATACCTTCCCCTCTCCCGAAAAACCATAAAGGAGATAGAAGGAAAACTAGTGATTACCAACACTAGACCCAACTTTACCCTCGAATAGGATAGGCCCTCTACATCTTCTAGTAGAGCCTCAACCAGTTCCCATTTCGAAGCAATAGGAAACCCAAGGCCCAATGCCTATGTTCCACTTCACATCGATGATGGCACATAGCCCATACAAAGCCTTGGGCCCATCAATAGGAAATAGTGACATAATCACCTATTCCAACCAAACATTAAAGTCTTATGGAAAGAGCCTTACCAGGTTAGAAAATGCCGTTGATAATCTACAACAAAAAGTAAATGTCCTCTATGATGAACATAAACATAGAGAAATAATAAAATGTCAAAGTATCCTAGAAAACATTCTAGAAAAAATTGTCAATGGAAATATTCTTGTTTTTTTTTTTAAGAATTAACAGAACTAAAACAAAGTTTAGATAATCTAAACAAAGATAAAATGCAAGAACTTCTAACCGAGGTCTTAGCATTAAAAGAACATTTAGGTTCTCGTAGACCATCAAGGTATAAAACCCCTTTTACACCTTGGACTCCAAAATGATCTATAGGTAGAAACTTTTAAATCATTTAGAATTTTGTAGAGAAAGCCTAGCCCTTGCTCTACAAGACAGAGATAATCTTCAACCTGAAGATGATACAATCCCATCCCAAGTAATGTATCATGATGAGACATAATGATCGTGTCTACAAATTAAGACGCAAGATCAAAAGAATTAAACAAAAGCTAAACCTCTTAGCTTTATAAAATGATCTATAGAGAAAGACTATTAGATCGTTTAAGAATGACAAGAACAGAAAGAATTCGTGTTCTGCAAATAAGAGATAATCTTAGACCAGTAAATGAAACTATGATCGCTTACATCGAGTTTCATACTGAATGGATAAGATTTAATAATAGAGCACGCACATGGAAATCTATCTTAGTTTTAAACAATTCTGATTTCTTTTTGCTGAGTGCTATCCCAGTATTTTTTAAGGCATTTAGTACCTTAAGTAATTGCTCTTTATGTTGATCTTTTTTTTAAGAGAAAACTAGGATATCGTCAACATAAACTAAGCAAAATTTAAAGAATGGTTTGAGGATATCGTCCATTCTTCTTTGAAATATATTGGGTGCTTGTTTTAACCCGAAGGGCATAACAAGACAAAACTAGGGCAACTGAAATACAAGTGTGAAATCTCCAAACTATCCTAATGAAACAACAGTCAATATATCGTGGACCTTCTGTGTAAGGCATTAATTAGAATCCATAACTTACAGTGTGCACACTACACATAAACTTTTTTCAATTTTTGTTCTATTTGTTCCAAATTTTCTTGTCAATCTTTTATTTGTCAGTCATCTCACTAAATCTCTAAATTGTTCTGTAACTTTCTCTCTTAATCTTGTGTCTTTTAAAACTTGCAGACGAAAAAGACGATTGGCTCCGTACATGAGAATTTCAAAACAAAAAAAGAAGAAATGATTGTGTTCTCATGGAATTCCTATGGAACTGGATCCCTTCGAAAGCGTTCAGCCATTCGAGACCTCCTCTCTTCATCCAAAACCTCCATTATCTTTATTCAGGAAACCAAGAACCAAACTATGGATGATTAGATTGTTCAAAAGCTCTGGAAATCCTCATCCCTTGCATGGACTGCCGTCCATGCTACTAGGCACTTTGGTGGAATCCTGGCGATGTAGAACATTAACCTCATTGTGCACCTTTCCTCATTCTCTATCAGCCTTTGCATCCGTGATCGAACTACTGGTTCCATGTGGGGAATTACTGGGGTTTATGGGCAGACCCGATACATGCGCGTTACAATGTCTGGGAAGAACTTGACTCCACTTCCCTACTCTGGCAACATGCATGGCTAATAATTGGTGATTTTAACACCATTCACTTCTGGGATGAAAAATCTCCCCCTTGTAATTGTATCACCTCGTCCATGAGGATGTTTGTAGACTTCATTGGAGGGAATGAATTGGAGGAAATCCCCCTCTCTGGAAAAAACTTCACTTGGACCAATGGGTGCCAACAGGATCCTGTTCTCTCCAAGTTGGATCAGTTTTTTGCCAACAACTCTTGGCTCCAGCTCTAATCTTTGGTCGAATCCTTAATAGGGTTTGCTTTGATCATTGGCCTATTAGATACCAAGCTCAAGGAATGGGATCCTAGGCCTTTTAGATTTGACAATTCTTGGCTTGGTCAGACTGATTTTGATCAGCTCGTCTCTAACTTCTGGTCTAATACTGTGACAGTGGGTCCCTTAGCTTGCAACCTCCCCCAAAAACTGAAACTCATCAAACCTCATCTAAAGGCCCGGGCTTCTAACAATCAGACCATTGCTGCCACGACAAAGACCTCCATCCCTGTGGACCTTTTATCCCTTGACAGTGCTGAAAAAACTCGTCCTCTTTCCACTGTAGAATTCTAACTTTGTTCCTCTCTTCAACATTGTCTTCAACAAATCACTCATTTGGAACTTACCCGTTGGAAACAACGGGCCTGATTCGAATGGCTATCGGAAAGAGACGGAAACACCCGATTCTTTCATGCCATTGCATTGTCAGGCACAGGACTAATTGAATTACCTCCCTTATTGGTGACCTCTGATCGGTCTGCCATTTCTAATGCTTTTATTAGTTTTTTTTGCAGATCTCTACAAGGAGTGCCCCCTGTTAGGAATTAAATGCCCTAATTCCAAACTAAAGAGAGCAATAATAATAATCGCAGAAGAAAAGAAAAGCAAGCACAAGAACAAACAAGATTTATACAAGTTCGCCTCAAGGTGAGACTACGTCCTTTCTTCTGCTGCTGCAGTAATCCACTATAAAGATGAAATAGTTTACAAGAGAAATTGCACACACTTACATGTGTTTTTCTCTAACCTCTCAGGCTGCAACTTTAGATGCTCCTCAGGATGATGATACTCGTCAAGGTGATAAAACCCTAACAACGGCGCCCCCATATATAAAGAGAAAATTAGAGCATCCGGATTATAAGTGTGAAATCCCCACACTACCCTTAATGACAGAGCAACCAATATATCGACCCGTCGAGGGCTCCCCGCCCCCCTTCCAACCCCCCCGGCGACCTTACCGCGAAGGTCGATTCGCGCCAGAGGGTAAGGTGTTAATTAGGCTTCACAACTTAATACCCCTGGCATCCAAAAATTAGTTGTTTCCAATTCTTCCATGTCCCTCCTGCTATGGCATCCCTGATTGAATTACCTTTTTCAACTCTGGAAACCAAAAAAGCCACACTTGGGATTACTGCAGATCGCACCCCTAGCCCAGACGGCTTCAATGGTGAATTCTATTACTTCTGTTGGCCTTTTATCAATTCGGATATCTAGGTTTTGTCCAAGAATTCTACCACAATGGTATTCATTCAAAAGCATTGGCACCTCTTTCATCTCTTTTGTCCCGAAGAACAATGCCCCTGAGCATCCTGCGAATTTCAGACCCATCAGTCTGATTCCAGCCCTTAAAAATCCTGTCCCGGCTCCTTGCCAGAAGACTAAAAGTTGTTCTCCCCCTTGTCATCAGTCCTGGCCAATGCGCCTTCATAAAAAACCGGTCCATCCTTGACTCCATGGTGACATATGAGCTGCACCACCACTTCATGAGTCCTGGATGACCCACGTTCATCCTTAAACTTGATATGGAGAAAGCTTTTGATAGGGTCAATTGGAACCTCCTTGACGAGACCCTGGACAACATGAGGTTTGGAGTAAATGGAGGTTCTGGATCCATAGCTGTCTCCTTTGCTTGTTATTCTCTTTTCCTCAATGGTGCCGTAATTGGCTACTTTCAAGGCTCAAGGGAATACGGCAGGGAGATCATCTCTCCCCCCTCCTCTTTAACATTGTGGCGGAATATCTATCTTCCTTAACCCGCGCTGCCAAAGACAGAGGCTAGCTGCTCCCCACCTCGCCCCACTAGGAATTCAATATCCCTTTTCTACAGTTCGTGGATGATACGATCTTCTTTGGGGTTGGCACGTTGGGCGAGGTAAAAAAATCAAAGCTCTCCTAAGCCTCTTTAGAATCACCTTTAGCAGAAGGTTAACTGGGGGAAAACATCTATCATAGGCATCCACATTGATGATAATCAGCTCAGTCAGATGGCATCCTTTCTCGGGTGCGGGATTGGTACTCTTCCCATTACTCATTTGGGTCTTCCCTTATTCGACTATTGCCCAAACAAATTGCTTTGGTCCCTTGTAATTGAACGCTTGGAAGTCAGACTCGCCACCTGGAGAGGCCACCTCCTATCAAAAGCTGGGAGGATCATTCTCTTAAAGTCTTGCATTGCCAGTATTCTCGACTATTATCTATCTTTCTTGAGCTGTCCAGCTTTGATCTACAATCAAGTTGATGCTATTAAGCAGCGTTTTCTCTGGCGAGGAAGTAATGAAGCTTTCAAATACCATTTAGTATCCTGGAAAGACATCTGCCAACCAAAACACTCTGGTGCCTAGGCATGAGCAACCAAAAGCATGAACATGGCCTTTCTCTTGAAATGGTCCTGACATTTTTACTCTAATCTGAACACCATCTGGAGACCGATGGTGGCTAGCAACTTAAGCTGGATTGCCCTTGGTGGATTCTTGGTGGAAGAAGAAATCAACTTTCCCCTCTTTGGTGTTCTTACCTATTGAATTTATGGGAAAGAGAAAAAATTTATTGATTTGATGTAATCAGAGTACATGAACCCCTATTTATAATAAAGGAAAGTAGTAGATTCCAATTATAATTAAACTACCCTTGTTCCAATTTCACCCAAACTCTAACACTTAAAGATAAGTTCTAGCATAATTAAATAACTCAATATAAATAGAAGATTAACATAACTAAAACACCTTTAAACTGAGACTCTCATGTGAGGCTACCTTTTGTGAGACTCTTGTAAGACTCCACCATATTAATTTTGGCTATGTGAGACTGCTTACTGTGAGAGTCATGTAAGAGGCTTCCATATCTTCTCTTCAACACTCCCTCTCAAGCCGGAGTTTATAACTTCAACTTTCAATGAAAAAAATTCTTGGTCTTCAATTTTAATTGCTACAAAAATTTCTTCATAGATACAAAAACTTCATATTTTGTACTCCACCTTTCTTGAATATTTTTGTCACAATAAAATTACCACAACATATGGAATAAAATACTTCTTTCTTTTACTTCTTCTTCTACTTCTCCCTGTCAAACTGGGAGGTAATGGCAGTCATCTCAGCTTGAAACAAATAACATAGATGTAGTAATAATCTTCTCCATCATGGTGTCCCAAGGATAAGTACGAAACTGGACATAGACTCTCAAAAGGTAAAAATGGGTGATAAAACATAAATCGAAACCAACCTCAAAGGATTTTGAACAAAAATAGTGACAATAATCACTAAAGTGGGTAATGCCTGTCATTCACAAGACAACGACAAAAAACCCAAGGGTACTAACAAAAAGTCTCAATGGACTTAAAACACCCACATATATAAAAAAGACCAACAAAACCAACTCACCTAAAGGTTGGTCAAAGGGGATAAACGAGAGTCAAATAAGGATGGTAGGAGAAAGGTAACCAACAAAAAGGGGTAAGTGAGATATTTTACTGATATTGTTGATCTCAAAAAGTGACGAAAAAAATTTGGCTTAAATTCGAATTTTTTAATGCAACAGGATACCAACGTGACCTTTGATTCTTCCAATGCGAATATATCCTTAAATATAGATCAGATTGACATGAAATTTTCTCCTTCTAAAACTAGACTTAAATACCTTTCATACAAGTATAACTTCTCTTCATAAAATATACTTATTTTGAGATAAATAATCTGATAAGTTTCGGTCTATGTAATTTGTCCGAACTCACTTTCAACTTTTGTCAGCATGACCATTGACTATTCCAGGATTAATATCTCCATATAAAAAACTCTGATCGAGAATTGGTTGAATAGGTAAGAACATAGACTTACAAATCTTTCATTTAATATATAATTCTCCATAAAACGTCTCGTTCTTGATAACATAAAATGGCTCGAAAGTTGAAGCTTTCTGCTGCTGCTCGAACCTCTCTTGCAGTCTGACCTTTGCTGCTTTAAATATTGATTTCTCTTTGTAGATAACTTCGATTGCAAAAATTCCTTTTTCCTTGGAAAGTAGACTTGAATATCTTTCCGTCAATATATAATATGCAATATGAAAAGCTGAGTATAGAGGTGAAAACTCAAAGAAAATAAAGGGTATTAGGACTAAAAAGTGAAAAAAAAAATAGATACAAACCTAAACTGGTAGAGATAATAGATCAGAAAAGTATCACATTATCTTTGAGGGTTGACCAGGTCAACTCACAGAACCTGCTCTGATACCATGTTGAATTTATGGAAAAGAGAAAAACTTCATTGACTTATGTAATTAGAGAAACCTCTATTTATAATAGAGGAAAGTAGTAGAGTTTAATTACAATTAAACTCTAACACTTAAAGATAAGTCTTAGCATAATTAAATAACTCAACATAAATAGAAACTAACATAACTAAAATACCTTTAAACTGAGACTCTCCTGTGAGACCACCTTTTGGGAGACTCTTGTAAGATTCCACCATATTAATTCTGGCTCTGTGAGACTGCTTATTGTGAGAGTCATGTAAGAGGCTTCCATATCTTCTCTTCAACACTACCTTTCTCTTCTCCACGTTTGGACGAAGGGTGTCAAATTTCGCGAGGGTAATGGTGTTTCTCTTCATTTCTGGTATGACTGGTGGGTTGGGGCGGGTCCCCTATTTGAAGAATTTGCTCCCCTCCTTTAGATCAGTCTGAGGAAAAATGCCTCCATTGCTGAGATGTGGATTGCTGCTGGGAGATGGAACATGCACTTCAGGAGGGACCTCTTGGAAGATGAATCTTGCCTCATAATCAGCCTCCTTCAACTCCTTCAACTTCTTGAACAGGTCAGAATTAGGGAGCACACCCCAAGATAGAATCCTATGGTGCTTTGTAAGTAGTGGATCATTTTTTGGTTTCCTCAGCTTACCACATAATCGGTGGCTGGTCTACAAGCTCTGCTCCCCATGTGACCACCATAGCTTGGTCCCTGCTCCCCTGAAGATAAAGTTTTTCTTCTAGTGCGCTATAAGGGACAGCATCCTCTCGTCTGACATTCTGAGAAGAGGGAACCTTCATGCCACCTAGCAATGTGTTCTCTGCAACATCGATGATGAAACCATTTCTCATCTTCTGCTGCATTGCTGCTATGCCTGGTACATCTGGTCAAACATCTTGAACATAATCAACATCAAGTTCTGCTTTCCAATTAACCTCCCTGCCATGGGCCAACTCATCCTCAATATGTGGCTTCCAAAGCTAGGAATTTTTCTTCTCTCAACCTGTTTTGCCCACATTCCATGGGCCATATGGAAGGAATGAAACCAGAGGCGTTTTGCTCATAAATCCCGATCTGCCAACGATCTTTGCATCTCCCTGACGGGTCAGATATCCACATGGCTTCACTCCAAGAAGGAATTAGCTGGTTCCATGGCCACATCCCTCCGTCACAATTGCCACATCCCTCCGTCACAATTGCCACATCCTCGCCAACCTTTCATCTCCCACCCGTGCTCCTCCCAACATTGCCCTGAAGCTGCCCCCTCCTAGCTACATCAAACTCAACTTTGACAGTTGCGCCCATGGATGCGTGGTATAGCTGGAGTTGGAGGTGTCTTCAGTGATTCTCAAGGAAGTCCTTTTATTCTATGTAGGTCCATTGGGATTGGCCGACTCTACTGAGGCAGAACTCTCCACTCTTCTCCAAGGACTTAACCTCTTCACTGCCCACCTCAGTGGGTCCCTTATCATTAAAAGCGACTCCCTCACTGTGATTAGATGGTTCTCCTTTGTTGTGGAGCCACCGTGGTGACATTGGCCGGCTTATCACCTGATTAACGACATTGTATCTCTTCTTATTTGTACTTGGACTCATGTTTATCGTTCAACCATCTCGCTAGTTGACTCCCTGGCTAAATAGGGCACCCCTTTAGCCTTTTGTCCCCCTCCCCTTCTTAATAAAATTCTCTTTTTCATCATAAAAAAAAGGACGAGACACAATACAAACGCTTAGTGGGTAAGTTGATTTATGCTACTGTTACCAGGCTTGTTATATCATTTGCAGTGGGAGTGGTGAGTCAATTCATGGAAAACCTAAAAAGAGTACATTTGGAAGCCACTTGGAAGATTCTAAAGTATTTGAAAGGTGCTCCTAGAAAAGGTCTTCTATATACTCGTAATGAGAAAATTAATGTGTTGGGATATTCTGGTGCAGGCTATGCTAACTGGAAGATGGATAGGAGGTCTACCATTGGGTACTATTGCTTTGTTTGGGATTACTTAGTGAGTTGGAAGAGTAAGAAATAAGCTGTAGTGGCTAGATCTAGCACTAAGGCAGAGTATAGGGCAATGACTCACATAATTAGTGAACTTATATGGGTAAAATCAGTTCTAGTTTAGTTTGGATTTCATATTCTAGAGCCTATGGTTATGAAGTGTGACAATCAAATTGCCATGTTCATAGTCAATAACTCAGTATTCCACGAGATGACTAAACACATATAGGTTGGTTGCCATTTCATTAGATACACTGTTATACAAGGGAAAGTAGTTAATCTATATGTGAAGTCCACAGAAAACTTGGTGATGTGTTTACAAAACCCCTTGGAAAGCATGAATATTTGGTGTTTTCTGACAAGCTGGATCTATTTAACATTTACTCTCCAGCTCGAGGAGTGTTAAGCTACTGGTATAGGGTATTTTTGGTCACTTCATAGTCTCATATGGATCTCATTAAGTCACAGAAAGTTAAGACTTCATATTAGGACTTTTATCTTTCAATGTTCATTGAATTTTGACTTGTATTTATGAAGTTATAAGTATGTTTGTAAGGAAGGACAGAATGGTTCTTCTTCTCTTTTGTCTCCTTATTTTCCCCTTTTCTTCTCCTTTATCCCTCTCTATATTGCAATTTACAAAATTAAACTGAATGACTTTTTCTATATGCAGCTGACAAAACAGACCACAATACAAGCAACTGGGGTGGCCTCAAATATGGTTGAAGCAATACAAGGATCAGGCTTCAAGTTGCAGACACTGAATCTGAGCTTTGAGGACGAAGAGGATTTAAAAAACTAGACACTAGTCAAATTCTGCATTGAGTGAGAGAGCGAGGAACTCAGATCATGTTGGGGGTTTCATTGTTGTGTCAGTCATTGCAAGCTCCTTCATCGTTCTGGAATCAAAGGCTGCAGAGGATTTTCTTTTGGACAGAATGCAAAATCATTGGGAAATCAGTTGTGCTGTCTGGACCCTGCCGATACGGTGCGACTAAGAAGGTCACTTCTGCTCTTGCCATGAAGTTTGTCTAGTTCTTTTAGTGGTTATATATCTTTAGTAATTTCCTGATTTATTATCAGCTTGAGACCCTCATTAGTGATTTAGCACCTGTAGAGTTTGTTCCAATCCTGTAAGAGTAACATTGGGAAGTGGAAGTTGAACTCTCTAATGACCATGAATGTTAGTTTTTGTCAACTCTCAAGATCAATTACCCTAATTAGCCAAGAAAAAAAATGGCAGTGTTATGCACGCAATAACATTATTAAGTTATTTAGAGTCTAATTAATTATTTTTTTAATTTATTTTACTTTATTTCAGTTAAAGAATTAATAAGCCACAGGGGCATTTTTGTAATATTTTATCTATAAGGATATTTTTGTAATTTTTTATCTTAATCCTTGTAAGGGTGAACCCTATTTAAGGGGTAAGAGTAATGAGAGAGGCAAACATTGATTTAGCATAAACAAGGGTTTTGAATTCTCCTCAATGAGTTCAAGGGTGTGCGTTCTCCTTAAAGAACCTAGGGTTTTCAAGCTTCCCTTCTGCTTGATTTTCGTCTTTATCTTTTTCCTCCCTACGAATCGTCGTGTCAGATCCGGGATTGTAACAATTGGTATCAGAGCGGGAACACATTGAATGATTCTTCATCCCAAGGAAAATGGATTGCCACGTGCGATCTATTGGAAGAAATACGTTAGCATGTTATGAACCCAACAATAGGCAGAGACGCCATGGCTGAGTCAATTACTCTGACTGAGCCAGTTACTTAGTGATTTAGTTTACTTTTCAAGTTAAATGCCATAAAGGGGCAAAATTGTAATTTTCTAATGTTATGAATCCAATAGAAGGCCGAGTCAGGCAAAGACACCATGGCTGAGTCAATTACTCTGATTGAGTCAGTTACTTAGTCATTTAGTTTACTTTTCAAGTTAAATGCCATGGAGGGGCAAAATTGTAATTTTTCTTGAACTTTGTGGACATGAACCCTATTTAGAGGGGGAATGGAAAAAAAAGAAGGAAGTCTAAATTTAGGTTAAAACAGAGAGTTTGAGTTCTCCTAAACGACCTCGAGGGTTTTCAAGCTTCCCTTTGACTTGATTTTCTTTTCTTTTCTTCTTCTTCCGTACGAATCGTCGTGTTAGATCCAAGGACTGTAACAACTTGATATCAGAGCTAAAACACAATGAGTGATTCATGGATCGTAGATGAAATATGCGCAGTACTACGCGAAGAAATTTCAGCAATGCTACTTGAGTCTGCCATTAACATGGAAGATAGGTTGTTAGAATTTGAGAAGCATCAATTTTTTTTTTTTTTTTTTTTTTTTTTCAGAACGGGAGGTCGCCATTCCGGAAGAAGAAGATTTGGATTGCGTCGAGCAGGGAATTCCAGAGGCGCAATCCAGAGCCGGGAATTCCGAACATGGGAAGCCTGGAAATCCAAAGGCAGAAGATTATGGGGCACAAAACTCTTCGGAATAGTCCGACGATCGCCAGGCCCTTCCTGCTGCTTTCGGTTCCCCAGCTGGGCTCCGCAGGGAGAAGCCACATATGGCTGTTGCTCGCCGGTGGGAACAGGTGAGCCTCTCGCTCTCACGCACACCCTCACTATCACTCTCGACCTCTAGAGGGAAAACCGACTTGGGCACAACCTATCTGATTCCTGCAGACTGCAACGTGAATCCAAAATGGGAGAAATGGAAAGGGCGACAACTGTGGGAGCAATGGCGAGAGCAGGAGACATCCGGATCTGTGAGAGTCAACAAGAAGACATTTGGAGGCAAGTTTCTAAAACGTCCTTGAATCTTATGTCAAAACGCAGCTCCCATGGCGTTGTTGGAGCTCAAATGGGCTGAGCAGAAGCAACGCTGCTCAGAATTATCAGGGCGAACAGGTAGGTTTAATCCTCTAACTAATCCAGAGCTCTATGAAGACATGGGAATTTCTGGAATGTGTTGGATGGTGCTGAATGTCGTTGATAATGGGATCAACGAAATTGTAACTCTTATGTTTGAGAAAGGGCCGAAAAGAAAGGGGGAATAGGGGATGTCTGTGCTCAGAAGTCTTATTGAACAGGGGAAGGTGAGGAATTACAGTACTGTTGTTGAGAACAGCAACAGTGTTCTTAATGCACGTACCATTCTGGAAGATATTGAAATTGAGATGATGATGAAAAGAAAAATTGCTGCTGCTGTTGCAGTAAGCATGGTGGCCTCCTTTCATCACTCGCCTCTGATTGTGGAACTTAATGACTAATGTCATCAGAAATGGATTCAAACAGCAGCGGTAGAGATCTCGAAGAGCATGGAATTTATGTCTGGTGAGGTGTTTGATGTACTTCAGGACAGTGAACAGAAGCTTGTGATTTCTGGATTTGAAACTTCTAAAATGAATACCCTACTTAGTCATGATCATGCGCTGAAAGATATGTTGAAGAAGGCAAGAAATGAATCTGAAGGATTGCTGCAGTCTGCTGCCCAGGTTTATTCAGACTTTGTCCAGGTGGCTTTAGATATACAGAACCATCTCAATTTCTGTGTCCACAACCGTACTGCACTGTCGCCAAAACATCATTGGCCTGGAGATTTCAGATGCAATGGGCGCTTCATGTTGAACTCTGACAAGATGTCCAAGTCAACTGGTAATTTCAGGACCCTACATCAGGCACTAGAAGAGTTCTCTACAGATGCGCCCAGATTAACTGGAATGGATGCTGCCCACTTTGTTTTTGAGACAGCTAATGCTGCCAATTTATGCCTCACAAAAGAAGTTGCTTGGATGGAAGAAATACTCTCTGCAGAATCATTACTCAGGCAAGGCCCACCATCTCCATATGCAGACTGTGTCGTCGCCAACGAAATAAACATCGCTGTCACAGAAAATGCTGAAATGGAGGTCAGATTTCTGGGCTTAGGAATCGAAGGGCAGCAATCTGTCTATTTGGGGGAGGTTGGTTGTCGGCAGCACAATGACATGAGGGAAGCTATACAAAAGGTTACTGCTGCCTCTGATTGCACACTTGTGGAAGGTGTGCTCAGCCATCAGCTTAAACAATTTGTCATTGCTGGAAACAATTTTCTCCTCAGTGTAAGCAATCCAGAAACTAGCGTTGATGTTGCAGAATTCGAGGAAAATGCAGTATATGTGTCGTCACGGTTTATATGCGGTGCAATTCGTCAGAAGTTCCTTGCATACTTCTGGTGGTGTTGGGATAGATTGAAGGAGAACACAAATGCAAATGTGCCCATACCAAACTACCTCAGATTCCTTACATTACTGGGTTTCAAGATATTGGCAGCAGCGCAGGTGGATGTTTCCATTTTAGAGATGGGTTTAGGAGGAAAATTTGATGCAACTAAAGTGTGGCAGCAACCAGTGGTCAGTGGAATATCTAACCTGGGATATTACCATATGAATTTCCTAGGAGATATTCTTGCTGCAATTACTGGAGAGCAAGCTGGCATATTAAAGGATAAAGTGGCAGCATTTACTGTTGCCCAGCCAGCAGAAGCAATGACAGTAATTGAGAACAAGGCCGCTCACCTAGGTGTGCCTTTACAAATAGCTCCCCCTTTGGACATGGGCTTGCTTAATGGTTGGCAACTTGGACTTCAAAGGGACGACCAGTGTCTAACTGCAGAAATTGCAATTACCCTCGGTCATACTTGGATTCAAAAACTAGGACACATTAAAGACAGACCTGGCCCAGAGCTATCTAGCTGAGGAGTTTGTAGAAGGACTTATAATGGCCAAATTCCCAGATCGGGCACAGGTGATAATTGATCCACATACTGCTACACAAAGTGAGGGTAGTTGTACATTTGGAGGCCTCATTTTTTGTTTGGATGGAGCACATAGTCCAGCAAGCATGGAAGAGTGTGCACAATGGTTTTCCCATGCGGTGCAAGACGACAACCACCAAATTTCTGCAGACTTGCAACCATATATTATTCACACCATCACACAGGATGTGGAACAAAAGCTCCCAACTGAATTGATTAAAGAGGCATGTAGTGTGAAAACAAAGTCTGGTCAGATACTGTTGTTCAAATTGCCTATTGGTGCGGGCCCCTCACTTGCTTCTTTCCTGGCTACTAGCTGCTTGTGCTAGTCCTGACATCTATTCCAGAAGATTTTTTGTTGGAGGTCCACGTCCAGTGGGCTGACACAGGTAGCGCGGCTGCCACTTGGGAAGATGTGCTGACATTCCGCTCAGCCTATCCTGCCTTTGAGTTTGAGGACAAGCTCGTTCTCCAGGGGGGATGTAATGTTATGAACCCAACAACAGGCAAAGATGCCATGGCTGAGTCAATTACTCTGACTAAGTCAGTTATTTAGTCATTTAGTGTACTTTCCAATTAAAAGCCATGGAGGGGCAAAATTGTAATTTTCTAATGGTATGAACCCAATAGCAGGCCGAATCAGGCAGAGACTCCATGGTTGAGTCAATTACTTTGACTGAGTCAATTACTTAGTCATTTAGTTTACTTTTCAAGTTAAATGCCATGGAGGGGCAAAATTGTAATTTTATCTTAAACTTTGTGGACATGAACCCTATTTAGAGGGGGAACAGAAGAAAAGAAGGAAGTATGAATTTAGGTTAAAACAGAGGGTTTGAGTTCTCCTAAACAAGCTCAAGGGTTTTCAAGTTTCCATTCGGCTTGATTTTCTTTTCTTTTCTTCTTCTTCTTTCGTACAAATCGCCATGTTAGATCCAGGGACCGTAACATAGCATGGGAAGAAGGCTTGTAGGATGGAATGCATAAATCTTCCATTAAAATTTCTGCAATTGAGAGGCATCTCGCTGCCTCAGAAAAGGTCATATGACCTAAACTCGCTCGAGATGCTGTCTCGGACGGGCAGAAAGGCCAAGGGCTAGAAAAAGTCAAAATCTTTCCACCGGCACAGTCTAGTGCCTGGACATCTGAAATTGGGGACACAAATCCGAAATCAGACTCAAAAATTCCGAAATCAGATGGCGGGGACCCAGATTTTTCGAAATCGGAGGGGTATTCAACTACCCCCTTCTCATGGGACGCCATGCCTCTTCCACAGGAGACGCAAAAAAATCCGAGAGACCTCTATCTCGAAAAATCTCTAAGCGGAGAAGCCCCAAAGGGGTGCTGTTCGCCGTCGGAAAAAGCCCAGCGGGAAACCAACCACAACGAATTTCCACCGGGGTCGTCATTCTGGCAGCCGGCAAGGTGAGGAGAAAATGGGAGAAAGGGCAACGGGAGAGGGGAACCATAGTGGAAGACGAAATTTGGGGGTAGGCTTCTGAAACGCCATCGGATTTTATGTCAAAACACATCTTCCATGGGGTTGATGGGGCTCAAATGGCACTAGTAGCAGCAACGCTGCTCGAATTTTGGGGATGGAGGTTTTCTGTTCCGTGAGTGCAAATTTGATGGAATTCCGTTTTTTGCATTTGAAGGGAGATATGAGAATTTTTTGGGGATACCGGGAATGCTAAAAAAATTTCTTGGGGTGATTTGTTTTTCTGTTTATGCAAACAGCTCCTGTGCGTCTGTTCTTGGTCAAATTGAAAACGTTGTGCTTAAATTTTTGGGTCCCATGTATGATGCTCGGGCCCTGTTCGTAGAAAATTTTCAATTTGGTGGGAGTTCTGAATATGAGAAGATAGCCAACGTTCTCATCAATGTGTCAGTTCTTTCTGTAAGTGGTGCTGTTTGTGACTCTTCAAATTTGAATCCGGAAGATAAGAGGAACTGCAGTGACCTAGATTTGAACAAAGCTTCATTTTTACTCATGAATGTTTTAGCAATTGGAGCTTAAAGATTTTTGCAATTGCCCTGTTAGCATCTGGTAAAAGTTCTACAACAACAGGAACCTATGCCGGGCAATATGTTATGCAGAGGTTTTTGGATCTGCTTCTAAAGCCTTGGATACGAAATCTTTTGACCCGTTCCTTAGCAATAGTTACTAGTTTGATTGTTGCCATGATTGGTGGTTATTCTGGAGCTGGGAAGTTGATTATTATTGCCTCAATGATTCTGTCAATTGAACTGCCATTCACTCTCAGTCCACTTCTCAAGTTTACTAGCATCAAAACAAATATGGGACCCCATGTTAACTCTAAAAGGATCTCGGCAATCACATGGGTGATAGGATTGTTAATCATGGGTATTAATATCTATTACATAGTGACCAGCCTCATCAAGCTCCCCCTAAATAGTGGACTGCAGACGGTGGTTGCAGTTTTTGCAGAGAAACAGAGCTAATTTGACGGAATCTTGATTTTTGCGTCTAAATGGAGCTATGGGAATTTTTTGGGGATTCCAGGAAGGGTAGAAAAATTTTTATGGGTGCTGTTTTTATTTTTCTATTGATGAGAACTGTACCAGTGAGTCCTGTTCATTATCAATTTGGCAACATTGTGTTTAATTTTTTGGATGATATGTATGTTGCTCGGCCACTGTTTGTCAAAATTCTTCAACCAGGTGTAAGTTGTAGAGATGAATTTTTTTCTGTGGGGATGAATTATTTTTCTGTGGCTGGGTAAATTTCAAATTTCGGCTGCTGTTGCAATCTTGGGTCGGACAGGAGAGACACTTCCAATTTTTAAATTTGCTGCTGCTGTGGCAATGCAGAAATGGGCTCAACAGAAAAAAAAAAATAAAACCTGTTAGAAGTGATGCAGATGAGTAGCACCTGGAATATGTAGAAAATAAAAATGAATCGCAGGTTGCATCTATAGATCATGAGAATCAGGGACATGCTGCAGTGGTTACTGCTGTTAAGATCTGTGAACACAAGTTGGAAAAAAGAAAACTGATAGGTCCATATTTAGGCCAGCAGCATGGAAGTGTTTATTGGAAGAAAAGAAGTTCCTCTACATTGAGTTCTTTAAACTCAGAACAGCCTCTTTTAACCCAATTGAGTCATGCTTTTTACACTGAAGAGTCACCTATATGGATGGACAGAAGTACCACTTCAGTGCCGAGAGATGGAGAGAACAGTTGGTGGTGCGTTAGCATTGTCTCAACTTACTGGGTTTAGTGCATAAGCAAAATTCACAGGTCCACAAATCAGGACGATATTTGAAAGGCAGCCAGATGTATATAATGCAACAGAAAAAAATTCTCTTGTTAGTTCCTTCATGGCATCTCTTCTTATTGGAGGTTATGCTAGTATTAATGAAATTGATGGAGCTGGAATGAACCTGATGGATCTCAGACAACAAATCTGGTCTCAGTAGGTTATGCAGGCTACTGCACCAGGATTGAAAAAAAACCTAGGACAGCCTGCACCAGCACATGGATTATGCAGAAGTTCCACCTATTGTTCCAGCTCAATCCAATGCATTGCTGGATTTTACAGAGCTGTTTTGACAGTGCAGAAACCAGTGCACAAAACAGTACTGCACCACATTTTTCAACATGATATACCAGTTCTGCTGTTCGGTGGTGCTGCTGCTGTTTTTTTTTTTTTTGAAATGATGCTGTTCGGTGGTGGTGGTGCTGTTGCAGTGAAGAAAATTGCCAAACATCAGAAAATGCAATCAGAGAGAGGATTTTGCTACAGCAGGTGTTCTTCTTTTTGGACAGACTGCCTTTATTTCCTCGGTGACAAAAATGGGTGCTGTCAGTGGACCATTAGATACTGCCTACCAGGATAATGGGGCAATGTTATTGAATGTATATGAAATGTGTGGGATGGATCCAATCAAATTTTTTTTACTGCTGCTGTTGTAGTGCCGATACATGTTGGCATGCACAACAGGATACATGACGACTGAGCTGATGACTACTTTTAAAATTGCTGCTGCTGTAGCAGTGCAGAATGGGGCACCACAACAGAAAATACACACTGATAGAAAGGATACAGCAGAGCAGAACTTCTCAACTTCAGCGGCTTATTCGTTGTCTTGAACGAAGGGAGTTACTGGTCATCGTCTTGGGGCAGTTGGGGCAAGTTGAAGCAATCCTTGCTGTACAGCAATAGCAATGCCATACATGGCAAGGAATGCCAACTTCACATTGTTGCTACCAACACAGGCCGACACCATATTGGTCTGCGACTGAAGCAAAGACTTCAACAGCAGAAGTATGTTGCTGTTTGTGCGAACTTCATCAGGTATGAAAGCTTTGGGCACAATTTTATTAAGTTAAGCCTCATGCCTGTGAATGAATCCATTGTAATGGATAGTAAGGGATCCATAGATGAAGCTGCTGGTTTTGCAGCACATGGGTTATGCACAACTTCACTGGAATTGTTTGGTACAATAGAAACTCATGATGTTGGACTAGATGAGGTCACGTACCTACGTCTGTTTAGTGCTTACGCTCATGGTACTTTAGTCAAGAATACTAGGCAATTTGCTGAACATGACTGGGTCCAAAGATTGAGGTTACCGGGGACATGCTGCATATTGCCAATGAGGCAACCGTTGGGACAAATCACACAAGGGCTGTTAATGTCGAAGCAGAAGTTACTAGTTTGGCGCAGGTGATAGTTCAACTTGCTGTTTGGTTGCTTATCTGTATTGGGGTGTGCTACAGCAAGTGATGCTGGTAGTGTAAAAAAAAATATTGTTACTCGAGTGGAATGCTCCAATTTTGCCTGTCTAGAGGGCGGACACAGATATCGTGGATGCTATTTGGGAACAGGTGGAGACGTCGACAAACAGACTCTACCTTCGAGCTTGTGGACAAGCCCTTTCTCCCGAGGTAGGGGGGGGGGGAGAGATAATTTTATGCACATAATAACATTATTATTTTATTTAGAGTCTAATTATTTTTATTCTTTAATTTAATTTATTTTATTTCAGTTAAAGAATTAATAGGCCATAAGGATATTTTTGTAATATTTTATCTATAGGGGTATTTTTATAATAGTTTATCTTAAACCTTGTAAGGGTGAACCCTATTTAAGGGGGTAAGAGTAAAGAGAAGAGGTAAGCATTGATTTGGCATAAACAAGGGTTTTGAGTTTTCCTCAACGAGCTCAGGGGTGTGTGTTCTCCTCAAAAGAACCTAGGGTTTTCAAGTTTCCCTTTGGCTTGATTTTCTTTTTTCTCTTCTTCCTCCCTACGAATCGCCGTGTCAGATCCGGGACCGTAACACATAGGGATGGATTTTCATGAACCAGAATATCAAAGCAATTTTATCCATCTAGTGTGTTTTTATCTTCTTTTCTTTTTTGAGGTGATAAATACGTCATTTTCTTACTGATAATAAATATTTTTATGTTGAAGTAATCTTAGATGAATTTAATTTATGTTTAGTAAGATGAATTCTTGCAGGCTGGGTCCTTTAAATTCTAATCCCCCCTTTCGCAAGAATTGTTTTCATAGTTCTAGGGGGCAATCTCATCTCCACATTGGTAAGAATGGGCAGAAGACCTGCGTAATATACAAGTGGGAAAAAAACAATTACTCTTTTATTTTGAACCATGTGTTTTTGTTAAGTTTATGTGAGGCAAAATGGGGAAAATTAAATGAGTTACTAAAGAACTGTATTTTAAAAAGCTAATATTTATATTCATAAAATTTTCATTGTGGACATCATTTTGAAGTATTTGTACGTGTTTCATTTTTAATTATGCTACTTATTTGATGACTTATTATCATATGATCACATATATGAGGTTGTTCTTCAATGATTTTCTCTTCTATTTGATCTCTAGCATGCATTAAGACGTTTATTTATTTTATGAAAGAACGAAAGAAATTTGCATATTATAAATTAATTAATTATGTAAAGCATCGATAAACTAATAATAAATATAAATCATGAGTTTTTATTTATTTATTGCACTTTTTTTTCAGTTTAATTTTTGGTTTAAAGTTCGATCAATATGCTATTCTCTTGGAGACCTATTCAACACAATTTTTTTAATGAATAGTAATTACTTGTTTTTCATCTTCATTTAACATGATCTATTACAATGTGGGATCAACCATGGCCCCACAAGTAGATGGGACCCACCATGAACTCGAGAGGTGTCAACATGAGTCCTCATACAAAGTGACTCTAGCTAAGAGATAAGGAACATGTGTTAGAATTAAATAGAAGATTTGAAGATTAAGTGAGACCCTAAATATACCACGAGCTGGTATCTACATGGGCTGAAAGATCATGTGGGACCCACAAGATAAGACCAATAGTTGGCTTTCTAGCATGATTCACCTCTTGGAAGAAGGTGTTTGTAGTTGAGTTAAATTAGTTTCTTAAATAGATAATGTAATCTTATCACAATAGGCTTATCTTTGAAAGTTCTAGTTGGAATGTAATTAGGAGTCCTAAGGTTTGTTGTACATGGACTCTATCACCTCCTCAACTATAAATAGGGTGATTTTAACTCAGAAATATCAATCAAGTTTCTTATTTTTCTTCTTCTCTCTTGTGTGAAGCGCTCTATCTCTACTCTCATTTATTTTCCTTCTCTTCTCTCTATACCCGAGAACTCTTCTCTTTTTCCTTTTTTTTTCTTTTTCTCTCCCCTTGCTCGAGGTATTATTCATGGGGTTCTAAATTCAACATGGTATCAGAGTTACCAATTTAGGATCCCCATTATGCTCTATGAAGATATGTTTAAAAACTGCTCATAGAAGACTTCTTATGAAGAAAGATTAAAACTCAAGTGATAAGTATTTATTTATGATATTATTAATTTTATGCTACTGGTTTTCGGTATTAAGAGGTGGTTTAGATATATCCTTATGCATGTTTTCATCTTATGAAAATTTGAGAATATATGCATCTTGGATTATCTTTGATTAGAAGAGATTATCAAAGCAGTTTTTGTCGGTTTGTACAATACTTTGACTGAGACCAGTGCATATTGGTTTTTTTTTATAAATTTGTGGGAACAAGATTTCTAGATAAAGAAAGATGATGTTGAGCCTTTTATGAGTCATTATCCATTTAAATTACTTAGCATTTATGCTAAGCATCTTCATTAACCAAGTTGGTTAAAGCTTTCCACTTGGTCCTATTTTGATTACTTGATTGAAGAAATATTTTACTTGATTTGCCTACTATGGCTGAAGATAATATGAGTCACAAGAGTGATATACTCAGAATTATCATTTTACCCTTACAACGGGTATCAAATTTTATGAACTGGTCTACATCGGTTCATCGATTTCTTATCACCAAAGACCTAGTTGGTCATCTCACCAACCGTGGACCACATATTGATGAAGATGATATATTTTATACCAAATGGTTAAAGGATGATACATTGGTTATTAGTTGGCTTATCAACAGTATAGAGGAACATGTCTTCAATAATGTTATTGATCTAGAGAGGGTTAAACAAATTTGGGAGACATGCGCCAAATTGTATTCAAGCTCTGACAACTTACAAAGACCATATGATATTTTACAACGGATGCTTACCACCAAACAAGGTGACAATATACATGAATATTTGGCTTATTTTCGAAACTTTCTTCAAGAATGGAAACTTGTCTAGCCTACCTCTAAAGATATCTCTGTTCAGCATAAACAGAAAGAGACCTTGATTACTGCTATATGCCTTGCTAACATTAAACCGCATCTTGAAGTTGCTAAGACTCACCTTCTTAACTTTTCCGCGGTTCCTACTTTTGATGATGTTTGTGCTACACTTCTCCGTATTCCAGACGCTTCTCTCTCTACTACTGAAATACCATCCGCTATGTACTTTGGACATAAGGAAACACCTTCTAACCAAGGCCGAGGCAGATTTTATAGAGGAAGAAGAGGAAGAGGAGGAAGGGTTGGTTTTGACCGAACAAATGGGAAGGAATGCACCCATTGTAAGGGATATGGCCACACTAGAGACACATGTTTTTACCTGAAAGAATGCTCTATATGTGGTAGATTGGGCCACTCTCGTGAAATATGTTATAAAGCTAATGAGAATAAGGCTAACTAAGCCTTAGTGAGTGATACAAAGGTAGAGTAGTCTACCAAAAAAACTTCAAAGCATACTTTATTGATGAAGACTATTCCAGAAAATGAAGACCATGATGGGGTCCTCCCCAAGTACTTCTTCACCCACCGCTACCACCATTGCTTCAGGTATGTTTTCTGCCTCCACTTCATCTTAGATAATTGACTCATGATGGAAGATAGGCCCAAGCCCACACGATCAATGAAGGCCCACATCTCTAAGAGTATTATAAGATGTGCCACACGACCAAGGAAGGCCCACAAGATGGGCCCAAGCAGAAGTATGACCCTCCAAGATTACCACGAGTTAGCATCCTTATCTCATAAGTCGGAAGATCAAGAAGGACTCACAAAAGGTATCTTTATCTTATGGTCACCTCCTAAAAGAGTTATAGTTTGAGTTATGTTTGTCTTTTATCTATATTGAGTTATTTAATTATGCTAACACTTATCTTTAAGTGTTAGAGTTTGGGTGTAAATTGGGACAAATGTAGTTTTATTGTAATTGGACTCTACTACCTTCCTCTATTATAAATAGAGGTTCATGTACTCTGATTATAATAAAGTTAATGAAGTCAATAAAGTATTTCTCTTTTCCATAAATTCAAAAACTCAGGAGCCTTCGAGCATCTTAAAGGTAATAAACATCTACTATACTCACTTTCTCCATGTGTTTCACATAAATTTGTTACCATTGCTGATGGTTCACAAACTAAAGTTCAAGGGAAAAGATCCACTTCTGTTACACCATCACTTCTGCTCACTGATATCCTTTTCGTTCCTACTTTCCCTTTGAATCTTTTATCTGTTAGTCAGCTCACCAATCATTTTAATTGCTCTATCACTTTCTCACCCACTTTATGTGTGTTTCAGGATCTTATAATGAAGCGGGTGATTGGTGGAGGATGTGACCAAGGGGGGCTCTACTACCTGGATGTGCCACAAATAAATACTGCATCCACTTGTGACACTGAAACCAGGTTATAACACAGCTGGTTGGGACATCTTTCCGCCCAATCTCTTCATCATATTTTTCCTAAAGCACGGTCGGACCTTCGTTGTGAAGCATGTCAAATGAGTAAACATCATAGGTCTACATACTCACCTCGTCCATAAATTAAAAATGTCTCTCCTTTTTCGTTAATTCATACTGATGTATGGGGACCCTTGAGTATCTCCAACATTTCTCAAGTGAAATATTTTATTACATTCATTGATGACTTCACTCGTACCACTTGGTTATTTTTTTTAAAGAGTGTTTTGAAATACCATTGATATTTAAATATTTTCATGCAATAGTACTCACTCAATTTGGGCAGAAATTAAAGTCCTTCGGTTGGATAATGCCAAAGAATACACATCCAAAGATCTTGACTTGTTTTGTCAGGAAAATGACATTATTCACTAGACATCATGGGCATACACCCCTCAAAAAAATGGTGTAGCCGAACAGAAGAACCGTCATATTTTTGAGGTAGCTCGCGGTTTACTATATGCCATGCGTGTTCCATACTTTTATTGGCCACATGCAGTTCTTACCACATGTTTTCTTATAAATCGGTTACCCTCATCCGTTCTTGGTAAAAAATCTCCCTACTCTCTATTATTACCTGATGATAATCCTTTTTCACTGCCCTTGAGAGTCATCGGCTATCAATGTTTTGTCCATATTTCCTCCCCAAAACACAGTAAATTTGATCCCAAATATGTGAAGTGTATCTTCTTAGGATACTCTTGCACATAAAAGGGTTATGTTTGCTATAATCCCTCTCTTCAACATTTACTTGTGTCTAGGGATGTCACATTTTTTGAAGACTCCATATTATTCTGATAATGCTCCTCCATGTTTATCTTCAGTACCAGGTTCTCCTTGACCAGTTGTGCCCTATGCTGCATAAACTACTCAGCCCTCCAGAAACATTGGCTTACACCACACCTGTTAAGTTTTCGGATCCTACCGAGGTAAGTCCATCTTCTCCGATTATTTTTGGCCCAGAATATGATACTCATCCTATTGTTGTTAGGAAAGAGCCTAGATCATGCACCATGCCGTCTACTTCTCATCTCATAACAAACTTTGTGTCTCATCATCGTTTATCCCCAGTTTGTTATCAATTTCTATCGGCTATTTCCTCCGTACCTATACCACAGTCCTATCAGGAGGCTCTCAAACATCCAAGGTGGAAGGTGGCTATGGATGAACAAATGCAGGTCCTTTATGAAAATCAGACATGGGCTCTAGTACCACTTCCTTCAGATAAGAAACCCGTTGGTTGCAAATGGGTATTTACGGTGAAACACAATCCGGATGGGTCTGTGGCTCGGTTGAAAGCTTGCTTTATTACTAAAGGCTATACACAATATTATGACATTGATTATGAAGAAACCTTATGGCTAAATTAAACTTAGTATGTTTGTTATTGTCTCTGGCAGCTAACTCTTTCTGGCAGGTCTATCGACTTGATGTCAAAAATATTTTTCTGAATGGAGATATAAAGGAGGACATTTAAATACAACAGCCACCTGAGTATATGGTTGAGGGGGAGTTCGTATCTTGACTAAAAAAATCTATTTATGGTCTCAAACAGTCGCCTCGTGCATGGTTTGAAAAATTTAGCTAATCACTTATATGGGCCGGATTTCATAGATGCTCTGGAGATCACTCTATCTTTATTAAAGACACACTGAAGGGCAAGGTAATCCTAGCTGTATATGTTGATGACATTATTATGACTGGCAGTGATCCCGAGGGCATCAAAAAGACAAAGGAAGGGATATGTACTGAATTCAAGACAAAGAATCTCGGACTGCTCAAATATTTTGTGTATTGAAGTACTATAATCCAGACAAGGAATTATGTTATCTCAAAGGAAGTATGTCATTGACCTACTGGAGGAGACCAGAATGCTGGGATGTAGACTAGCAAAAACTTCTATGGACTCGAATAAAAAATTATGTGCTGGTACTGGAGAAGAAGTAGATGTTGGAAAATATCAAAGATTGGTGGGAAAACTTATTTATCTTTGTGTAACGAGGCCAGATATTTCATAATCAGTCAGTGTAGTAAGTCAATATATGCACAAACACAACTCAATCATTGGCAAGTACTAGAACGGATATTATGATATCTTGAAGGAGTACTATGAAGGGGGCTCCTCTATAAAAATCATGGACACTTCAACATCAAAGGATTCTCAGATGCAGACTGGGCCAGATCCCCAGATGATAGAAAATCTACTTCGAGATATTGTACGATGGTTGAAGGAAACTTGGTTACATGAAGGAGCAAGAAAAAGAATGTAGTTGCAAGGTCTAGTGCAGAAGCAGAGTACAGAGCCATGACACATACAGTCAGTGAACTCCTATGGATCAGATCTCTCTTAAATGAACTTGGTTTTTACAAAGAAGCTCCTATGAATCTATATTGCGATAATCAGGCTACAATTCACATCACATTAAATCTAGTCTTCCATGAGAGAACAAAGCATATAGAAATTGACTACCACTTCATATGAGAAAAATTCACTATCGTCATCTTATCTCTTTAGCATGTATCTTCACAGAACCAGGTTGCAGACATTCTCACCAAACCAGTTACTCACAAAATTTAGTCCAACATTTGTAGCAAGCTAGGCATCTACAATGTTTTTTCACCCCCAGCTTGAGGGGGAGTGTTACAATGTGGGACCCACTATGGCCTCACAAACTGGTGGGACCCACCATGAGCTCGAGAGGTGTCAACATGAGTCCTCATACAAAGTGGCACTAGCTAAGAGAGAAGGAACATGTGATGGAATTAAATAGAAGATTTGAAGATCAAGTGGGACCAACAAAAATATCACGAGCTGGTATCTCTATCTACATGAGTTGGAAGATCATGTAGGACCCACAAGATAAGACCAAGAGTTGGCTCTCTAGCTTGATTCACGTCCTTGAAGAAGGTGTTTGTAGTTGAGTTAAATTAGTCTCTTAAATAGATAGTGTAATCTTATCATAATAGTCTTATCTTAGAGAGTTCTAGTTGGAATGTAATTAGGAGTCTTAAGATTAGTTGTACACGGACTCTATCACCTCCTCAACTATAAATAGGGGTGATTGTAACTCAGAAATATCAAGCAAGTTTTTTATTTTTTTCGTCTCTCCCGTGTGAAGTGCTCTCTCTCTACTCTCCTTTATTTTCCTTCTCTTCTCTTTATACCCGAGAACTCTTCTCTTTTTCATTTTTTACTTTCTCTCTCCCCTTGCTCGAGGTATTATTCATGGGGTCCTAAATTCAACAGTTTTTCCCTTTTAATAATATATTATTTTATTTTATTTATAAACTATAGTGATTATGAAAGTATTTAATAATTAAATATGCATTCATTTATGTATTTCATCTTCAATTTGTATTTCTATTAAGCCATCAAAATAAGAATTTGAAATAATTAGAAGGATCTATAAAAATTACCTTAAAGCAATACAAGAATAGCTATCTAGTAGAAAAGAGTAGTACTCTTGTTGATCTTGTCTACCTCAATGACACATCTAATTGTCATTTAAGTTGCCCAAGCTCCTTCCAAGAGTTGAAGAGGACCCTGGTCCTTGTCCAAAAGGTTCCTCCAAGATACTCCCATAACGACAAGTCAATAGTTGAGGTGAACTCTAGGTTCACTCTTTTTATAAATGAGTTGAATATCCTAGGAGAAAGAGTTGAAGAGGACCCTGGTCCTTGTCCAAAAGTTTCCTCCAAGATACTCCCATAACGACGAGTCAATAGTTGAAGTGAACTCTAGGTTCACCCTTATTATAAATGAGTTGAATATCCTAGGAGAATAAATTTCCATAGACAAAATGATAAGCTTCTTAAGGCACTTCCAAAGTCATGGGACATGAAGAAGACTACTGAGAATGCAGACTGTAAAACTATAAGTTCGGAAGAGCTACTAGGAATCCTTCTCACATATGAGATGGAACCTCTTGTTGAGGAATAACAACCCATAAAGAAAACCATTAGTCCTAAGGCCAAAATGAGTGCTAAAAATATCTCTAGTGAAGAAAGCTCCGATGCGATAAGTATCATTATTAGACATATTCAAAGAATCTATTGGAAAAATAAAAACTTCAGAAATAGCCAACATAGAACTCAAAACGAGCAAGCTTGACCATGTACATAAATTACATAAAGCTTTATATGGATTAAAGCAATTTCCTAAAGTGTGGTATACAAGATTAACCAAACTCTTAGAAAAGAATGCCTAGAATAGATGAAGTGTAGATAAGACAATATTCACTAAGAACCATGATTAAAACAAGATTATCATTCAAATCTATGTGGATGATATCACATTTGGTTCTACAAACTCCTCTCAATGTCAAGAATTTTCTAGTGTAATGAAGAATGAGTTTGAAATGAGTTTAATGAGTGAACTCACATTCTTACTTGGACTTTAAGTAATGCAAGCAAAAAATGCCACATTTATAGAGCAGTCCAAATACATTGAAGGATTGCTCAAGAGATTCAACATTGAAAATCTTAAGTTAATTAGCACATCCATGAGTTTGTCCTTGAAACTTGACACTGACAACTCCGGTAGGGCCATAGATAAAAAAAATTGTATAGAAACATGGTAGGATCCCTACTTTACCTTTTAGACAGTAGACCAAATATAATGTTCTCGGTATACCTAGGTGCTAGATTTCGTTCCAATCCTAGAAAATTTCATTTAGTGGCAGTGAAAATTATTTTCTATTATCTACTTTGGACCCCAAACTTAGGTCTTTGATACTCAAAGACTCTTCAACCATTGATCTAGTAATCTACTCGGATGCTGATTTTGTTGGTTGAAAAATTAATAGAAAGAGTACTAGTAGTTGCCAATTACTTGGAACTATGCTTGTCTGTTATGGTCCCGGATCTGACACAAGGATTCGTTGGGAAGATCTTGGATCTGTCACTGGTTACAGGTTTGCCATGCATTACTGTAGGAATAGTAGGAAGACATGGGGAAGACGAAGATCAATGGAGGATGAGAGAATACGTGGGTTTTTGAGGAAAACCCTAGCCTCGAGATCAAGAAGGTGATCTCACGCCTGTTTACACTAGATTTAACCTAATTCTCAAAGCTTGTCCTTCTCATTACTCTTACCCCTTAAATAGGGTTCACCTTGTTAGGGTTTAATAAAATATTAAAAAAATATCCCTATGAATAAAATATTCCAAAAATATCCCTATGAATACATAATTCCAAAAATACCCCTGTAACCTAAAACTGAAATAAAATAAAGTAAATTAAAGAAAACAACTAAAATAATAATGTTATTGCGTGCATAACATTACACCCCCCTGGAAGAACGAGCTTGTCCTCTAGCTCGGAAGTAGGGTCTGTATGCCGATATCTCCACCCGTGCCCAAGTAGCATCCACGATCGCTATGTTTGCTTTCTAGGCACTCCAACGCGAGAGCATTCCACCGAAGATTTTTTTTAAACTGTCCACTATAGGGATACGTGCCGAAAGTCGCTACATCTCCCCAAGTAGCATCTCTGCCCTTCCACAATCCTAGACTGGTGTGAAACAGCCCCTCACGGTGGCCCCCCATTGGCCTGGTTGCATGGCCTACCCTTCGCTAGCCTGGCAGCAACAAAATCAGGACCAACCCCCTGGGATGGAGAAGACTCAACAGCACTGAACCCCTCCAGTTGCTGCACCCGAAAACACTTAAGAGGTCTAAAACCATCATGTGTGTCACCCCTTGGCCTAGCCTCTTCCACTATTATTTTGTAGCCATTTATATCTGAACCGTTGAGTTCCGAGGTCTGAGAGAAACCGCCATCACCGCTGAAATCCATGTAAGCAAGCCCCTTAGAAGCACTAGTAGCTATGAAAGATGGCAGAAACATCCATGCGTCAGTTTCCTTTGTTGCACATATGGCATCGACCTGCCCATTGTATATACTCATATTTACTCCTTTTGATAAGAGCTCATCAACTTGCCCATTGTATATAGTCACAGTGGGTGCTACCCTATTGGGTCTCTAAGGAAATACTGCTCCAACATGCAACAACTCCTGATATGCAGCATAACATTGTGGATATCTTGTCCTGGCACCACCAAAAGCCTCTAGCCATGCATCTACTAGGACCACTATTTTCTCCTTCACAGGCTTCTATTTCACAATCCTCACATCTCGTGCATAATATCTTTCTCAGCAATATGCATATGAACTATGTCTCCACCCAATAGAATCTGTGGAGGGTGATGGCCTTGACCATCCCCCGCAAGAAGAACAGGAAAACCTGCTGTTGAGGCAGCTTTTCTGACAACACCACTGGCAAAGTGCATCATGACAATTATATCAGCATATCCTTCGACCTTGTGTATGGTAGCTTCAAACGGTTCTCCTTCTAGTGCTGTAGAAAATTGCCGAGTCAGATCTGTTGTCACAATTTCAACCCATGATATCACCTCAAGAATAGAACAAACCAGCAAACCTTCACCATATGCAACATCATCGTTGCATTCTAACTCAACAAAAAGATTGCCAAATGCAATTGCAGGACAGGTTTGACATCTTCAATAGAACTAGACTTTATTTGTGCAGACTCAATTGAGGCACTACTACTAGTAGAATCATTCAACACTAATACACCTTTCTCAGCAGACCCATCCGTAGTTCTAGCACTAATAGCCGAATCATTCAACACTAATGCATCCTTATCATTAGATACAGGTTCCCTTCTCTTAGACGATGATATTTTCTCCACCATTATGCTTCTTGGAGCCCGCATAATCTTGCATGAAATAATTATACCCAACTCAGAAAACACTGCAATCAACTTGTCATCATCTATAGCCTCTGTAACCAATTCCAGAAAACTCAACAGAATTTCTATTAACACACACCCTCTATGATAAGTAAGCCCTTTCTCAAACAGAGGAGGAACAACTTCGTTGATCCCATTATCAATGGCATTTAGCTACCTCCAACTCACTCCAGAAATTCCAACAGAATTTCCTGCAGGCAACTGAGTCATGGACAACAATGGAAAAGGAGAGGTAAAAGATGATTCCAATTTCTGTTTTCTCACTTGCAGTCCATAATGACAACCTTTCGTGCAAACAAAACTAATAGCATCATTATACAACCAACCAAACATCTTCACTACACCCAAAAAAGTTTTATCTCTATTTCGAACCACGATGGCTCCCTTCCCATATGTTGCACTCCCACGGAAATGAAACTTATCCCCTAACAGTGCCCGAGCAACAAATATGGAACCCAAAAAAATAAGCCCAAAGCTGCCAAATTGATAAGGAAGAGTCTCACTGTTGCTGTTCTTAGCAGTAGTAAAATTAAACAACACCCAAACAATTTTTTCTATCAATCCCGAAATTCCCAAACTCCTTAGTGTAGAATTGCAGTACTCCCCCTTTCTGCCAGGCATTCCATCATACAACTGTCCATCTTCATCTCTTTTCCCTATATACCCAAAATTCTGCCAGAAATTTATCGTTCGTTGGCTACTTCTACTGCCGAATGAATCAACTTTGCCCAAATAATTTGCAAAATAAAATGCAACAAGAAGAAAGACAATCCCTTCCCACTCAGGCGAGTAACCCCTCTGTTTCTCAGCCCCAAAATTTTCACGGAACAATTTCAATGCCATTGAAGAGGAATTATCTAAAACATAGAAGGATTTGATAAAAGAGAAGATGAAATTTGGAGAAATTCGTCGCAAGAGTTTACCCATTTTTTTTGGAATTTCGTCTTCCGTTGTGCTGGCGAGACCATTCAGAATTTCATTTTCCACTGCGCTGCCGAGACCGAGAGTGAGGTTGAGAAGGGAGCGTGAGAGGTGGTGGCCGAAAGTCACATCCCACCGGACTTGTTTCCGATGGTGCTTCCTCTTTTTTTGGTGGACTCTTGTTTTAGCCGGTGGTTGTAGATGTTTGGAGACAGAGGAGGGATGCCCTAACTGATTCACCGTGACCGAGACAAATCGGAAGGGTTCCGTCTGTTGTGCGGAAATTTTTTTTGCTGGCCATGAAAAGAGGATTTGGGAGATTGAACCCAAATGAGCCTGTACTGAGGAGACCTTGGCAGAAACCCACTCCAATTTCCCTGATTCAAAAAAAAAAGTTTGGCTTGCCGTCGCTGTAGTTCCCTGCTCAGCATACCCCTCCGATTTCCCCAAATCGTCGTCGTCGTCCGGCTTTGGATTTTCGTGCACGGAAATCTTGATTTTTTGTGACACAAAGCTTCTCTGTCCGTCCGGATTTGAGGTTGCTCCCGAATCTTCCGCAGAGACTTCGGTTGGTAAATTGGACAAACTTTGTGATTTTTCGAGCCCGCCCGAGACTGCTTTGACTCCATCTTCTATGCCACTGTCGTTCTCAGAGAATTCAAGTCGTATGACTTGTTTTGCGGCAGCAGCGAGTTCCTCCCATCCATAACGTTCAATGGATGCATCTAACCGTGCTTGTATTTCTTCCAATTCCTTACCCATAGCAATCTATCTTTCTTGGGATATAGAATAACCCATTGTGTTCCCGCTCTGATACCAGTTGTTATGGTCCCGGATCTGACACAAGGATTCGTTGGGAGGATCTTGGATCTGCCACGGGTTACGGGTCAGCCATGCATTACTATAGGAATAGTAGAAAAAGATGGGGACGACGAAGATCAATCGAGGATGAGAGAATACGTGGGTTTTTGAGGAAAACTCTAACCTCGAGATAAAGAAGGTGATCTCAAGCTTGTTTACACTAGATTTAACCTAATTCTCAAAGCTTGTCCTTCTCATTACTCTTACCCCTTAAATAGGGTTCACCCTGTTAGGGTTTAATAAAATATTAAAAAAATATCCCTATGAATAAAATATTCCAAAAATATCCATATGAATACATAATTCCAAAAATACCCATGTGACCTAAAACTGAAATAAAATAAAATAAATTAAAGAAAACAACTAAAATAAGAATGTTATTGCGTGTATAACATTGTCCCTTGGTTTTCTAAAAACTACACTAGGTTACACTATCCACTACCGAAGTTGAATACATCACATGTGGAAGTTGTTGTGCTCAACTTCTTTGGATGAAACAACAACTAAATGACTATGACTTAGAGCAAAAAGAAATTTCAATCCATTAAGTCTAAGTAAGAACCGGGTTCACCACTCTTGGTCAAAACACAGAGATTAGACATAACTTCATTAGAGAGTTGGTTCAAACCAAGGTTATTAAAATTGAATTTGTCCCCTTATAAAATCCATTAGCGGATATCTTTACAAAGCCATCAGGACACTATCCTTCCTATAAGTTTTGAGGCGAACTAGGCATGAGCAACTCACCTTAACTCATTTAGGCTGAAAAAATATGAGCTTAATAAACACATCCAACCTTAGTAGTGCCAAAAGAGTGAAATAAAAATGAAAATATTACATTTTGTCACTCTGCATAGGTCATTTATCGATCAATCCACATAGAATGATCGATTATTCATGGCACAGACTGAGAAGTTGAAGAGATAAATAATTTTTAAGTTAATCTCTTCACTCCAAATCATTCCAAAACCCTATTCCAACAATTTCTCAAAGTTTTGGAGCCCAAATAGTCCCTTTCATTCCAATTTTTTAGCTTTTTCAAATCAAATCCGAGGTTAAAATCTCCTTTTAGCCTCTTGATAGATGCCATATTCTGACATGAGAACTAGGTTAATTATAATAGAATAACCTTTATAATTGTGTTATAGGTGGTTATTTGTCGGGTTTCAAATGAAATGAGCATTTATTGAATTTGGCATTAATCACTGTCGATATTGCATAGTTTTCTCTCCTGAATTATATTTCATTGTTTTTAAGGTTTATTTATTCTTGAAATACTTTTTATAGATTTAATTATGGAATTTCAGGAGAATTTTGGTGGAGAAGGAGATATTTACCAAAATGCCCTTAGTGAAATGGAGGTGATTTTTAGGTCAAATCGTTTTAAAATTAATGAGATGGTATTAAAGGAACGAGAGGGGAGAACAAAGAGGGGAGCGTGAACAGAAAACAGAGTATCGACCAAAACAGGGGAGCACCGTCGACTGAAACAGGGGAAGACCCGAGAGGAGTTTCCCACCGTCGTCCACCGTCGTCCACCGCCGTCCAGCAACCGAGAACAAACCCGAGGAGAGCTCGAGAGAGTCTCTGTCGAGGTGAGTTCGACAGTCGTCGCTCGCCAGGCCGAGAAGTGATCCGAGAGGGCTTCTCCGGTGCCAAATCCGCTTTCCAACCATCCTCCGGCGTCGGCTACATATTTCCGACCATTCCTGGAGCGATTTCGACTCCGATCGAGACTCGAGAGAGCCGGTTAGAGAACTTCATCTCTGTTTCGTTCTTCGCCGGACGTAACCTCCATCCGTCGGCTTCTATTCGTTGTCGCCGGCGTCATCTCTACCTTCGGCCACTCACTATTGCTACCCGACGCCACCAATTTCGGAAAATTGCAGCACCGTGAGAACGAGTTGCTGCCCGAGCGAGAGGAAGGAGAAGGGGAGTAATTCATCATTTTTGAATTTCATCTTTTATATAGTTTGAACTTAGGTTTTGAATGTTTATTAAATGTGATTTGATAATTAAGGTTTATTGAATATTTGTTTTTCGGATATTTTATTAAATTGGCTAGTTAGGGTAGGATTATAATTTAGGTTGGATTTTGGTATTTTAATCCGATTTCTGTCCTTAACTCTAGGCGCCCGAGAGGGGCTAGACGCAAGGATTGAGAATCCGGATTCGTGGTTATGTGGCGCTCGAGAGAGGCACGAATCACGGTAAAATCCAGAGTTAATAATTTTAGCATCATCACAATAGGAAATTGATTCTCTGCATTCTATTGTAATCTGATCTTTGTCATTAACTCTACGCGCCCGAGAGGGGCTAGACGCAAGGATTGAGAATCCGGATTCGTGGTTACATGGCGCTCGAGAGAGGCACGAATCACGTTAAAATCCAGAGTTGACGTTTCCTGTTGTGCAAGTAGTTAATTAAATTATTACTTGATAATTTAGGATATAATTAGTGTTTAGTTCAGATTAATTCATCATATTTGGTTAGGCTAGTTGACTGAAGGATACACAAAATTCAGTCCTCCCTGTGGATATGACCCTCGCTTCCTGCTAAATTACATGAACGATTCGTACGCTTGCAAGGTATTAAAGCCGATGTAACTAAAATTCTACATCACGTCTTCTCTCTCAAAAACCGTTTCTACACTGTTAGGACTAAAGACAATCCAAAAAATATGAGAAAATGCCCAATTGGAGTGGGCACTTCTGGATAAGAGAACAATGGGAGCAAGTACTAAAAGTATCGTAGAGCCTAGCTGGATTGATCTTGCTTTTTGCAACAGAGAAATCCATGATTTTGAAAGATTGTTTAGGCCATACATGGGCCTTGTTATGCACGCAATAATGTTGCTAAGTTATTTAGAGTCTAATTAATTGTTTGTCTTTACTTTACTTTATTTTATTTCAGTTAAAGAATTAATAGGCCATAAGGGCATTTTTGTAATATTTTATTTTGAACCTTGTAAGGGTGAGCCCTATTTAAGGGGTAAGAGTAATGGGAAAAAGGCAAGTATTGATTTAGCGTAAACAAGGGTTTTGAGTTCTCATCAACAAGCTCAGGAGTGTGTGTTCTCCTCAAAGAACCTAGGGTTTTCAAGCTTCCATTCGACTTGATTTTTATCTTTCTCTTCTTCATCCCTACGAATTGCTGTGTCAGATCCGGGACCGTAACAACTAGTATTAGAGTGTGAACACAATGAGAGATTCTTTGTCCTGAGAAAAATGGTTTGCCATTAGCGAGATATTGGAAGACATATGCGCAAGGTGTTTAACAATGGAAGCAGCATGACATGAATCTTCCATTAAAATTTATGCAAGGGAGAGACATCTCGCTCATACGACCTAAACTCGCTCGAGCAGACTCTGTCTCGGACGGAAAGAAAGGCCATGGGCCAGAAAATTTCAACATCTCCGAGCAGGGAAGTCCAACGACCGACCACAAAAATTCAGTATCACTAGCATGGAAATCAGACAGCGGGGACTCAGAAATTCCAAAATCGGAGGGGTATTTAACACCACCCTCGTCGAAAAATCCTGATTTGGGATCGGCATCAACAACCCCCTTCTCATGGGAAGCAAAACGTCTCTCAGAACAGGAGATGAAAAAAATATGAGAGACCTTTGTCTCAAAAAATCTCCAAGCAGCGAAACCCCAAAGGGCTATTGTACACCACCGGAAAAAGAGGAGGCTCCGTCGGAAAAAAATCCGGTGGGCTTTGGCTTTAGGACTCTCCCTCTCAATCTCACTCTCGGTATCGGCAGCACAGTGGAAAACCGACCTCAACAAAAATTGGGGTAAACTTCTGAGACAAATTTCTCCAAATTTTGTCTTCTCTTTTGTCAAATCCCTCAATGTTTTACAAAATACATCTCCAATGGTGTTGGGATTGTTCCTTAAAGCAGAGCAATAGAGCGATTCCTCCATTTTTTACGGATTTCTGGCTTGTGTGTCTGAATTGAGAAATGGGAAACTTTTGGGGATTCCGGAATGGTAGAAAAATTTGTATGGGTGATTTATTTTTCTGTTGATGAGAACAGCACTAGTGCGTCTATTCATTGTCAATTTCAAAACGTTGTGCCAAATGTTTTGGGTCCCATGTATGCTGCTCGGCCACTGTTCTTCTCAATTCGTCAAATAGGTGTGAATTCTGGAAATGAGAGAGTAGCCAAAGTGGGAAATAATGGTAAGACTATTAGATTGAACAGTCTGACGAACATTCAATTTGCTGCTACTGTGGCAGTGCAGAACATGGTACCACAACCGCAATTACAAACTGATTTTGAGAAATTGTTGACAGATAGGGAGACTCTCAATGATGACGGTTCTCTTGACCATAATTTGAATGTAATGCTTTGGGGAATAATTTTTATGACTGTTGAAGGGAAAAAATTAAATTCTGGGCGGAGTTTGGACAATGTTTAAGTGCTGCAGTTTTGTGTGGGCATTTTAATTTGGCGTATGATCCATGACCATCAATTTCCAATGGTGCAAAACACCTAGAAAACAAAAAAATATGCTGAGAAGAACTAGAGAGTGACTTGCTACAATTGCAGTTCTAATTCATACATGGGTCCATAGCTCAGTGGTAGAGCACAGACTGACCGAACTTGTTCACAACCATCTGAAGGACGGTGCTGAGGAACATTTGCACTTATCTTTACTTCTTAACACAACAACCTACTATAAACTTCGACGTCTTACTCGACACCAAATAGATAATTCTGTTGTATTTGTCTATGTAGTAAAACCCCTTGAAGCCTTTACCATTTCTGGCAATGGAGACGTACTCCATCAGGTCTTCAAAAACCGTAGCATGCGTGGTGATGAAGTTCCCCTCTGGAATCTCTCCTCCTCGCAGAGTCCAAAGAATCTTCTGGATTCCACTTGTTCTGAGAAACCATTAGATTGGTGGAATAAACAAAAACTGCAACAAGACAGTGAACCAAAGGCTTACCACCATGTGAGCTCCTCGCGGTTTTCAGAGGTCCCCAAGCCGTCCATTTCAATCGATGCGGCTCCATGGCTGCTTCGGCAGGGTTGAGCACATCTCTGTTTTGTTTTCTACCTCGGAGCGTAGCCTAATAATTCCAAGTACCTAGCTTCGATCCTATTTAGGCACTATTTTGACACTATCACTATTTTGAGTGAACAGTAATATGAATAGTAAATATGAACAGTAAAAATGAACAGTAGCTTTTGAACAGTAACTTTAGAATAGTTAGAACAACTATTGTGGGGATTTATATATAGATGCCGAAAAATGAATAGTAAAAACAAACACTATATGAATTGAAATATTACAAACATGTGGAAATTTAAAATATTGTTTCACAATATAAAATAAAACTAAAACAAACTACATATTTACATATCTCCCGAAGTTACCGACCGTGCTACCAGTCGGCTCCCTATTTACTACTCAACCATTATGGCTATTAAGCACATACCGTGCTTTAAGGACTTCACCGGAGGATGCTTGCCAGAAATCGCCTTCTTTCTCAGATCTTCGGAACTTCTTTCAGAAAAAAGTGGATTGATTTTCAAATGTCTCAACCTTTGGTGGAGCTTCGATTTTATAGCTGAGGGGTTCTTTTTTCTTCCCTCTTTACCCTTGATCAAAGGGTTTGTGTTTAAAGACAAAGGGTATCTTTTGTCTTTTCATTTTTGCCCTTGCATTATTACCTTTCGGCGCCGAAAGCAGGGGGTAGTAATGACTTTTCTTCTTTTGATGTCATCTTGCTGACGTACATGAATCTTTTTTCTTTGTTGCCTTTGTTGACTTGGATTTTGTCTTCTGCCTTGGTGGTTGCTGACTTGTCGGCTGATTTGTTGGCTGATGTGGCTGCTGACTGTTCTTCATTTTGATAGCTGCCTTTCTGTGCATAGTCGACAAATGTGCTCTTTTGGAAAATACTTTTGGGCCATCTTGCAGAAACCTTCTTTTGTATTTTTGTCGAAGGGAATATTTCCTTTGAGGAGATTCTTCAGCGTTTCTTTGAGACTTTTCTGAACAGGTGTAGTAGTCTCTTTATAGCTTTTTGCAACAACCGTCAGTGGGACGAATGTCTTATAAATAATGTTTTTCTTCTTTTGAACTAGCTGTTGTAAGATCTGCGTCAGAAGCTTGAGCCCTTGTATATGTTTGGTTGACCAGACTGCTTCAGGGCATGACTTTGCTTTTGGAATATGTCTGGGATCATATTCCTGTGTAGCTTCACCTTTTTTGATGGCTTCTAGAGTCACGACAGAAATGCTTGGAAACATCTTGATTCAGTAACAATTTCAGCGATGCAGGAAACAAAATTAATCCGAATTCCTTTAGTTTTTGTTATGGAGATAAAAATTTTTCAAGCCTCCGTTATTTCTTTTTGGCATCTTCTCCAAAATCGATAAATCGGTGGAGTGTAACATTATCTGCTTTATGAATCCATAGGAATAAAGTATGGACGCATATTTAGAGTCTATTTCTTGACTCAGTTTCACTTGATTCCAACTGTTGCTGGATTCGGTTTGGAAGAAGGGTGTGTTCATCCCTTGTTCGATTTGCTCATTCCATCTTTGAAATTGAACAGTATGATCGGTTCAATTTTTGAACGAATGCTATCCACCTTTTGAGGGCGTAGCGAGGGTTCCTAAGAAATGATGTTCGAAACTTTCAAAGGTTGAATTTCTTAAAAAAATCAAAGTCATTAAAACGTGCTTTGTCTGGCTTATTGAGGCTTTGCAACCTTGTATACTCATACGGGGTAACCAATTTTATCTTGAATGAAAATTCATTTCTAGACAAGTCCGTTTCCATCAGAGACTGGCAGGTAGAAGTCCCTGATTCTGATTTCGATGAAATCGTTATGGTTTCCTTTTCAGCTCTAGACTGGCAGGTAAAACTCCCTGATTCCCCTATCTTCATTGAAGACTGGGTTGTGATTTCCTTTTCATGCCTGGCATGACCGGTAGAAATCCTAGGTCGACCTGTGTTTATCAAAACACTACAGTCATCCATCTACTTATTACCTGACGTTATGGCTTCCTTTTTTCGTGATGAAGATCCGGTAGAAGTCCTGGAGGAGATTGCCATATCATGCTTTTTGGTGAGTTCTTTTAACTCTTCGGTTAATTCCTTAACCTTGAGTTGTAAGAGGTCTCCACTTTAACCCATAACGGGCACTATTCTCGGATAAGTCTCCTTGTTCAGAATGAACTAAAAGACTGTCAAAAAGGGACTATAAGGTAGAGAGCAATACTGTGAGAGTGGCGATTGCTGCTGCTAGGTCCGTCAGTGTGTTGTTGAGGGGATCCATTTTACTTGTCTGTAACACGAGAAAATTCTCGAGTAAGAGTATCAGGTAAATAATTTTTGTCTCCTTTAATGTGTTCTACAGTAAAGGAGAATTGGAAGAACCATTGCTGCCAACCGAGTAATCTACCACAAATTGAATCTCCTAGATTTCTTGTCATAAAACTGACAAAAGTTTTACAATCAGTTCTTACCAGAAATTCTTTGGGGGCAAGATAAATTTAAAATTTCTTTATCCCATTTTTTACTACTAAAATTTCTTTTTCATATAAATGATAGTTTATTTTAGCAGATGAAAATGTTCCTAAGGTATATTTACGTATTCGCTCAGAATTATTGGTTTTACATTTTAGTACTGCTGCCCAAGTATGATCAGAGGCTTCAGTTTCTAAAATTAGTTTTGCATTGGGATTTGGTAGTGTTAAGGCCGGGAGGTGTTTCATCATTTGTTTGATCCTGATAACTTCTAAACTGTCACTGGGAGTCCATTCACATTTGACATCTTTTTTTAACTTCTGTTGAAAAGGTTTTCTAATTTCTGATAAATTCTTTATGAATTGTTCAGCATATGTTAGACATCCTAAGAAATGTTGAAGTTCTTTTACATCTTCTATTTCATTTGGAAAAGCTGCTAGTTTTTCTAGAATATGATTTTGGAGAATGATTTCTCCTTTTGAGATGTTTAGTCCTAAGAAATCTATCTTAGTTTTAAACAATTCTGATTTGTTTTTGCTGAGTGCTATCCTAGCGTTTTTTAAGGCATTTAATACCTTAAGTAATTGCTCTTTATGTTGATCCTTTGTTTATGAAAAGACTAGGATGTCATCAACATAAACTAAGTAAAATTTAACGAATGGTTTGAGGATATCGTCCATTATTCGTTGAAATATATTGGGAGCTTGTTTCAACTCAAAGGGCATAACAAGTCACTCATAATGTCCTGAAGGACAAATGAATGCAGTAAGGGAAATAGCTCTTTCGGTTAGACGAATTTGCCAAAACCCTGATTTGCAATCAAATTTAGAAAAACATTGTTTTCCTCTTATAGCGGCTATTAACCTTTCTTTGTTAGGAAGATAGTAGCCATCCATTTTTGTGGCTTTGTTAACTTTTTTGTAGTTATTGACCATTCTTGCTTGTCCACGTTTTATCTCTACATGATTCCAACCAAGGAAAGCATGAGATGTATGTGGAGAATAACTTGCACGGATTAATCCTAGAGATAGCAAGTCATTGATCTGTGTTGAGAACTCTTCAACATCAGAAGGAGTGTAAACCATAGGTTTTTCTCGAATTTTTTTTTTTTCAGGATCAAAAAGTTCAAGGTCGACATATGGTTTTTGTTTATTCCACCATTCTAATGGTTTCTCAGAGAAAGTGGAATCCAGAAGCTGCTAAACTTTGGATTCATAGGACTCTACGAGGAGGAGAGATTCCAGGGGGACTTCATCACCACGCTTGCTGCATTTTTTGAAGACCTGATGGAGTACGTTTCCATTGCCAGAAATGGCAAAGGCTTTAGGAGGTTTTACTGCATAGACAAATACAACAGAATTATCTATTTCGCGTCGAGTACGACATTGAAGTTTATAGTAGGCTGGTGTTTGTTCGACAATGGCGTGGAACATGAGCCATTCATTTCCTAGGACTAAATCTGGTCCTGTGTTTATGTGAGGTTCTAAACTAATGATTTTTGGGATCATAAATATTTCACCTCCAATGTCAAGATGAATGTTTCTGGCTTCTATAGGAAGAGAAATATTTTCACCTGAGCCAACTGTTACTTGAAGAGGTACTTCAAGTGATTTCCATAGATTTGTTGGTAGTAAATTTTGTCTGGCTAGGCAATATGAACTTCCTGTATCTACTAGAGCGTGTATATGGAATTTGATATATCCGGGTAGCTGAAGCATAACCATGATATATGAATTTCCAGAAGCTACATGCTCTGCATTTATGCGAATACTCATTCAGAGAAGGTGCCTGAAGAGTCTGACATATTTTCTAAGTTTTTCGAGGTGGAAGACTCAATCAAGATGAAGTTCATATACTTCATCGTCCGACTGGATTTCATCATGATGGATGATTTTCAATCCTTTTTCTTCGGCAAGTAGTATCTAAGTATTGTACTGCTATTTTTTCTTATCATTTGGACAATTGCGAGTGAAGTGTCATTCTTTCTGGCATATCCAGCACTTGCATTTGCTTGGGGTTTTTCCCTTTGGGCAATTTGCATTTGACCCTTTACTGGATGTGGTAGGGCTAGAGTTCGTTCTTTTTCTAAAGTATCTCTTTCGGGGAGTATACTTAGTTTTTGAACTTTTTTGTATCCTAAATTTTTTCATATGAAATTTTTTTAGGATATGTTCTTTGCTTATGGGAGTTGGTTTTGCAACCATAAACCCCTATATTTTTGTTTTGGTTATAACAACATATTGTTTGTTTATATGCCTTAGTACTTTTCTTTTGTAGTTTTTTGGATTCACAAAGATTTGCCAACATGTCTTGTACAAACATGTGTCTTCTTTCTAAAGTATCAAAGTTTAGGAAATTATCCATGGTTAAAGTACCATACTCTAGATTATTTTTCTAGTATTTTATAATGTAGTCTATTTCAGCTACAGTTGCAAAAGGTTCTGACAATTTTGAATAAAAGATGGGCAGCTAAGGTTTCTGATCATCTTTTTGTATTTTATAGAAGTAACTTGCAAATTCGCAATAATACTTCTCATAAAAACAAATGATACATATTTGTAACTTGATTAATTTTTGAAGAGTTTCTAAACGTTTTCTTTGTTTAGTATTCTCATTGTGAGCTTCTAGGGTTGGATGTATTCCTAGAAATTCTTTTGATATCTTAGCCACTAATCCTTTGAGTATAGAGGCTATAGATGTTGAGGTAGCTCTTTTTTGGTCTTCAGGAAGGTTGTCCCACCAATGAGCTACGTTACCCAGTAAAGCATGGGTAAAGAAGTTAAATGCAGAATCTTTATCCCAAGATTCATTCATATTTGCAGCATTGCTCAAGCTTCTCTTCCATTCTTTAAGGACTTTTTCTCCATCCTTGAGGCAATCCAAGTTGAGGTAAACTCCAAAAGGGTTTATGCTATCTATGGATTGGTGTCCCTTAGTAGGATGTGATGGATCGACATTTGTGTATTTTGTCGAATACCTTTGTCCTCCTAGAGATATTTAGAGTGGGAGAAACTTTCTTGTGCTCGAGAGTTATTCGCTGTGTGGTCGCGGAAATTGTCTCGAAAGCTGTCTTCCATGTGGGTATCTCGTACCCTTGAAGTTTCTGCTTCATGTTGGTGACTAACTCAAAGCATTCTAAATCTTTTACCAAGATCATCTGCCTTTTTGTCTTTAGCAGAGTAGTCTATTGTCTTGGTAGTTTCTATGGCAACTTCATCAGAGTCCCATGCCTCTGGTTCACTGTCTTGTTGCTCTTTTTGTTTACAAGAAGGTTTTTCTTCTTGAACATAATAAATCGGTTGACTACCAAAAGTATCATATTTTGCGTAACCTTCATCATCTGTAGAGGATGATGCTATTGAAGCGATTTTTTTCCTAGGTGCTAGGCAAGGTGCTATGGACACTAGGTTTTGAAGCCATCCGGTAATGTTAGGAAGGCCTGAAGGTAATGGAGTTTCCATATCCATTAGATAGAAAAACTCATTCATTTTTGTATAAAGCTAAGAGGTTTAACTTTTGTTTAATTGTTTTGATCTTGCCTCTTAATTTGTAGGCGCGACCATTATATCCTTTCCCTAGATAATTGTACCACACTATTGCCTGGATTGTGTCATCTTCAGGCTGAAGAGTGTCTCTTTGAAGTAGAGCGAAGGCAAGACGATCTCTCTTTTTTTCTAGACGATCTAAAAGTTTCTTCTTATAGATGATTTTCGGGATGCTAACCAAGCTTGTTCAACATCTTTCCTTGTTCGGAATTTTCTATGAGGATTTTCAGGGAATCCTATGACTTGTGTTTGGGATTCTTCCCAGCTGTCATATATTCCTTGTTGTCGCCCTATGAAGACAACATACCAAAAGTATTTTTATTTTTGTGCTGGTATTCCGTATGTACATGTAGAGGTTTCTCCAATCGAAGCGGTTTCTACGTGTTGGTATACGGTTTCTACTTGGTTCATTCTTTCGATTTCTTTTCGGAGAATGAGAACCAAATCTTCTAGGAATTGCTTACATAGCATATTTTTGAAGTTTGAGTTGTTCAATCCTAATTTGAAGTTTTAGGTCTTGGATAACTCGTTTTAATCCTTCTGGACCATGTCCTAAAAATCGTCCATCTCGGGTTATTCTTCTTCCTTCATTGTTGTAGTCTTACAACTAAAGGATTTTCCTCTAACTCTTTGAGTTTTTCTTGAACTCGTAAGAGCCGATCTTTCAGTTGTCGAATCCATACCTTCTGGAATTCGATTTGATTATCATACCTTCTTAGCATGATATTTGCTCGCAGTCGTGAATAGAAGACGGGCTCAAGGCCCATAGATAAAAAAGAAGGCCCATAGGCCCATATATATTGATGGCAGGATGGTAAATAAAGGGTCATCTCATCGATATGGCATTGATAAAATTAAGCTAAAGTTCCAGGGTTAAAACCCTAAACCCTAAGTTCAGGGATATTATTATAATATTATAGTTTTATAAATCTATAAATAGAGCTTCAGGGGGAGGGTTAGGAATAATTAATTCTATAACCCTTCTTCCTCTTGTTTTTTCCCAATGGGTTTCTTTCCCTTTTTCTACATGAGCTAAATTCATGGAATCCTGAAAATTAACATGGTATCAGATCTTTGATTTTCAGGACTCCAACTATGGTTTTTTAAGTTTCATTATTGAACTTTGTTAGATTTGTTTCTTTTTTTTCTTAGTCTAGTGTGTTATTTTTTTAATTTTGCTTCCATTGCATTGCTCGTCATTGTCTCTGCCATCGTTCTCTGTTTCTTTGTTATCTCTCTTTGGTAATTTTTGTAGGTATCAAATTAGAAGTCTAATCTCTCAGCGAATAAAATTGCTCCTACTTTGCTGGAGCCGGGTTTCAGAGATGTGATCATAATCCCTGATGTGTAGAATCCAAGAGTGATTCTACGTGAAAGTTGCTGATTCTTGCAGCGGTTGATAGGAGCTCATGTTACTGCTTCTGGAGACTGGCACTGGAGATGACGACTCCTCACGACAAGGATGTCGCACTGGCGCGCCTGGTGGGACTCGGTTCGAGTTCTTGTGCATTACAGTAGACGAAGTGTTATTGGAGCTGCTCTATTGACCTTACCATGTGATGTTTTCAACCGACATCTACTGTAGTCAAGGAGATGTATTTCTACTACTTTGATTACGGAACTCAAAAAATTGTCCTCTGATCATTGCTTTCCCACTTTCTCTGTTGGCTTTCTTCAGAAACATTACGACGGTCAATTAGGAAGAGTCTTTGATTGATTTTCCAAGCCGTCTCTGCCGTCGCTGTGATCCAGTGCTGTTCGGGAGCCAATGCTGCGGGGAAGATGATATTTTTGGAAGGTCTATTCTGGAATAAAGTTTTTTTTCGAAATGTTCTTCTCTATTCGGAGCCGATGACGGGAAATTTGCCTTCCGAGTTTTTGCCCTGCACCATGGGGAAGAAGGAAACATTTTCGTTACTATTGCTGCTGGTTTTCGGAAACTCTGAAATAGTTCGTTGGAGTTTGTTTTGGCAGCAACAATGGGATCCTGGTTGCAGTTATTCGAAAAAATTTTCTGTTCCCCGTCTCTTCGTCGTGGGGAAGAAGGTAATTTCCCGATTAAAGGTTGTCCTAAGTTAGAAATTTTAATTGATCAGCCGGGTCAGTGCCTATTCTAGCCCAACCCGGACCAGGCCGAGTTAACCCAACCGACTACTCTTCTATTCCAGACCGAGTCAACTTGGGTCTGGGTCAACCTGACTCGGGCTACTTAATTTATGCCTCGGTAAACATGCCCAAGATTATGACCGACTCCATAATTTTTTTTCTGGCTGGATTATTATTTTTGAAGAAGTGACAGTTTATTCCTTCATCAACATATTATTTGGTCTAGATATGTGCATTGGACTATTTCATGGGTTATTTTACAAGGATTATTTTGGGTCGTGTTAAGTGTGCCCAAGCCAAGCCCATTTAAGCTGCTTATATTGTATCTCTTTTGATGAGACATTATTATTCAAGAAGAGGTAGCCTCATACCATTATTTATTGTCAACTCCATAAAAAATATCAATTTATTTTTGGTTAGGAGTCCATGACAGATGAACTTATTGTTATATTTATTGTCAACCGCGGCAAAAATATCAAATTTATTTGTGGTTGGGAGTCCATGGCAGAGGAACTTCATCCCCGTCAAAAATATCAAATTTGTTTGTGGTTGGGAGTCCATGACGGGGGAACTTCATCCTGTAAAAAATATCAAATTGTTGTGGTTGGGAGTCCATGACGGAGAAACTTCATCTCCGTAAAAAATATCAAAATTTTTGTGGTTGGAAGTCTATGACGGAGGAACTTCATCCCCGTAAAAAATATCACATTTTTGTGGTTGGAAGTCCATGACAGAGGAACTTATTGTTATATTTATGTTACTTCCCCCCATTAATATCATATATTACTCTACCACTTGAGAGTCATTGTCCTGTGAAGGGACAAGGTGGTGGAGGTGGAAACTTCAGAGAAATGTCTTATCGGCTAGGAGTGATTTACTCTCACTGATATTATACTAGCTAGGCCTCATGAATGAGAGCACCAGATAGAGGGGGAGTGTTGGAAGATGAAGACATATTATAAAAATATAAAAGATTTTGCACATCATTTGCAGCAAGCTGGGAGTTCATGTTGTTCTCTCACCCCAGTTTGAGGGCGAGTGTTGGAGGACAGGGCCCAAGCCCACACGACAAAGGAAGACCCACATATCAAAGTGTATTAGAAGATGGGCCCAAGCCCATAAGACCAAGGAAGACCCATGGATCCAAGAGAAATAGAAGACAAGCTCAAGGCCCACAAATCAAAGAGAAGGCCCATACGCCCATATACATTGATGGTAGGATGGTAAATAAAGGGTCATCTCATAGAGATGTCATTGATGTAATGTTATGGACTCTATAGCATCACGAGTTACCAACAGGCGTAGGAATTAATTAATGTGTTTTTCAATTCCCATGTAATTGTCTTTGGTTTGGGTTGGTTTAGCATTTATTGGTTTGAACCATTGACCCAAGAGGTCTTTAGGGTTTTGGACGTCCTCCACCCTATTTAAGGGGACGGCTAGGGTAATGAAGATTATGAATTGAGTTCACTCTAGTTAATGTAATTTAGATAAACAGGTCAAGAGCTCCTTCAAGCTCTCTTCCGAATTTCCCCAATTCTCCTTTCCGAAATTCAATCCCCTTCAACCCTCATTCCATCTCAACGTCAAGCAAGATAATGGAAGGAAGAGAAGAGAGGAGGGTGACAAGATCCATGGCTCGTGAGGATCCTAACAACGTGGTATCAGACAGGTCCACCCTCGGTGATTCCTCTTCTCCAGAGGACATACGTCAAGTCCTTTCAGACCTTCAACAACGATCCACTCTTCAAGGTACTGAAATTTCTCACATCAATACTACCTTACAAACTCTGGAATCATCTCTACAATCCATCCTACGACAACTTGCTGCACTTCAAGCACCAACGCCACCACCAGCAACCAATTTTCAACAACAACCAGTTCCCCACCACCAATTCACGCCACCACCAAATCCACCCTTGCGCCAACCAATGGGTTCAATGACCACTCACGCACAAGCACCATCAACTGTTCCCAGGTACTTTAAACTTAACTTTCCTACATATGATGTCTCTAAAGATCCTTTACTGTGGTTCACGAAATGTGAACAATTCTTTTATCATCAACAAACGGTGGAAATGGACAAGGTTACTTTGGCCGCCTACCACATGCTCGATGAAGCGCTCATGTGGTTCCATCACTACCGAAATGTCCATTCCATTCAGGATTGGCTGCACTTTAAACATGCTTGCCAGTTAAGGTTCGGACCTCCAGCTAGCAGCAACCCAGTGGGGGAATTGATCAACTACAAATAGACTAGCACCTTAGAGGTTTACCAAAAAACGTTCCAAGAAAGGTTGGCCAGAGCTAGTGAATTTGTTCCTCCTCACCTACATGTTCAGATTTTTAATGCTGGATTGACAGAGGCAGTCAGATTGGAAGTGGAATTACTGGATCCAACAAATTTGGACTCTGCAATGAATTATGCCAGGGCTGTGGAGCACAAACAGAGAGTTCTAAAAGAGTCTTTACAAAGAAAACCATTTTGGCAAAACAGAACACAGGGTACTGCATCTGGTCCACGTTTTGGGTCCTCTGCCCCTAACTGAGCAGATCAGGCTACTCATGTTCCTCCACACTCTATGCCACGTAAATTTTTGACTAAACAGGAAATGGATGCTCGAAAGGCAAAGGGCCTATGTTTTAATTGTGACGAACAATTCCTGCCCGGACATACCTGTAAACGTTTATTCAGTATTGAATTATTGGAAGAAGATTCAGAAGAGCTTCTTGAAAATGAAATTGTTGAAGAGGTACAACAGGAAGCAGAGCTCTCCCTCCATGCCATGCATGGCCTGCGTAGTTCTAATACCATGTAGGTAAAGGCCAGGTTACATCATCTCATGCTACTTGCTTTAGTTGATTCGGGCAGCACATATAATTTTATCAGTGAACCAGCCGCGCAACAATTGGGCTTGGAAATTCAAAAATAAAGGGGTCTCTCAGTTTCAGTGGCCAATGGGGCCAAAATTGCTAGCGTGGGGTTATGTGCTAACACCCCTTTCACCATTGAGGGGCATTCCTTTCAGGCAGATTTACTAGTCATTCCATTGGCTGGATTTGATTTGGTGCTCGGGGTCAAATGGCTCCAGTTATTAGGACCGATATTATGGGACTTTCAGGCTCGGACTATGACATTTTCAGCACCACTGGGCCAGATTACATTACAAGGCATTGTGGCACAGGTCCCTTACGCACTTCACACTTTGCACATTCAACACACGGGTGATGATCAGTTAGCTCCTTTACTTACAACATTTGCGGATTTATTTAATGACCCTACAGGTCTACACCAGTGCGTCATTGCGATCACCGCATTCGTTTAATGTTGGGAACTGATCCAGTAGTGGTGCGGCCTTATCGTTACCCACATATCCAGAAAGATGAAATAGAACGACAGTGGATGCATATGCTCGCTCAGGGTGTGATCCAGCCCAGTCGATCTCCTTTCTCCTCACCAGTGTTACTTGTACGAAAAAAAGATAAATCTTGGAGATTTTGTGTCGACTATAGGCAACTAAACTTGCACACAGTTAAGGACAAGTTCCCCATTCCAGTTGTGGACGAGTTGCTGGATGAGTTACATGGTGCTACAATTTTTACCAAATTAGATTTGAAATCGGGCTATCATCAAATACGAGTTCACTAGGCAGATGTGGAGAAGACTGCCTTCCGCACACATCACGGTCATTTCGAGTTTCTCGTCATGCCCTTCGGTCTCTCTAATGCACCATCCACCTTTCAGGCCCTCATGAATGAGGTCTTTTCATCACTTCTGCGCCACTATGTGTTAGTCTTTTTTTATGACATTCTGGTCTACAGCAAAAATTGGGAAGAACATCTCCACCACCTCCACCAGGTATTTACCATTCTACGCTCTCATCATTTGGTTTTAAATCAATCAAAATGTGCTATGGGTACAACTGAGGTGGCATATTTGGGCCACGTCATATCAGCTGGGGGCGTGAAAGTTGACCAGAGCAAGATTCAGGCAGTTACAGATTGGCCAGTTCCCACCTCCACTACAGCATTAAAGGGCTTTTTGGGCTTAGCGGGATATTATAGAAAATTTATCCAATCTTATGGACAGATAGCAGCACCACTCAACAACCTGCTAAAAAAAAATGCCTTCCACTGGTCTTCTTCAGCAGAACAGGCATTTAACTTGTTAAAGGAGGCCTTAGCCTCAGCGCCAGTCCTACAATTACCAGATTTTGAGGCAGAATTTGTGGTGGAATGTGATGCCTCCGGGGGAGGTATAGGGGCAGTGTTACAACAATTGGGGCACCCCATTGCTTATTTCAGTCGTCAGTTGGGACAACACCACCATAAGTTAGCTGCATATGAGAGGGAATTGATTGGGTTAGCCAAGGCTGTCCAACATTGGCGACCGTATCTTTGGGGAAGACCGTTTCTCATTCGTACAGATCATTGCAGCCTCAAGTATCTTCTGGAACAGCGCCTCACCACATCCCCACAGCAGCATTGGTTAACTAAACTCATGGGCTTTGATTTTACGGTTCATTATAAGCCAGGTAGTTCGAATTTGGGGGCTGATGCCTTATCACGTCGGGATATTTCCACCACTCAAATTTATGCTATCAGTCACCCACGTGCACTGCTATTAGATTCTATTCGTGAGGAAGTAAATCAATATCCGGATCTTATGTCTTTATATCAGGATACTCAACAGGGAACAACTGCTCCTCATTGGACGATTCAGGATCGTCTCATTCTCTACAAAAACAGGATATTTTTACATAATACATCACCACTTCTTCACACCATCCTGTCCTCTATCCATGATAGCACACATGAGGGTCGACAGAAAACTTATTTCCGAATCAGTCGGGACTTTTACTGGAAGGGCATGAAGACCACAATTGCTGATTATGTCGCTGCTTGTCAGATTTGTCAAAGAAACAAGGCCGAATCCTTAAGTCCAGCCGGCCTACTGCAACCTCTGCAACTACCATCTCAAATCTGGTCTGATATTTCCATGGACTTCATTGTTGGACTTCCCATTTCATCAGGTAAATCGGTGATATTTGTCGTCGTTGATCGGTTTTCAAAATATGGGCATTTCCTTGCTTTGGCGCATCCATATACTGCTGCTCAGGTCGCTCAATTATTTATGGACAACATTATCAGATTACATGGAATCCCCTCATCCATTATCAGTGACAGGGATGCAATTTTTACCAGTCTCTTTTGGAAGGAATTATTCAAATTACAGGGCACCCAATTGGCATTTTCGTCAGCCTATACCCACAAACGGACGAACAAACAGAGGTTGTCAATCGCACTATTGAAATGTATCTTCGTTGTTTTGTGGGGGACGCACCTAGAAGATGGGTGAAATGGCTTTCATGGGCAGAATTTTGCTATAACACATCTTACCACACAGCACTGGGTACTACTCCCTTCAGGGTAGTTTATGGCAGAGATCCACCTCGTTTGTTACCATATGAACCGGGGGCATCCAAAGTCGTCACTTTGGACCAAGCATTAGCTGAATGAGATGCTATGCTCACTGAGGTACGTACACATCTGCAAGCGGCCCAACAATCTATGAAACGCTTTTATGATAAGAAGCACCGGGAGGCATCTTATTGCCCTGGAGACTATGTGTGGTTAAAGCTTCAACACTACCGCCAGCTGTCCATGACTGCAGCCAAGCGCCATAAGCTGTCTCCAAAATATTATGGTCCATTTCCGATATTGGACCAAATTGGGCCCGTGGCATACCGTTTGCAGCTCCCACCGGAAGCAAAGATCCACAGTGTATTTCACGTCTCCCAATTGAAGCCCTTCCAAGGTGACTCGCCCCTACTACACACTCCACTGCCGCCACTACATGAGGGCAGAATCCTTTCTATTCCAGCTCAGGTAATACAAGCACGGCACATTCAAGGGGATTGGGAAATTCTAGTCCAGTGGGCCGATGCCGATCCCAGTGACACCACATGGGAGCAGTTATCAACATTTCGACTTTTATATCCTTCCTTCGAGCTTGAGGACAAGCTCTTTCACCAGGAGGGGGGTGATGTTATGGACTCTATAGCATCACGAGTTACCAACAGGCGTAGGAATTAATTAATGTGTTTTTCAATTCCCATGTAATTGTCTTTGGTTTGGGTTGGTTTAGCATTTATTGGTTTGAACCATTGACCCAAGAGGTCTTTAGGGTTTTGGACGTCCTCCACCCTATTTAAGGGGACGGCTAGGGTAATGAAGATTATGAATTGAGTTCACTCTAGTTAACGTAATTTAGATAAACAGGTCAAGAGCTCCTTCAAGCTCTCTTCCGAATTTCCCCAATTCTCCTTTCCGAAATTCAATCCCCTTCAACCCTCATTCCATCTCAACGTCAAGCAAGATAATGGAAGGAAGAGAAGAGAGGAGGGTGACAAGATCCATGGCTCGTGAGGATCCTAACATGTAATTAAGCTAAAGTTCCTGGGTTAAAACCCTAAACCCTAAACCCTAAGTTTAAGGGTATTATTGTAATATTTTAGTTTCATAAATCTATAAATAGAGCTTCAGGAGGAGGGTTAGGAATAATCAATTCCATAACCCTTTTTCCTCCTGTTTTCTCCCAATGGGTTTCTTTCCCTTTTTCTCCATGAGCTAAATTCATGGAGTCCTAAAAATCAATTGTTGGAAGACAGGGCCTAAGCCCACACAACCAATGAAGGCTCACATATCCAAGTGTATTAGAAGATGGGCCCAAGCCCACACAACCAAGGAAGGCTCACATATCCAAGTGTATTAGAAGATGGGCCCAAGCCCATAATACCAAGGAAGACCCATGGATCCAAGAGAACTAGAAGACTGGCCCACAAATCAAGGAGAAGGCCCATAGGCCCATATATATTGATGACAGGAAGATAAATAAAGGGTCATCTCATAGAGATTGCATTGATGTAATTAAGTTAAAGTTCCAGGGTTAAAACGCTAAACCCTAAGTTCAGGGGTATTATTATAATATTGTATTTTCTTAAATCTATAAATAGAGCTTCAGGGGAAAAGTTAGGAAGAATCTACATCTATGTCTTTTGGTTAAAGTTGGGATCACTACCATTAACTCCCAACTTGAGGGGGAGAAGTAGAAGAAGAAGTACAAGAAAGAGGTATTTTATATGTTGTGGTAATTTTAATGTGACAAAAATATTCAATAAAATGGGGAGCACAAAGATGAAGCTTTTGCATCTAAGAAGAAATTTTTGCAGCAAAGAAAATTGAAGACCAAAAATCTTGACTCACAATAATAATTGTGGTAATTATTGGTGATACCTGACTAGGCTCGACTCGATTCTATTTCTTAGGCTAGATTATTATTTTGAGGTATTCGCAACATATTCCTTGGTCAACATATTATTTGGTGCAGATACTAGCATCAAATTATTGCATGGTCCTTTTACAAGTATTTTTATTATTTTGGTTCGTATTATGTGGGCACAGGCCCATTTTAGCTGTAACTATTGTGTCTCTTTGGATGAGACATTATTATTGAAGAAGTGGTGACCTCAACATCCAATCTTTCTATTTACCCATTACCTATTGGTTATTTGATAACCTTACTCCTACCAACCTTTATTTGATTCTCACATACATATTTTAGCCAACCTTTTGTGTGTTGCTTCTGTTGGAAGTTTAAGTCCACACATATATACATATGGGTGTTTTAAGTCTATTAAGACTTTTTTATATATATCCGTGGGTCTTTGATCGCCGTCTTGTGAATGACAGGCATTACCCACTTATCACATTTGAGAGTCGGTGCCCGAGTTGGGATACCGTGATGGAGGAGCTTATTACTACATATATGTTATCCCCCTTAATTGGCATTTATTACTCCTACCGCTTGAGAGTTGTTGTCCTATAGATGGACACGGTGATGGAGGTGTTGTACTACACTTTTGAGCATTGTGTACAGACCCACTACCTGTGAAAGATAGGAGTGCCACTACTTACGAATGATAGAAGTATGCCCTACATCCAACATGGGTTATGACTGGAATATGGAGTGATGTCATACGGCTTGGAGTGATTTTACTCTCACTTATCTTATGCTAGTTGGGCCTCATGGAAGAGATCACCAGTGTGAGGGGGAGTGTTGGAAGATATGGAAGACTGCCATTTTATACGAGAAAATCCTATACATCATTTGCAGCAAGCTGGGAGTTCATGATGTTCTCAGCTTGAGGGAGAGTGTAAGAAGATGGGCCCAAGCCCATAAGATATGGACCCACATATATCCAAGTGTGTTGGAAGATGGGCCCAAGCTCATAAGATATGGACCCACTTGTTATGGACTCCATAGCATCACAAGTTATCCATAGGTATAGGAATTAAATTATGTCAATTTACTTTTCATGTAATTTCAATTCGGTTTGGTTTACTTTATTTGGTTTGGTTTATTTTGGGTTGGTTCAGTGTATTTGGCGTGAACCATCTTTGTATTTTCGTCCTCAACCCTATTTAGGGGGACGTGAAGGAAAAGAGAGGCAAGTATTGAGAAAATTATATTTTACAGGTCTGATTCTCCCTCAGAGGTCAAGGTCGGATTCTCCCTTTGAAGTCCAAGGTTGAGCTTCCTCCAAAGCTCCTTCATTCTAAATTGAGTTCCACCATTACTCGTTCAAGAAACAATGTTTCTCTTCCAACGTCAAGATCATCCATGGAGGGAAGAGAGGAAAGAAGGGTGACTCGATCCATGGCAAGGGAAGAACCTAACATCTTGGTATCAGACAGGTCCACCCTTGGGGATTCCTCTTCCCCTGATGATTTGAGACAGTTAGTGGAAGAGAATAGGCAAAGGACAGATAACCAGGCTCATGCCTTGGAAGAGGTGCGTCAAACAACCTCTGATTTGCGTGAGGCAATAAAATCAATGGATGCTGCCATCGAAGCTCTCCTCCGGCGACAAGAGGACCATGATACACGAGCCCAACCTCCAGCTGCCTACTCTCCACCGACCGAACACCATCCATTCCACCCACCACCTCCCCCATAACCACCAATGCGTCAACACCATTCCCATATGGGGCCTGCCGTTCAAGGACCAAACACTCTGCCCAGGTATTTAAAACTTGACTTTCCTACGTATGATGGGTCTAAGGACCCTTTGATTTGGTTAGCCAAGTGTGATAAGTTCTTTTACCATCAAAAAACACCTGCGGATGAGAAAGTGTATTTGGCCGCCTACCACATGCTCGATGAAGCGCTTCTATGGTACCACCAATTCTGAAATGACCAAGTGGTTCAGGATTGGGCAACTTTTAGACAGTCTTGCATGATGAGATTTGGTCCTCCTGTTAGTAGCAATCCATTGGGCGAATTAATCAATTACAAACAAACTGGAACACTAGAGGTGTACCGAAAGACCTTCCAGGAAAGGTTAGCCCGAGCAAACCAGTTTGTTAGCCACACACAGTATGTTCATATTTTTACTGCTGGTTTGATAGAAGCTCTGCGTTTAGAAGTTGAATTACATGCTCCTACAGATTTAGACCACGCTATGAATTTAGCCAGAGCAATTAAGCACAAGCAGCGTGTTCTAAAGGAGTCACTGGTCAGAAAACCAGCTTGGCCAGGAAGGCACAATGCCTCTGCGCCAAACCATTCCTATGGACCTCCAAGATTTAGAGACAATGCAGCCCCATGCCTAGACATCTCTAATTCAGCTCAACCTGCTCCTTACTTCAAAAAACTTACCAGACAGGAAATGGAGCAGAGAAAGGCCAAGGGCCTCTGTTTTAACTGTGATGAACAATATGTTTTTGGTCATCACTGCAAACGATTATTTAGTATATGTCTGTGGGAGGATGGAGAAGAAATACCACAAGAGAAAGAAATTGTTGAAACTGACCAAGAAGGTCCAGAGATTTCCCTTCATGCTATGACTGGTCTACGCAGTGCATGCTCAATGTAGGTTAAAGCCCAATTACATCATTTACAGTTACTGGCTTTAGTTGACTCGGGTAGTACACATAATTTCATCAGTCAGCAGGTGGCTGAACAACTTGGGTTAGTAGTACAGCAACATAATGGTCTTTCTGTATCAGTAGCCAATGGGGCTAAAATTACTAGTGTAGGCATATCACTAGCCACACACTTTGATATTGAGGGATATAAATTTGTTGCAGATTTTCTGGTGATTCCAATATCAGGATTCGATTTGGTGCTAGGAATTAAATGGCTACAATTGTTGGGACCAATACTATGGGATTTCCAAGCTCTGACCGTGTCTTTTGTAGAGGACCAACATCAGATTATATTGCATGGCACACAAGCACCACTCACCTGCGCACTACAGGTTGCCCAGGTCCAGTCCACAAATACATGTAAGTTATCTCACTTACTTACAGAATTTGAGGATATCTTTCAAGACCGTACTGCCTTACCGCCACTTAGGCACTGTGATCACCGTATCCGTTTGAAAACGGGGACCGAGCCGGTAGTGGTACGTCCGTATCGTTACCCTCACTTACAGAAGGATGAGATTGAAAGGCAGTGCCAGCAGATGTTAGCACAGGGTATTATTCAGCCCATCAGGTCTTCTTTTTCTTCACCGATATTACTAGTCCGCAAGCATGATAAGTCATGGAGGTTCTGTGTGGATTACCGACAACTCAATGCCCATACAATTAAAGATAAATTTCCTATTCCAGTGGTGGTCGAGCTGTTAGATGAGCTACATATAGCTACTATATTTACTAAACTCGATTTGAAATCTGGCTATCATCAAATCCGAGTTCATCCATCAGATGTGGAGAAAACAACATTCTGCATGCATCACGGCCATTTTGAATTCCTCGTAATGCCATTTGGTCTGTCAAATGCGCCTTCCACCTTCCAGGCCCTCATGAATGAGGTATTTTCCCCTCTTTTGCGAAAATATGTATTGGTCTTTTTCGACGATATTTTGTTCTATAGCAACAACTGGGAAGAACATCTTCAGCACCTTCACCAGGTATTTTCTCTTATACGTTCACATCATTTGGTTTTAAATCGATCAAAATGTTCTATGGGCACATCAGAAGTGGCATATTTGGGCCACGTTATTTCAGCATCAGGGGTGAAGGTAGACTAGAATAAGATACAAGCGGTCACAGATTGGCCTATTCCTACATCTATTACAGCCTGAAGAGGATTTTTGGGCCTAGCTGGATATTATAGAAAATTTATTCGTAGCTATGGCCAGCTTGCAGCTCCGCTCAACAATCTCCTCAAGAAAAATGCTTTTGCCTGGTCAGAGACAGCAACTTGTTGCTTTCAGCAATTGAAAGACGCCTTATCATCAGCCCCAGTTTTGCAGCTCCCCGACTTTGAGGAGTCCTTTGTAGTGGAATGTGATGCTTCAGGGGGCGGTATTGGCGCAGTGTTGCACCAATAGGGCCACCCGATTGCTTATTTTAGCCGTCAACTGGGCCAACACCACCACAAGTTGGCAGCTTATGAGAGGGAATTGATTGGATTGGCGAAAGCTATACAACATTGGCGCCCTTATATTTGGGGACGTTCTTTTTTGATTCGCACTGATCATTGCAGCCTCAAGTATCTTCTTGAGCAGTGTCTCACTACTTCACCACAACAGCATTGGTTAAGTAAGCTTATGGGGTTTGACTTTTCTGTCGAGTATAAACCGGGAAGTTTGAATGTAGGGGCTGATGCCTTATCTCGTCGGGACGTTCCAGAGCCGCAATTAAACGCCATCAGTCAGCCCAGAGCTCTCTTGTTGGATTCTATACAGGAAGAGGCACAACAGTACCCAGATATTATCTCCTTATGCCAGGATATCCAGCAGGGCACAATGGCATCACATTGGACGGTTCAGGACAATCTCGTCCTCTACAAAAACAGAATTTTTCTACACCACACATCCCCTCTGATTAACAGCATTTTGGCCTCCTTCCATGACAGTACACATGAGTGCCGACAGAAAACATATTTTCGAATCAGTAGGGAATTTTATTGGAGGGGCATGAAGCGCAGTATAGCTAATTATGTGGCGGCTTGTCAGACTTGTCAATGGAATAAAGCTGAAACATTAAGTCCATCGGGGTTGCTCCAACCACTTCAGCTTCCGTCACAGGTCTGGTCTGATATTTCTATGGACTTCATAGATGGACTTCCCTCTTCGTCGGGTAAATCTGTTATCCTTGTAGTGGTGGATCGTTTCTCTAAATATGGGCATTTCATTCCTCTGGCACATCCTTACACTGCAACGCTGGTCGCTCAACTTTTTATAGATAACATTGTACGATTACATGGGATGCCTAATTCAATTACCAGTGATAGGGATGCAATCTTTACAAGTACCTTCTGGAAAGAACTCTTCAAGTTACAAGGCACAACGTTAGCCTTTTCTTTAGCCTACCATCCACAGACTGATGGTCAGACAGAGGTCGTCAACAGAACCATTGAAATGTATCTCCGCTGTTTCGTGGGGGACTCACCTAAGAGGTGGGTTAAGTGGCTCGCCTGGGCTGACTTCTGTTACAACACCTCCTACCACATCACACTCGGCACAACCCCATTCAGGGTGGTATATGGTAGAGAACCTCCCCGTCTTTTAGCCTATGAACCAGGGGCCTCTAAAGTCGCAACTTTGGACCAAGCATTGGCTGAAAGAGACACATTCATCACAGAGTTGCGCACTCATCTATAGAAGGCACAACATTCTATGAAACAATATTATGACAAGAAGCACCGGGAAGTCTTCTTTTCTCCTGGATATTATGTTTGGTTGTGTTTCCAACACTATAGGCAGTTGTCGTTGACTGCCTCCAAATGTCACAAGCTCTCTCCAAAATATTATGGTCCCTTTCAGGTGATGGACCGCATTGGGACAGTGGCCTACAGATTGCAGCTACCGCCAAAGGCCAGAATTCACAACGTCTTTCATGTCTCACAATTAAAGGCCTTCCACAGTGATTCGCCCTTGCTGCACACCCCGCTGCCACCACTCCATGTTGGACGTGTACTTTCTACCCCGGTACAAGTATTACAAACTCACCGTATTCAGGGTGAATGGGAGATCTTAGTGCAATGGGCAGATGCTGACCCCAGTGACACGACATGGGAGCCATTAGCGGCGTTTCACACCCTCTACTCATACTTTGAGCTTGAGGACATGCTCTTTCTCCAAGGGGGGGGGGGGGGGGGGGGGGGGGGGGGGGGGGGTTGATGTTATGGACTCCATAGCATCACGAGTTATCCATAGGCATGGGAATTAAATTATGTCAATTTACTTTTCATGTAATTTCAATTCGGTTTGGTTTACTTTATTTGGTTTGGTTTATCTTGGGTTGGTTCAGTGTAATGTGGCGTGAACCACTTGACTTAATGGGTCATCTTTGTATTTTCGTCCTCAACCCTATTTAGGGGGACGTGAAGGAAAAGAGAGGCAAGTATTGAGAAAATTACATTTTACAGGTCTGATTCTCCCTCAGAGGTCAAGGTCGGATTCTCCCTTTGAGGTCCAAGGTTGTGCTTCCTCCAAAGCTCCTTCATTCTAAATTGAGTTCCACCATTACTCGTTCAATAAACAAGGTTTCTCTTCCAACGTCAAGATCATCCATGAAGGGAAGAGAGGAAAGAAGGGTGACTCGATCCATGGCAAGGGAAGAACCTAACACCTCCATGATCACGAGCTGGTGAGACCCACCATGACCATGTGAGGTGGCATGAGAAGTCTTACACAATAAGAAGTCTTACATAGCCATAATTATTATGGAAGTAGGTCTCACAAAAGAGTTTAAGTTTAAAGGTGTTTTAGTCATGTTAGTCTTCTATTTATATTGGGTTATTTAATTATGCTAGGACTTATCTTTAAGTGCTAGAGTTTGGGTGTAATTGGGACAAAGGTAGTTTAATTGTAGTTGGACTCTACAACTTTCCTCTATTATAAATAGAGGGTCATGTATTATGATTATAATAAGTCAATGAAGTATTTATTTTTTCCATAAATTCAACTCTTTCCTGATATTATATATTAATAACAGCAAATGAAAAAGTTAAGCAAAAAAATTCGGCTTAATCCGGATCCTCGCATGCAACAGTATACCAGCATGACCTTTGATTCTTCTAATGCGAATATCTCCATAAATATAGATAAAATTGACATAAAATTTTCTCCCTATGAAAATAGAATTAAATCAATTTCAAAAAATTATAAATTCACTTAATGAAATATACTTAGTTTTAGATAATTAATCTGATAGATTTCGGACTCCGTAATCTGGCCGAACTTACTCTTTCTTCTTTGGTCAGCATGACCATTAACTCTTCCGAGATTGATATCTCTATCTTAAAAACTCAGAATGAGAATTGGTTGAATAGGGAATAAAATAGATTGACATATATTTATTTATATTTATAATTATCCATATAAAATCTCATTCTTGCTGGCATAAAATTTCTTGAAGGTTTAAGCTTTCTGTCGTTGCACGAAACTTTGTTGTTGCTTTATCTTTGCTACTTCATATGTTAATTTCTCTTTCTAGAAAAATCTGATTTCAACGATTCTTTTTGAGTTGGAAACTAGACTCAAATATATTTCCAATAGTATATATTTTTTATAGTAAAAATATGACAAGATAGTGAAACATTCAATGACATATAGAAATTTGTGAAAGATGACTTAAGAAAAAATGAGAAACTCATTTTTTTTATTTTTGCTCGCTCTGACACCATGTTGAAACTTCGGATTCCAAGATGTATAATCGCAATAGAAGAGGATTAAGGGGTGAGAAGAAGAAGAAGAGTTGTAGAGAGAAGGTTTTAGGAGGAGAAGAGGAAGAGTAATGAATTTGGAGAAAAGAGGAGGAAGATTAGGGTAATGAACCTATCCAAACCATTGCTCTTAAATTGAATTTATTGATATTAAAAGTACTAATTTTACAAAAATACCCTTCAGCCTAGTAGGAATGAATAAGAGACACAAATCATAAATTAATTACATTAGTGCCATCTTTATGAGATGACTCTTTATTTACCATCATGCCAGCACTGTATGGGCGTGTGGGCATTCTCCTTGGTATGTGGGCTTCAACCCATCTTCCACACAATTGGATGTGTGGGTCTTCCTTGGTCGTGTGGGCATGGGTCCATCTTCCAACACCCAGCTTGAGTCAAGTCTCTTATTCTTTACCCAAGAGGTGATTTGTTTTTTAGCTACCCTTAATAAGTGACTAGTCTCTATTTTTAGACCTAAAGTTGGGCGAGTTTTTTGTTTTTTGTTACAATGTGGGACCCACCATGGTGCACGATCTAGTGGGACCCACCATGAGGACATGGGACACCAAAAAGAGTCCTCACCCGAGCTAGCACGAATTAAGGGGGTAAGAAGTACAAGCTGAAATGAGTTAGAAGACTTGAAGATCAAGTGAGATCCACAAAGATACCATGAGCTGGCAACTTTATAAAATGAGCTAGAAGATCATGTGGGACCCACAAGGGTAAGGCCACGAGCTGGCCTCCTCCCTTACATTCATGTGATTGAAGAAAGAGTTCTAGTTCAACTCATATTAGCCTTCTAATAGATTGTGTTGATAGACTTATCTTAGAGAGTTAGAGTTGGAGTGTAATTAGGAGATTGAAAGGCTAATTGTATAAGTACTTTATCTTTTCCTCTACTATAAATAGAGGTGTTGTAATTCGGAATTAATCAAGTTACACATCTCCTTATTGAGTTAATCTCTCTCTCTCTCTCTCTCTCTTTGCTTGGCGCACACCTCTTTTTTTCTCTTTTCTTTTTCTTCCCTCTACCCGAGAGCTCTTCTTCCCTTTTCTTCTTTTTCTTTCTTCTTTCTCTTGTTCAGAATATTGGAAAGGGGATCCTAAATTCAACATAGTATCATAGCATTAAATTTAGGATCCCTCATCAAAAGGAATGCTCTAAAGAATTGATGATCAACACCACTCAAGGAAGGCTCTTTTGTGAAGAAAGATCACAAACCGTAAGATAAGTGCTTAAAATTTTTTTCTTCGTGTTACTGGTTTTCGAATTAAGAAGATGATTTAAAGATGAGTATGTGAATTCTTTCATCTTATTATATTGTGGATATGCATGGCTCTCCATCTAGAAGAATCTATCAAAACAGTTTTGTCAGTTTGGAAATTTTGTTAACCGAGACCAGTCCATGATCAGATTGTTGGAATTTTTTTCCTGGCAATAAGAGTCCCATGCTATAGAATATTTTTATTGAGTCTCTTATGAGTGGTATTAGAGAAAAAAATAGAATAATAATTTAGCATAAATGCTAAAGTTTCCCATACATTGAGTTGTTTGAAGAATACTAATTGGTGTTATTGTTAATTTTATTTTATTTTGAAGAAGGGCCTATCTTGGCTGAAGAGAATATGATTATCAAAAGTGATATAGTAAGAATTATCACTATACCCTTACGTGGGGTATCAAGTTTTATGAGTTGGTCCACATTGGTTCGGAGGTTCCTTATAACAAAAGACTTACTTGGTCACCTCACCACCCGAGGACCACCTATTGATGAAGATGATATTTTTTTATAAAAAATGGTTGAAAAATGATACCTTGGTAATTAGTTGGTTAATCAACAACATGGAAGAACATGTCTCTAACTATGTCATTCATCTTGACACTGTTAAACAAATTTGGGAGATTTGTGCTAAACTATACTCTTGCCTGGATACTCTACATAGACCATATGACATGTTGGAAGATGGGCTCCAACCCAGATGACCAAGGAAGACCCACATATCTAAGAGTATTATAAGATGGGCTACATGACCAATGAAGACCCACAAGATGGGCCCAAACACATAAGATGTAGGACTCACCATGATTACCAAGAGCTGACATCCTTATCACATAAGTTGGAAGATCAAGAAGGACTCGCAAAGGCATCATTATCTTATAGTCATGTCCTAGAAGAGTTCTAGTTTGATTTATGTTTGTCTTTTATCTATATTGACTTATTTAATTGTGCTATGACTTATCTTTAAGTGTTAGAGTTTGGGTGTAATTGGGACAAAGGTAGTTTTATTGTAATTGGACTCTACTACCTTCCTCTATTATAAATAGAGGTTCATGTACTCTGATTATGATAAGTCAATAAAGTATTCTTCTTTTCCATAAATTCAACATGGTATCAGAGCAGGTTCTGTGAGTTGACTTGGCAACACACAGAAATAATGAGATCATTTTCTCTAAACCCTGAACCCTAAGTCTAAGTCCGTAGTTATTTTTTTCAGTCCCTATATCCGTAGTTTACTTTGCGTTTTTCACATCTATACTTAGATTTTCATATTTCAAATTATATATGGAAGTAAAGATATTTGAGTCTAATTTCCAAAGAAAAATAATTTTTTCCAATCGGAGTTATCTATAGAGAGATATCGATATTTGAATGAGTAAAGATCAAATTGCAAAAAAGATTCGAACAATAGCAACAACTTCCACTTCTGAGGTATTTTATGCTCTTTAGAACTATAATTTTTATGAATTAACATATATCCAAAGAAATATCTATAAGTCTATTCTTTTACTATTCAACCAATTTTTTATCTGAGTTATCAACAAAGGGAAATCGATATTGGAAGCAGCAAAGATCATATTGAAAAAGATGTTCGAGCAGCAGCAGAATGTATTTTTTGCCATCAAGAAAGAGACTTTATATGGAGAATTATATATCTAAATAAATATATGTAAGTCTATTTTCTTACCTATTCAACAAAATTCTTGTATGATTCTTGGTATCTTCTAAAAATTATATTTTATGATGTGAAGTTATACTTGGATGAAATATATTTAAGTCTAGTTTCAGATGGAGAAAATTTTATCTCAATCTGATATATATTTAAAGATAAATTCGCATTGGAAGAATCAAAAGTCATGCTGGTATTCTGTTGCATTGAAATATCCGAATTTAAGCCCATTGTTTTGTGTCACTTTTTGAGTTGATATATGAGGAAAATATCTCACTTCTCCCTGGTTTGAGGGCTTATCTATACATCTCTTTTATTTGGGCTTATGACTACATCTATGATATTTGCTTCAAGCTGGGATTACTACTATTAGCTCCATACTTTAGGGGGAGAAGTACAAGAAATACAAGAAAAAGGTATTTTATTCCATATGTTGTGGATAAGTTTATGCGACCAAAATATTCAAGAAAGGGGGTTCACAAAAGATGACGCTTCTGCATCTAAGAAAACATATTTATATCGGATTATGATTATTTCATGGGTCCTTCTACGAGGTTTATTATTTTGGTATGTGTTATATCTGTTAGTAGATGGTCGTGTGACATTAAAGTTGTTGTTATTAGGTCTCTTTGGATGAGGCATTATATTGAAGAAGAAGTGGCCTCAGTACCTTTTCTCATACCATAATTTATTTGACTCTAAAAAATAATCATAGTTGGGACACCATGAGAGTTGTTGCCCAGATTGGGACACCATGATAAATTTAACTCCTAACTTAAGGGGGAGAAGTAGAAGAAATACAAGAAAGAGGTATTTTATTTCATATCTTGTGTTATGAACTCCATAGCATCACGAGTTATCCACAGGCATAGGAATTAAATTATGTCAATTTACTTTTAATGTAATTCCATTTGGTTTGGTTTGGTTTAGTTTGGTTTGGTTTACATGTAATATGGCACGAACCAATTGACCCATGGGTCTAATTTGTATTTCCGTCCTCAACCCTATTTATGGGGACGTCAAGGTGAAGGAAAGTAAGTATTGAGAAATTAGAATTAAACAGGTCAGATTCTCCCTCAGAGGTCTAGGTCGGATTCTTCCTCTGAGGTTCTCCCTCTAAGGTCCAGGTCGAGCTTCCTTCAAAGCTCAATCATTCCATTCCTATTTCCATCATTCCACATTCAAGAAACAAGAATCCTCTTCCAGCGTCAAGATTCAATATGGAGGGAAGAGAGGAAAGAAGGGTGACTTGATCCATGGCTCGAGAAGAACCTAACATCTTGGTATCAGACAGGTCCACCCTTGTGGATTCCTCTTCCCCTGAGGATTTGAGGAAATTAGTTGAAGATAATCGCCAGAGGACTGACCTTCAAGCTCAATCCCTGGAAGAAGTGCGTCAGACCACATCTGACCTACGTGAGGCCATCTAATCCATGGCTGCCGCCATCCAAGCCCTCCTCTAGCAACAAGATGACAGTGGTATACGAGGACAACCGCCGACACCCTACTCTCCACCGGCCGACCACCATCACTACCATCCACCACCTCCTCCACCACCACCAATGTGCCATAACAATCCCCATCTGGGCCCTATCGCTGAGGGACCAAATACGGTTCCCAAGTATTTAAAACTAGACTTTCCTACATATGATGGGTCTAAGGACCCCTTGATTTGGTTAACCAAGTGTGATCAATTCTTTTATCATAAAAAAACACCTGCGGATGAGAAGGTTTATTTGGCCGCCCACCACATGCTCGATGAAGTGCTCCTATGGTACCACCAATTCCGAAATGACCAATTGGTTCAGGATTGGGAAACCTTTAGACAATCATGCATGATGAGGTTTGGTCCTCCAGTTAGTAGCAATCTATTGGGCGAATTAATCAATTATAAGTAGACTGGATCACTAGAGGTGTATCAAAAGACCTCCAGGAACGGTTGGCCCGCGCTAATGAGTTTGCCAGTCACACCCAGTATGTTCACATCTTTATTGCTGGTTTGACAGAAGCTCTGCGGCTAGAAGTTGTAATACATGGTCCTATAGATTAGGACCACACTATGAATTTAGCTAGGTCAATTGAGCATAAGCAGCGTGTTCTGAAGGATTCATTTGTCAGAAAACCAGCTTGGACAGGAAGGCACATTGCCACTGCGCCAGCACCATATTATGGGCCTCCACGTTCTGGAGCCAGTGCAGAACCGTGCCCAGACAGTTCTAACTCTACTCCACTAGCTCATTACTTCAAAAAACTGAACAGACAAGAAATGGATCAGAGAAAGGCCTAGGGCCTTCGTTTTAACTGTGATGAACTGTATGTCCAAGGTCACCTATGCAAAAGATTATTCAGTATATGTCTGTGGGAGGATTGTGAAGACATACTACCAGAGGAGGAGATTGTGGAGACAGACCAAGAGGGTCCAGAGATTTCACTTCATGCCATGACTGGTCTGCGCAGTTCTAATAACATGCAAGTTAAAGCCCAGTTACATCATCTACACTTACTTGCTTTAGTTGACTCTGGCAGTACACCTAATTTCATCAATCAGCTAGCGGCTGAACAACTTGGCTTAGTCGTCCAGCAACAGACAGACCTTTCTGTATCAGTAGCCAATGGGGCTAAAATTACCAGTGTGGGCATCTCTCCAGCCACACACTTTGATATTGAGGGACACACATTTATTGCAGATTTCTTGGTGATTCCGCTGTCCAGATTTGATTTGGTACTTGGAATTAAATGGCTACAACTGTTGGGGCCTATTTTGTGTGATTTTCAGGCTCTAACCATAACCTTCATAGAGGCCCACCGTCAGATTACATTGCATGGCACCCAGGCACCAGTGCCCTGCGCCCTTCAGGCTATTCAGGTCCATAGCACGGACAACTATAAGTTATCTCAATTACTTACAGACTTTGAGGATATCTTTCAGAAACCTACTGTTCTACCTCCAATTAGGCACTGTGATCACCGCATCCGTTTGAAAATGGGCACTGAACCTGTAGTGGTGCGTCCTTATCGTTACCCCCACTTATAGAAGGAGGAGATTGAAAGGCAGTGCTAAAAGATGCTTGCCTAGGGTATTATTCAGCCAAGCAGGTCTCCTTTTTCCTCCCCGGTATTATTGGTCCGCATGCGTGATAAGTCATGGAGGTTTTGTGTGGATTACATGAAACACAATGCGCGCACCATTAAAAATAAATTTCCCATACCAGTGATGGACGAGTTGCTAGATGAGTACACATGAGGGCCGACAAAAAATATATTTTTGGATAAGTCGGGAATTTTATTGGAGGGGTATGAAGCGTAGTATAGCCGATTATGTGGTGGCTTGTCAGATTTGTCAATGAAATAAAGCTGAATCATTTTGTAATCCCCATCCCAAGGATTTTTTTTGTAGCACCGAAATATTTCATTGCTAACTTCTTCAACAAGTCCCTTTTAAAAATATCTATTTCTTGTTTGCAAGAACTTGCTATCAACATGTCATCAACATATAATAGTAGAATGATGTAGAAGCCATCAAACTTCTTCACATAACAACAATGATCTGCCTAGCACCTCAAAAAACCATTACTAATGAAAGTTTCAAACTATTATACCACAGTCTTGGAGCTTATTTAAGACCATACCAGCTCTTTTGAAGTTTGCACACCATTTTCTTCTTTCCTTGTGCTTTGAAACCCTGTGGCTACATCATGGGAATTTCTTCCTCCAAATCACCATGAAGAAAGGTTGTCTTTACATCCAACTGCTCTAAGTGGAAGTCTTCATTTTCCACTAGTCCAATCATTGTTCTAATAGTAGTCATTTTCACTACTAGAGAGAGAATCTTAGTGTAGTCAATGCCTTCTTTTTATTGAAAGCCCTTTACGACCAGTCTTGTGTTGTACTGCTTGCTGCCATCATGTTTGTCTTTTATTCGGTACACCCACTTATTCTGCAAGGTCTTCTTTCCTTTTGGTAGCTCGGTAAATTGCCATGTCTGATTGGATAACAATGAATCCATCTCATCCTGCATGGCAAAGTCCCACTTGGTTGATTCATCAACTTGCATGACTTCCTCATAACTCTCTGGTTTACCTTTATCAATCAACAAAATATAATTAAGTGAAAGGGAGTACCTCTATAGTGGTCTACTAGTTCTGGCAGATCTCCTGAGTTAAGTCATAGGAATGTTTTGATTTACTTCTGGGGGTATGTTCTCTTGATCTTTCTGAGCAATATTGTACATCTCAATAGTTGGAAGATCTCTCAACTGAATCACTTCAGACTTCTTGGTTTCATCACTTGTGCTCTCAGACTCTGTTCTCAACCTTTCTTTATACAAGGCACCTTCATTGAAGATCATGTCCTTGCTCTAGATAACCTTACAACTTTGGTCATCCCATAAGCGATAACCAAACTCGGTACCAAGCCAATAAAGAAACATAATTTAGATTTGACATCAAGTTTACTTCTTGTAGCGGAATCAATATGAATATTGTTGATTTTCAGGACTCCATGAATTTAGCTCATAGAGAAAAAGGAAGAGAGACCCACTGGGAGAAAACCAGAGGAAGAAGAGGTTATGGACTTGATTATCCTAACCCTCCCCCTGAAGCTCTATTTATAGATTAATGAAACTACTGTATGTTATGGACTCCATAGCATCACAAGTTATCCACAGGCATAGGAATTAAATTGTGTCAATTTACTTTTAATGTAATTTCATTTGGTTCGGTTTACTTTGTTTGGCTTGGTTTTCTTTGGGTTGGTTTAGATGTAATGTGGCGTGAACAACTTGACCTATGGGTTACTTTTGTAATTTTGTCCTCAACCCTATTTAAGGGGACATCAAGGGAAGGAGAAAGCAAGTATTGAAAAAATTAGAGTAAACAGGTCAGATTCATCCTCAAAGGTCTAGGTTGGATTCTCCCTCTGAGGTCCAGGTTGAGCTTCCTTCAAAGCTCCTTCGTTCTATTTGATTTCCATCATTCCACGTTCTAGAAACAAGAATTCTCTTCCAGCGTCAAGATCATCCATGGAGGGAAGAAAGGAAAGAAGGGTGACTCGATCCATGGCTCGGGAAGAACCTAACATCTTGGTAACAGACAGGTCCACCCTTGGGGATTCCTCTTCCCCTGAGGATTTGAGGCAATTAGTTGAAGATAATCGGCATAGGATATAGACCTTCAGGCTCAATCCCTGGAAGAGGTGCGTCAGACAACTTTTGACTTGCGTGAGGCCATAAAATCCATGGATGCTGCCATCCAAGCTCTCCTTCGGCGACAAGAGGACAATGGGACATGAGCACAACCACCGGAAGGCTATTCTCCACCGGCCGACCACCATCAATTCCACCCACCACCTCCCTCACAACTACCAATGCATCAACACAATCCCCATCTGGGGCCTGCCGTTTAGGGACCAAATACGGTTCCCAAGTATTTAAAACTTGACTTTCCTATGTATGATGGGTCTAACGACCCTTTGATTTGGTTAGCAAAGTGTGATTAGTTCTTTTATCATCAAAAAACACCTGTGGATGAGAAAGTTTACTTGGCCGCCTACCACATGCTCGATGAAGCACTTCTATGGTACCACCAATTCCAAAATGACCAATTGGTTCAAGATTGGGCAACCTTTAGGTAGTCTTGCATGATGAGATTTGGTCCTCCAGCTAGTAGCAATCCATTGGGCGAATTAATCAATTACAAGCAAACTGGATCACTAGAGGTGTACCAAAAGACCTTCCAGGAAAGGTTAGCCCGAACAAATCAGTTTGTATGTCACACCCAGTATGTTAATATTTTTACTGTGGGTTTGATAGAAGCTCTGAGACTGGAAGTTGAATTACATGGTCCTATAGATTTGGACCATGCTATGGGGAATAACCTGAAACTGTATTACAATAATACCCATGAACTTAGGGTTTAGGGTTTAGGGATTTAACCCTTGAACTTTAACTTAATTACATCAATGCCATCTCTATGAGATGACCCTCTATTTGCCTTCTTGCATCATTGTATGTGGGCCTATGGGCCTTGAGCCCATCTTTTACATCTTTTGGATGTATGGGCCTTCCTTTGTCTTATGGGCTTGTGTTATGCCCCCTTGGGATGGATCGATTCACCTGACATTCTTCTCTCGGTTCTTGATTGGAATACGTTTGAGAAGAAGGATTGGAGTTCTTGGAATCCTGGATCTGATACAGGGACTCGTAGGCAGGCCACCACCTGAACCCATAAGGAGACATGGAGAGGAAGATGAAGATAACCAAGCATTCGAAGGAAGCTTGCACTTTGGACCTCTTTGGGAGAGAGAATACGATCTCTGGCTAAAACTATTGATCAATGCTTAATTCATTCATAAACTGACGTCCCTATAAAAGGATTAGGGAATGCACACCACAAGGGCCGAACAAGAGGGCCACGAGTTTGAAGGAAATTACATCAAGACCTGCTAATTGCATAAAGCTGGAAATTACATAGTCTACCCCCTACGTCTACTTGTTACTTTAGATTCTATGGAGTCCATAACATCACTCCTCTCCTGAATAACAAGCTTGTCCTCAAGCTTGAAGGTAGGTCTGGTTGCCCATGTCGACGTCTCCATCCATCCACAAGTGTCAACTACGGGATCTGTGTCAGCCCTCGGGACTACCAAACTAGAGTTGCCTCCGCTTCTGTCCACCAAAGATAACCCTAAAATTGAGTGTTACAAGGACAACAACCACGAACACCCGAATGCCAATAGGAAGAGTAGGCTGATGCCCTCCCATTTCAAGGATATCAATGAGCTTGAACTTAGCTACTGCTAAGAAGGGAATATCCGCAATCCGGTAGAGTACCGAAAAGACCTGCTTATGAACAATAGAAAGTCCACCAGATGCTGCAACTTCCTCTTCCAGTTGTGTTTCCTTTTCCAATGCAAATTGAGGCCTCCATGCAGTCACCCCGACAAATTCTGCAGTCTCCTCATCCCCAGCTAACAATAGATTCTCGAAAAGTACCCCATCAGGCAACGTCCCTATATCAATCCCAATAACACAGCTAGGAGCAGACTCACACTGAGGATTAGCAATTGGCGGTGCTTCCCATGCACCATCTGCATCAGCAGCCCAGTCTTTGGGGTTCTTAGCTTCAGTGTCGTCAATCTCCTCTGGGTCATCATCCAACCATCCGTCTGGCTTTTCTGGATCCTCATCTTCAAGTTCAATTGGGGCAACTTCATCCCAATCGTCCGGTTGTATAGCTCCAGGATCTGGAATCGTACCTCTCTCATCCCCATCCTCAGATTTCTTATCATCTGGAGCTTGTATTGTCTTAGGTGGGATAAGCGGAGGATCCAATCTAGCAGCATCAGGACCAAAATTTGCTGGCCCAGTTTCCACATTGAATTGGCCTTCAAACAAAAATAGAGAATTGTTGTACTGAGAAGTTGGAGTGAACGGGTCAGTATACTCTGCCTGAATTGCTGGTATGGGCAGCACTGGTTTGTAAACTGCTGTGAAAAGGATAATATCACCCAACTTCCAGATTTGCAACTGGTCTTGAAATCCAGAAATGGCATCAATATGATAGACATAAATAAATCTAGCACACAAGCTAACCACGATCTCTATGACAGAAGCATAAGAAATCTGCACAGCAATAACAACCCACGCGTTATCTGCCACCATGGCTTCCCCATTTGTAGAAGGGGGCATGTCCCATTCCTCCACAAACAAAATGTCAACACCCTGTTGTCAATTGGACTACCCGAAAGAAATTTATCTCCCTTCACCAAGAAATAATGTGTGCAGTAGAAATTGAAAGAGGCTCATTGCTGTTGGTCTCAGCCATAGAAAAATAAAACAACCTCCAAAACAAATTTCGTGGCCGAGCAGCATACATGGGATCCAAAAAATGAAACCCAAGGTGTTCAGATTGACTATTACTGCTAGAAAAATGAGACAAAACAGCCACCCTGTTGCTATAGTCATTCCCCAGATATATGATGTCCCCTGCTCCGGTGAAAAAAATATGGGGACGGAAGACATAGCTAAGGCTCGCTGCTGCTTGAAGTGGAAGATGGCCATGATTCCCGAAGGATTAATTAACCGCGTTGGCTTTGCCGACCAGCCAACAACATCAAGTTGAGTCATTATTTTGAATAGTTCGTCAGCATTAGGAGCCCCATTTTAAGTATGGAGAAATAAGTTCATAGAGAAAGAGGGATGCAAGCTCCACGGTAAGAAAGTGTGGATTGGCAATGGCATACCTGAATTGGTGCCTAGCAACCACGAATGGAAGGCCGTTTATAGCACCACGAACAAGGGCCTCATCTTGTTGAAGCCGTTTCAATGCAAAATCTTCTGTGCGAGTTCGCTCTTCTTCCGCCAGGGCCACGATTTCAACTTCAAAATTGAAATCTCTAGGTTTTGGTGGTTGTCGGTTCGTAGAGTCCGTTAATGGTGCTTGTCTAGAATTTTCATGCCCCTTGCCAACTTCTAGCTCGTCGAGCTTGAGATGTGGTGAACGGCGAACAACGTGAAGGAGTGGCCAAGATTGAAAACATTTCTACTTCTCGATGAACATGTGTCTTGGTTTCGCTACGGCAAAGTTGGTCTTCAGTTTGGAGGTCACCTCGCCGTCTAATTTCAGACGTTCAGGGAGTTTTTTCGAGACAACAAGCTTTTAGATTAGATGCATCTGTTGTTCTGGAAGACCTATGGTGTCCAGTGAGAAATGTTTGGGTGGTGAACCCCCTTCCATTTTTGCCGACGTAGGTGGTGTTGAATACCTTGCCAACTTTGGACATTCGGAGTTCCCAATTGCGGATGTCACAGTCACTGGAGAAACAGGGGGCTCTCTGATTTCGAGCTTCTCTAATTTATCTGATTTCGAGCTTCTCTAATTTATCTGATTTCGTTTCTGCGGGACCACCCAGACTATGAATAGCAAAAGTCCGAGCAACATATGCTTCAAATCGAAGACGGATTTGAAGAATACTCTCCCTGATCTCCTTTAGATCAGTGTGGGTTGCAGCGTATTGGGTCTGTGTTTCAACCCAAAATTTCTCCAGCTACTTGCGACAATCATTTAGAGAAGAAGAATTGCCGACGGTGGTCTGCTCTGATACCAAGTTGTTATGCCCCCTTGGGATGGATCGATTCACCCGACGTTCTTCTCTCGGTTCCTGATTAGAATACGTTTGAGAAGAAGGGTTGGAGTTCTTGGAATCCTAGATCTAATATAGGGACTCGTAGGCAGGCCACCACCTGAACCCATAGGGAGACATGGAGAGGAAGATGAAGATAACCAAGCTTTCGAAGGAAGATTACAACTTGGACCTCGTTGGGTGAGAGAATCCGATCTCTGGCTAAAACTATTGATCAATGCTTAATTGATTCATAACCTGACGTCCCTATAAAAGGATTAGGGAACGCACACCACAAGGGCCAAACAAGAGGGCCACGAGTTTGAAGGAAATTACATCAAGACCTTCTAATTGCATAAAGCTGGAAATTTCATAGTCTACCCCTATGTCTACTAGTTACTTTAGATGCTATGGAGTCCATAACAGCTTGGGCCCATGTCGCTAACAATGTGGTCCACTTGGAAACTTCCAAGGATATTGGAACACATGTGCTAAGCTCTATTCCAATACCGTCTCCTTGCAAAGAGTATATGATGTTTTCCAAATATGATGGCTACCAAACAAGGAGATAATATTCATGAGTTTTTGGCCCGGTTTTGTGGCCTTCTCCAAGAATGGAAAATTTCTCAACCATACTCTACTGACATTGTTGTTCAAGAACAACAGTGAGAGGCCCTGGCAGGGGCTATTTGCCTTACCAATATTAAGCCGTATCTAGAGGTGGCTAAGACTCAGCTTCTTAGTTCCTCTGCCCTTCCCTCTTTTGATGAAATCAGTGCTACGTTGTTATGGATTCCTGATCCATCTCCTCCTTATCCGATTGATGCTCCATCTACTATGTTCTCTGGTAATCGGGGTACATCATCCCCCATTTGAGGATGTAGCAGAAATACAAGAGGAAGCCACCATAGAGGTGGTCGAACGGGTCCGACCCATTCCCTCACTAAGCCTCGATTGTGCACTTATTGTGGTGGTCAGAACCACCTTGTGGATTCATGCTAGAAACTCCATGGAATTCTTGATTGGGCGACCACCAATCCAGCTTCAATTAATGTTGAGAAAAAAGAGGATAGGACTAATTCTCTGTTATGGTCCTGGGGTTAAGTACCTATGTCTTCCACTCCTAACAGGCCGGTCTTTTGGGTAGTATTAGCTAGGTGCTTAACATTTGGTATCAGAGCTATACCGTCTTTGAGAGTTTGAATACCGGTGTGAGCAAACTTAGCGGAGGGGACAACCTAGCTACCTGTGTAGCGCAAAAAGGTTGTCTGGGTCACTAGAGTGGGCTGTCGCAAGTGGGCCGCTGTGGACGTCGGCTCGTGAAGGCGTGAGTATTGTTATGGTCCTGGGTTAAGTACCTATGTCTTTCGCTCCTAACAGGCCGGTCTTTTGGGTAGTATTGGCTAGGTACATAACATTTGGTATCTGATCGGGCACATTTATTGTTTGACTTCCACCAAGTGGGTGATGGGCTACGGGAAGCAGACCTTGCACATTATTCAAACTCAGAAGTTGAATTCACGGGCGGAAAAGCAAAAGAGACTTTTGTTGGTTATCTTGCTCCAGTTATACAACATATGAAGGAAAAAGAACTCCAAGGGTTCAGTAAATCTACAACAAGGCATCCTCGAGTGGTTATTCTGGTACCAACTGCTGAATTAGCTTCCCAGGTGCTTCATAACTACAGATGCCTTCTCAGTGAAGGCTTTCTAGAGCTCTCTAATCTTAAATGTGATGTGTTGGATGAAGTGGATATTCTTTTCGGAGATGCGGAATTTGGAAAAGTGTTGCACAATTTGCTTGATTTAGCATTTGTTACCACATAGTATCCTTTTGTTACTGTGCCTTTGCCAATTGACATCTATAATAAGGTTGTTGAGGTGTTTCCTGATTGTGCAGTTATCATGGGATTTGATTCCACTGCTGGTTCTTCTCTTGGTCGTCACATGGATGTGGACAAGATTGCTTTCACAGGTTCAACGCATACTGAAATTGATGCGGCTATGGCTCTTGCACACTTTGCACTCTTTTTCAGTCAGGGTCGATGTTGTTGTGCTACTTCTCGTACACTTGTGCATGGATCCAGCCGTTGGCTCGGGCAAGCAAACCTACCTTCGTGCTTGAGGGCAAGCTCGTTCTCCAGGAGGGGAGTGATGTTATGGACCCCATAGCATCTAGAGTAGCAGGTAGTCGAAGAGGATAATTTATGTTATTTCCTGAATATTCTCTTAGGTGACATTTTTGTAATTTTATTAAGAACTTGGGTTTTGTGTTGGCTGTGTAAGGGGGCGTTCCAATTATTTATAGGGGTGTCATTTGAATGGAACGGAACCTTGGAGTCATAGGTAAATGAGATTGGGTTCTCTCTCTTACGTGGCCTGAGATCGGATTCTCTCTCCCAACGAGGTCCAGGTGCAAGCGTCCTCTAAAGCTTGGTTATCCCTCACGTCCTTCATCCTTCCCTTTCTGAGTTCCATTTTCCCATCACCCCTATTCCTCTGACTGCCTCAGATCTACCGTCTAGCCACAGTTCTTCATCTCCCCTACTGGTTTCAACAGCTTGACGTTTCGTCTTCGGGTTGGAAGTTGCAGTGACTGTTCATCTTCCTCTTCCTCACCATGTCTCCTTAAGGGTCAAGTTGGTACCCTGCCTACAAGCCTCTGTATCAAATCTAGGATTATGAGAACTCCCACTCTTCATCCCGAACGTATTCCTATATGGAACAGAAAGGAGAACGTCGGGTGGATCGATCTATGGAAATGGGGCATAACATTCTCATTCCAGAAATGTGCCTATTTCTGTGGAAGACTATGCTGGAATTCAGAAGCTGAAATCCATATTGGATCAGTCCTCTACTCCGCCAGGCCCTACTGCTTCTACTACCATTGAGTCAGGTATGATTTCTTCCTCTTTAACCCCTTCCTCTTGGATCATTGACTCCGGGGCTTTCAAACACTTGTCAGGTAACAAACACATGCTTCATTCATTGTCTCCATGTCTTCCCCATAAATTGGTCACTATTGCTAATGGTTCCCAAACCAAGGTGCTTGGCAAGGGTTCATCCTCTCTTATTGCGTCTATTCCTCTCCAATATGTGTTAGTTGTTCCTCAGTTTCCGTTAAATTTGCTCTCTGTTAGTCAATTAACTAAACAATTGAATTGTTCTGTCACCTTCTCAGCATCTTTGTGTATATTTTAGGATCTAATTATGAAACAGGTGATTGGTGGCGGCCATGAAAAGGGGGTTGATACTATTTTACTTTTCCATTAGTAGCTGCTATTTCATCCACTACATCTGAGGCTCAACTGTGGCACAATCGGCTTGGTCACCCATCTACCTCGTCACTTCATTCTTTAGTTCCATCTCTTCAATCTTTGTCTAATTTCAATTGTGAGGCATATCGATTAAGTAAGCGTGTTAGGAGTACATATTCTCCTCGTCTTACAACTACTAGTACTATTCTATTTGCATTAATACATTATGATGTATGGGGCCCTTTAAAGGTCTCTAACATTTCTCAAGTTTAATATTTTGTTACTTTTGTGGATGATTTTACCCGAGTGACTTGGTTGTTTTTGTTTGAAGAATGATAAAAAATTCCTTCTATATTTCAAAACTTTCTTGCAATGGTTCTAACGTAATTTGGAAAAAAAATAAAATCCTTAGATCTGATAATGCTAAGGAATATTTGTCTAATGAGTTTAAATAATTTTGTGATGGTAATGGGCATCTTCATCAAACATCATATGCCTACACCCCTTAACAAAATGGTGCTTCTGAAAGAAAGAATCATCACCTCCTTGAAGTTTCTTGGGGCCTCCTCTACTCCATGAAGGTACCCTACTTTTATTGGCCTCATGCTATTCTTACATCATGCTTTCTCATCAATAGGTTACTGTCATCAGTACTTAGAAATCAAACTCCGTATTCTGTTTTATTTCATGGTGAAGATCCATTTTCTCTTCCTCTTAGAGTATTTGGTTGCACATGTTTTGTTCATGATACTTGACCACATAAAACTAAACTTGATCCTCGGTCTCTAAGATGTATTTTTTTGGGGTATTCTCTAACTCAGAAAGGATATATTAATTATAATCCTACACTTCGGAGGTTTATGGTATCTCGGGATGTGACTTTCTTTGAAGACACTTCTTTTTACTCCTCACATGAGGCTCCTCCAGGGTTTATATTTCCTCCTACCACTCCATGCCCGTTTGTGCAGTTTAATGAAGATATTACTCTACCCCCAGAAGCATCAGTTGTCCCCTCACCTGTGGAGTTGTTCAATCCACCTGAGGTAAGTCTTTCTCCTCCTTCTATGTTTGGTCCTGAATTTGATACTCGACCTATTGTGTTATGAAAGGAAACCCATTTTTGTACTACGTCTCATCCAATTGCCAATTTTATGTCTTCTTATCGCTTATCTTCTGAGTGTGTTCAATTTTTTGCTTCTCTTTCATCTATTTCCATACCACAATCCTATCAGGAGACCTTGAAGCATCCAGGATGGAAAACGGCTATGGATGAAGAAATGCATGCATTATATGAAAATCAAATATAGACATTGTTAAGCACATAGCCAATACTACCCAAAAGACCAACCCGTTAGGAGCGGAAGGCATAAGTACTTAACCCCAGGACCATAACATCACACCCACCTTCACGAGCCGATGACCACGGCAACCATACTCTAGCGACGACCCACTCTAGTTTTTGCTAGGTCACCCCTTCTGCTCAGAACTCTCGCCGCTCAGGACCCACGCCGCGGGGATTCGAACTCACGACGTAACGCTAACTCTGATGCCAAATGTTAAACACCTAGCCAATACTACCCAAAAGACCGACCTGTTAGGAGCGGGAAGCATAGGTACTTAACCCCAGGACCATAATAGACATTGGCATGGTTCCCAAAAGGAAAAAGATCGATTGGTTGCAAATGGGTTTTTTCGGTGAAACACAACCCAGATGGGTTGGTTGCTTGCCTTAAAGCACGCCTGGTTGCAAAAAGGTTATACTCAGTGCTATGGGATAGATTATGAAGAGACTTTCTCTCCTGTAGCAAAACTGAACTCGGTACCTATCATCCTCTCTAATGCTGCTAATTCATCCTGGCCAGTATATCAGCTTGATGTAAAAAATGTATTTTTAAATAGTTATACGCGAAGAAATTTATATGGTCCAACAACCAAGATATGTGGTTGAGGGGGAGTCTGTATGCCGATTAAATACATCTTTATATGGGCTTAAACAGTCCCCTCAGGCCTGGTTTGATAAATTTAGTCAAGCGCTTTGTTAAGCACCTAGCTAATACTACCCAAAAGACCGGCCTGTTAGGAGCGGAAGGCATAGGTACTAAACCCCAAGACCATAACAGTACACTCCACCCTCCCGAGCCGACGACCACGATGGCCTTAACACAAAATGGGGACCGAGTTAGGAGCCCACACTCCCTTACGACGCCCTGTGTTAGGTTCTTCCCTTGCCATGGATCGAGTCACCCTTCTTTCCTCTCTTCCCTCCAGGCATGATCTTGACGTTGGAAGAGAACCCTTGTTTCTTGAACGAGTAATGGTGGAACTCAATTTAGAATGAAGGAGCTTTGGAGGAAGCTCAACCTTGGACCTCAAAGGGAGAATCCGACCTTGACCTCTGAGGGAGAATCAGAGCTGTAAAATATAATTTTCTCAATACTTGCCTCTCTTTTCCTTCACGTCCCCCTAAATAGGGTTAAGGATGAAAATACAAAGATGACCCATTAGGTCAAGTGGTTCACGCCACATTACACTGAACCAACCCAAAGTAAACCAAACCAAATTGAAATTACATGAAAAGTAAATTGACATAATTTAATTCCTATGCCTATGGATAACTTGTGATGCTATGGAGTCCATAACATCACCCCCCCCCCCCCCCCCCCCCCCCCCCCCCCCCTTGGGGAAAGAGCTTGTCCTCAAGCTCAAAGTATGGGTAGAGGGTGCGAAACGCCGCTAATGGCTCCCATGTCATTTCACTGGGGTCAGCATCTACCCATTGCACTAATATCTCCCAATCACCCTTAATACGGCGAGTTTGTAATACCTGTGCTGGGGTAGAAAGTACACGTCCCTCATGGAGTGGTGGCAGCGGGGTGTGCAGCAAAGGCGAATCTCTGTGGAAGGCCTTTAATTGTGAGACATGAAAGACGTTGTGAATTCTGGCCTCTGGCGGTAGCTGCAATCTGTAGGCCACTGTCCCAATGCGGTCCATCACCTGAAAGGGACCATAATATTTTGGAGAGAGCTTGTGATGTTTGGAGGCTGTCAACGACAGCTGCCTGTAGTGTTGGAGACGCAACCAAACATAATCTCCAGGAGAAAGGAAGACTTCCCGGTGCTTCTTGTCATAATATTGTTTCATAGAATTTTGTGCATACTGTAGATGAGTGCGTACCTCAGTGATGAATGTGTCTCTTTCAACTAATGCTTGGTCCAAAGTGGCTACTTTAGAGGCCCCTGGTTCATAGGCTAAAAGACGGCGGTTCTCTACCATATACCACCTTGAATGGGGTTGTGCCGAGTGCGCTATGGTAGGAGGTGTTGTAACAAAACTCAGCCCAGGCGAGCCACTTAACCTACCTCTTAGGTGAGTCCCCCACGAAACAGTGGAGATACATTTCAATGGTTCTGTTGACGACCTCTGTCTGACCATCAGTCTGTGGATGGTAGGCTGAAGAAAAGGCTAACATTGTGCCTTGTAACTTGAAGAGTTCTTTCCAGAAGGTACTTGTAAAGATTGCATCCCTATCACTGGTAATTGAATTAGGCATCCCATGTAATCGTACAATGTTATCCATAAAAAGTTGAGCGACCTGCGTTGCAGTGTAAGGATGTGCCAGAGGAATGAAATGCCCATATTTAAAGAAACGATCCACCACTACAAGGATAACAGATTTACCCGACGAAGAGGGAAGTCCATCTATGAAGTCCATAGAAATATCAGACCAGACCTGTGACGGAAGCTGAAGTGGTTGGAGCAACCCCGCTGGACTTAATGTTTCAGCTTTATTCCGTTGACAAGTCTGACAAGCCGCCACATAATCAGCTATACTGCGCTTCATGCCCCTCCAATAAAATTCCCTACTGATTCGAAAATATGTTTTCTGTCAGCCCTCATGTGTACTGTCATGGAAGGAGGCCAAAATGCTGTTAATCAGAGGGGATGTGTGGTGTAGAAAAATTCTGTTTTTGTAGAGGACGAGATTGTCCTGAATCGTCCAATGTGGTGCCGCTGTGCCCTGCTGTATATCCTGGCATAAGGAGATAATATCCGGCTACTGTTGTGCCTCTTCCTGTATAGAATCCAACAAGAGAGCTCTGGGCTGACTGATGGCATTTAATTGTGGCTCTGGAACGTCCCGACGAGATAAGGCATCAGCCCCTACATTCAAACTTCCCGGTTTATACTCGACAGAAAAGTCAAACCCCATTAGCTTACTTAACCATTGATGTTGTGGTGAAGTAGTGAGACGTTGCTCAAGAAGATACTTGAGGCTGCAATGATCAGTGCGAATCCAAAAAGAACGTCCCCAAAGATAAGGGCACCAATGCTGTATAGCTTTCGCCAATCCAATCAATTCCCTCTCATAAGCTGCCAACTTGTGGTGGTGTTGGCCCAATTGATGGCTAAAATAAGCAATCGGGTGGCCCTGTTGGTGCAACACTGCACCAATACCGCTCCCTGAAGCATCACATTCCACTACAAAGGACTCCTCAAAGTCGGGGAGTTGCAAAACTGGGGTTGATGATAAGGCGTCTTTCAATTGCTGAAAGGAATGAGCTGCAGTCTCTGACCAGGTAAAAACATTTTTCTTGAGGAGATTGTTGAGGGGAGCTGCAAGCTGGCCATAGCTATGAATAAATTTTCTATAATATCCAGCTAGGCCCAAAAATCCTCTTAAGGCTGTAATAGATGTAGGAATAGGCCAATCTGTGACCGCTTGTATCTTACTCTGGTCCACCTTCACCCCTGATGCTGAAATAACGTGGCCCAAATATGCCACTTATGATGTGCCCATAGAACATTTTGACCGATTTAAAACCAAATGATGTGAATGTATAAGAGAAAATACCTGGTGAAGGTGCTGAAGATGTTCTTCCCAGCTGTTGCTATAGATCAAAATATCATCGAAAAAGACCAATACATATTTTCTCAAGAGAGGAGAAAATACCTCATTCATGAGGGCCTGGAAGGTGGAAGGCGCATTTGACAGACCAAATGGCATTACGAGGAATTCAAAATGGCCGTGATGCATGCGGAACGCTGTTTTCTCCACATCTGATGGATGAACTCGGATTTGATGATAGCCAGATTTCAAATCGAATTTAGTAAAAATTGTAGCTCCATGTAGCTCGCCTGACAGCTCGTCCACCACTAGAATAGGAAATTTATCTTTAATTGTATGGGCATTGAGTTGTCGGTAATCCACACAAAACCTCCATGACTTATCATGCTTGCGGACTAGTAATACCGGTGAAGAAAAAGGAGACCTGCTGGGCTGAATAATACCCTGTGCTAACATCTGCTGGCACTGCCTTTCAATCTCATCCTTCTGTAAGTGAGGGTAACGATATGAACGTCCCACTACCGGCTCGGTACCCGTTTTCAAACGGATACGGTGATCACAGTGCCTCAGTGGCGGTAAGGCAGTAGGGTCTTGAAAGATATCCTCAAATTCTGTAAGTAAATGAGATAACTGACCTGTGTTTGTGGACTAGACCTGGGCAACCTGTAGTGCACAGGTGAGTGGTGCTTGTGTGCCATGCAATATAATCTGATGTTGGTCCTCTATAAAAGACATGGTCAGAGCTTGGAAATCCCATAGTATTGGTCCCAACAATTGTAGCCATTTAATTCCTAGCACCAAATCGAATCCTGATAGTGGAATCACCAGAAAATCTGCAACAAATTCATATCCCTCAATATCAAAGTGTGTGGCTGGTGAAATGCCTACACTAGTAATTTTAGCCCCAATGGCTATTGATACAGAAAGACCATTCTGTTGCTGTACTACTAACCCAAGTTGTTCTGCCACCTGCTGACTGATGAAATTATGTGTACTACCCGAGTCAACTAAAGCCAGTAACTGTAAATGATGTAATTGGGCTTTAACCTGCATTGTGTTTGCACTACATAGACCTGTCATAGCATGAAGGGAAATCTCTGGACCTTCTTGGTTACTTTCCACAATTTCTTCCCCTGGTGGTATTTCTTCTCCATCCTCCCACAGACATATACTGAATAATCGTTTGCAGTGGTGCCCAAAGACATATTGTTCATCACAGTTAAAACAGAGGCCTTTGGCCTTTCTCTGGTCCATTTCCTGTCTAGTAAGTTTTTTGAAGTAAGAAGCAGGTGGAGCCAAATTAGAGATGTCTGGGTGTGGGGCTGCACTGTCTCTAAATCTTGTTGGTCCATCGGATAGGTTTGGCGCAGAGGCATTGTGCCTCCCTGGCCAAGCTGGTTTTCTGAACAGTGACTCCTTTAGAACACGCTGCTTGTGCTCAATTGCCCTGGCTAAATTCATAGCGTGGTCTAAATCTGTAGGAGCATGTAATTCAACTTCTAAATGCAGAGCTTCTATCAAACCAGCAGTAAAAATATGAACATACTGTGTGTGGCTAACAAACTGGTTTGCTCGGGCTAACCTTTCCTGGAAGGTCTTTTGGTACACCTCTAGTGTTCCAGTTTGTTTGTAATTGATTAATTCGCCCAATGGATTGCTACTAGCAGGAGGACCAAATCTCATCATGCAAGACTGTCTAAAAGTTGCCCAATCCTGAACCACTTGGTCATTTCAGAATTGGTGGTACCATAGAAGCGCTTCATCGAGCATGTGGTAGGCGGCCAAATACACTTTCTCATCCGCAGGTGTTTTTTTATGGTAAAAGAATTGATCACACTTGGCTAACCAAATCAAAGGGTCCTTAGACCCATCATACGTAGGAAAGTCAAGTTTTAAATACTTGGGCACAGTGTTTGGTCCTTGAACGGCAGGCCCTAGATGGGAATGGTGTTGAGGCATTGGTGGTTGTGGGGGAGGTGGTGGGTGGAATGGATGGTGTTCGGCCGGTGGAGAGTAGGCAGCTAGAGGGTGGGCTCGTGTATCATGGTCCTCTTGTCGCCGGAGGAGAGCTTGGATGGCAGCATCCATTGATTTTATGGCCTCACACAAATCAGAGGTTGTTTGACGCACCTCTTCCAGGGCATGAGCCTGGTTATCTGTCCTTTGCCTATTATCTTCCACTAACTGTCTCAAATCGTCAGGGGAAGAGGAATCCCCAAGGGTGGACCTGTCTGATACCAAGATGTTAGGTTCTTCCCTTGCCATGGATCGAGTCACCCTTCTTTCCTCTCTTCCCTCCAGGCATGATCTTGACGTTGGAAGAGAACCCTTGTTTCTTGAACGAGTAATGGTGGAACTCAATTTAGAATGAAGGAGCTTTGGAGGAAGCTCAACCTTAGACCTCAAAGGGAGAATCCGACCTTGACCTCTGAGGGAGAATCAGAGCTGTAAAATATAATTTTCTCAATACTTGCCTCTCTTTTCCTTTACGCCCCCCTAAATAGGGTTGAGGACGAAAATACAAAGATGACCCATTAGGTCAAGTGGTTCACGCCACATTACAGTGAACCAACCCAAAGTAAACCAAACCAAATAAAGTAAACCAAACCGAATTGAAATTACATGAAAAGTAAATTGACATAATTTAATTCCTATGCCTATGGATAACTCGTGATGCTATGGAGTCCATAACACCCTGCAAGGGGCATGCGGTCTACCTGCGCACGCGGGGACTCGAAGTCAGGATGTAGCGCCTGCTCTGATACCAAATTTTAAGCACTTAGCCAATACTACCCAAAAGAATGGCATGTTATGAACGGAAGGCATAGGTACTTAACCCAGAACCATAACACGCTTCTACGATTTGGCTTTCATAGGTGCTCGATTGGTCACTCAGTATATGTTAAAGATACTATCAAATGGAAGATATTATTGGTCGTATAAGTTGATGATATTATCTTGACTGGGAATGATGCTAATAGTATACAATAAGTGAAGAATATGATATGTAAAGAGTTCAAGACTAAAGATTTGGGTAAACTCAAATATTTTCTAGGTATAGAAGTCCTTCAGTCAAATCATGGAATAAAATTGTCTCAAAAGAATATGTCTTAGATCTTCTTGAAGAAACAATAATGAATGGTTGTAGACCAGTTGATACACCTATGGATGTGAATGAAAAAATGTGTGCCACAACTGGAGAAGATGTTGACATTGGCAAATATCAAAGACTTGTGGGAAAATTGATCTATCTCACAGTAACCAGGCCAGATATATCATATGTTGTAATCGTGGTTAGCCAATTCATGCACAAACCACAAATTACTCAATGGCAAGTGTTGGAGAGAATACTACGATACTTAAAAGGTGCTCCAGAAAGAGGATTGCTATTTTAACAACATGGTCACTTCAATATAGAAGACTTCTCAGATGCAGATTGGGCTGGATCACCCGATGATAGAAAATCTACTTCTGGGTATTGTACCCTTATTGGGGGAAACTTGGTCACATGGAAAAGCAAAAAGTAAAACGTGGTTGTAAGATCTAGTGCTGAAGCAAAATACCAAGCTATGGCCCACACTGTAAGTGAATTTCTATGGATAAAGACTCTTCTTACCAAATTGGGATTTTATAAAGGAGGCTCTATGGGCCTACATTGTGATAATCAAGTAGTTATTCACATTACGTCAAATTTAGTCTTCCATGAAAGAACTAAAAATATTGAAGTAGATTGTCATTTTATAAGGGAAAAGTTTCAAGAAGGAATAATTTTTCTTAAGTATGTTTCATCTCAAGAGCAATTAGCTGATATTCTCACCAAACCGGTTACATCCAAAATTATATCTTATATAGAAGGCAAACCGAGTATTTATGATTTATTTAACATCAACATAGGTTAGGGTTATAAAACCCAATTCTACCCCTACCTTTAAGTCTTATTACAAATCAATAAAATTCGAAATTAAAAGCAACATAAATAATAAAAGTAAAGTAGATGACTCAGTCAATAAAATTCGAAATTAAAAGCAACATAAATAATAAAAGTAAAGTAGATGACTCAGTCAATAAAATTCGAAATTAAAAGTAACATAAATAATAAAAGTAAAGTAGATGACTCAGTCTTATTGAGTCCATAACATCTGCCCCCCCCCCCCCCCCCCTCCGCCCTTGGAGATCGAGCTTGACCTCAAGCTCGGAAGCTGGGTAGACCTGGTGGAAGTTGTCGAGCCGCTCCCATTTTACGTAGTTGTGGCCGATTGCTGCCCAGTAATGGCATGCAGGGAGATGTCCAGTGGTTCTTCCTCAATCATATCCTCTATCACCTCGATATCCTCATCTTCAACCTTATCGATCAAAAACAATCTTTTGCACTGATGCCCAACCTGATATGGTTCATCACAGTTGTAACATAGATTCTTAGTCCGCCGTTCCGCCATCTCAGCACTTGTCAATTTTTTTATATAAGAAGTTGTAGGATGACTAGATCTCGGATCCCCTGTCAAAGTAATTCCCGGGTTGTTTCTCGGAGGAATGTGCTCCCCTGACCATGGGGGTCGTCTGTGCTGTGCCTAGTGTCGTAGTTCTAAAGCATGAGCTATATTCATAGCGCTGGATAAGTCAACAAGTGCATAGAACTCCACCTCAAGCTTTAAGGCCTCCGTCAATCCTGTTGTAAATAGCGCAACTTGCTGATCCACTTGTACCATATTACTGGCTCGTGCTAATTTTTCCTGGAACAATTTTTGATATTGCTCCACGACCCCATTTTGGCGTAGTAAAACCAAATCTCTCAAAGGGTTACTGTAAGCCGGAGGACCAAAACGGAGAGAACACAGTCGCTTAAATTCATCCCAATCTACCACCTCACTATCAACCTCAACTAGCTGGTACCAAAGTTGTGCTTCCCCTAGTAAGTGGAAAACAGCTACGTTGACTCGGTCATAGGTTGGGACTCGCTAATGGCTAAAAAACTTTTCGCATTGATACAACCATATCAAAGGGTCTTCTGACCCATTATAAGTAGGGAATTCCATTTTAGTATAAATCGGAACAGTGCCTCCCCCCTGGTAGAAGTGTCCCCCCAGAATGAGGGGTCCTTGTTGTCCCGAGAAACTCGTGCGCCTTGGAAATTCATCTCCCCCTCTGTTATGCGAATGGTCTCCCGGAATTGGGTTTTTGCCAGTGCTCAGACCAGTTTCCATGTTATCCATCCTTCCTTTCAAGGTTTCCAAACTGAGAATGAACTTTTCCTTCAATGCAGCAAATTTTTTGCCAGTATTTAGACCATTCTCCATGCTATCCATCCTTCCCTTCAAGGTCTCCATATCGATATCAATTTTTGAGAACCTCTCTAGGACACTATCAAATTTTCTTTCAAGCAATTCAAAGTATTCATTGGTGCTTTTCTCTGTCGGTTTACCCTGCTCTGATACCAAGTTGTTATGGTCCCTAGCCATGGATCTAGTAACTCGGCGAGTCAAATAAGGATCCAGCACTGTTAAAGGGTTTCTTAACACGTTTTTGTGAAAAGAAACTCTCTTTTTCTTCCCTCACACGTTATAATTGAAAAGGAGTTTCCTTTTATCAATTATAGATGCAACCAGCAAGTTAAAGGATTGTTTAAGCACTCAGATATGAAGCCCCTCTTTTATGATTCAAGACAAGAGGGTTTTACTTGCTGTAATGACTCAAGACAACCCCTTTCCCTTTACTGAATTCATTCCCCTTGAAAAGGAGTTTCCTTTTCTTAATTATGAACGAACCCAGCTAGTCAAGGAAGCTCCTTGAGGCCCCAATGTGGAATCCCCTTTCTTATGGCTCACGTCAAGGCAGGGTTTCCAATTTCATGCAGCACTGGTTCCTTACGTAAAAGAGAAACATAAATCTAATCTCAATGCTTGGAATAAGATTAGCAAATACCTCTGGACGTCAACACCCAACCAGAAACAAGAACTCGTCCTCCTTCCTGGGTGGACTTACGTCAAGACTTCTCCTTTTCTGAAATTTTCGTGAAAGAGATGATCTTCTCTTGTAACTTGGAAGAGAAAGGTAATTTGTCTTCCTTTTCCTTCCAAGATCTCCTCAAAGACTCCCCAATGGATGCAGCAAACCCCCAAGAGAGTTCAAGCCAAGAACCCTAGAATAGAGAGCCTAGAAAGAACCTAAATTACCCTAGGTTATGCTAATTCCGAACTTGCTTTTTTTCTCCATCCTTACCCCTTAAATAGGGTAATTAACATCAACATATGTTAGGGTTATTAAAACCCAATTATACCCCTACCTTTAAGTCTTATTACAAATCAATAAAATTCGAAATTAAAAGCAACATAAATAATAAAAGTAAAGTAGATGACTTAGTCTTATTGAGTCCATAACATTCTACAAAGAAGCTCCAATAGATCTATACTGTGACAATCAAGCAGTAATACACATTACATGGAATCCAGTCTTCCATGAAAGGACAAAGATATTGAAGTGGATTGCCATTTTATATGAAAAAAGTTCCATGCTGGTTTCTTATCTCTGAAGCTTATATCATCACAAAATCAAGTTGCAGACATTCTCACCAAGCCAGTCACTCACAAGATTATGTCTACTATATGCAGCAAGTTGGGCATTTATGATGTTTTCTCACCCCCAGCTTGAGGGGGGAATGTTACAATGTGGGACCCACCATGGTGCTTGAGCTGGTGGGACCCACCACGAAGACGTGGGACACCAAGAAGAGTCCGCATCCAAGCAAGCACGAGTCAAGGAATTAAGAAGCACAAGCTGAATTGAGTTAGAAGACTTGAAGATCAAGTGGGACCCAAAAATATCTCACTAGCTGTCAACCTTATCAAGATGAGCTGAAAGATCATGAGGGACCCACAAGGATAAGTCTACGAGCTGGCCTTCTCCCTTATATTCACGTGAATGAAGCAAGAGTCCTAGTTCAACTTATATTAGGCTTCTAGTAGATTGTTAAGGACTCCATAGCATCACGAGTTATCCACAGGCATTGGAATTAAATTATGTCAATTTACTTTTAATGTAATTCCATTTGGTTTGGTTTGGTTTAGTTTGGTTTGGTTTGGTTTAGATGTAATATGGCATGAACCAAGTGACCCATGGATCTAATTTGTATTTTTGTCCTCAACCCTATTTATGGGGACGTCAAGGTAAAGGAAAGCAAATATTGAGAAATTAGAATTAAACAGGCCAGATTTTCCCTCAGAGGTCTAGGTCGGATTCTCCCTCTAAGGTCTAGGTTAAGCTTCCTTCAAAGCTCAATCATTCCATTCCTATTTCCATCATTCCACGTTCAAGAAACAAAAATCCTCTTCTAGCGTCAAGATTCAATATGGAGGGAAGAGAGGAAAGAAGGGTGACTCGATCCATGGCTCGGGAAGAACCTAACATCTTGGTATCAGACAAGTCCACCCTTGGGGATTCCTCTTCCCCTGAGGATTTGAGGCAATTAGTTGAAGATAATCGCCAGAGGATAGACCTTCAAGCTCAATCCCTGGAAGAAGTGTGTCAGACCACATCTGACCTATAGGAGGCCATCAAATCCATGGATGCCACCATCCAAGCCCTCCTCCGGCGACAAGATGACAGTGGTATACGAGCACAATCGCCAGAACCCTACTCTCCACCGGCCGACCACCATCACTAACACCCACCACCTCCTCCACCACCACCAATGCGCCATAACAATTCCCATCTGGGGCTTGCCGCTCAGGGACCAAATACGGTTCCCAGGTATTTAAAGCTAGACTTTCCTACATATGATGGGTCTAAGGACCCCTTGATTTGGTTAACCAAGTGTGATCATTTATTTTATCATCAAAAAACACATGCAGATGAGAAAGTTTATTTGGCCGCCTACCACATGCTCGATGAAGCGCTCCTATGATACCACCAATTCCGAAATGACCAATTGATTCAGGATTGGGCAATCTTTAGACAATTATGCATGATGAGGTTTGGTCCTCTAGCTAGTAGCAATCCATTGGGCGAATTAATCAATTATAAGTAGACTGGATCACTAGAGGTGTATCAAAAGACCTTCCAGGAACGGTTGGCCCGTGCTAATGAGTTGTCAATCACACCCAGTATGTTCACATCTTTACTGCTGGTTTGATAGAAACTCTACGGCTGGAAGTTGAATTACATGGTCCTACAAATTTGGACCACGCTATGAATTTAGCCAGGTCAATTGAGCATAAGCAGCGTGTTCTGAAGGATTCATTGGTCAGAAAACTAGCTTGGCCAGGAAGGCACAATGCCACTGCACCAACACCATATTATGGGCCTCTACATTTTGGAGCTAGTGCAGCACCGCGCCCAAAAAGTTCTAACTCTACTCCACCAGCTCCTTACTTCAAAAAACTGAACAGACAAGAAATGGATCAGAGAAAGGCCAAGGGCCTTTGTTTTAACTGTGATGAACAGTATGTCCAAGGTCACGTATGCAAAAGATTATTTAGTATATGTCTGTGGGAGGATTGTGAAGGCATACTACCTAAGGAGGAGATTGTAGAGACAGACCAAGAGGGTCCAGAGATTTCACTTCATGCCATGACTGGTCTGCGCAGTTCTAATACCATGGAGGTTAAAGCCCAGTTACATCATCTACACTTACTTTTTTTAGTTGACTCTGGCAGTACACCTAATTTCATCAGTCAGCCAGTGGCCGAACAACTAAGGTTAGTTGTCCAGCAACAGACATGCCTTTCTATATCAGTAGCCAATGGGGCTAAAATTACTAGTGTGCGCATCTCTCCAGCCACACACTTTGATATTGAGGGACACGCATTTATTGTAGATTTCCCGGCGATTCCGGTATCCGAATTTGATTTGGTACTAGGAATTAAATGGCTACAACTGTTGGGGCCTATTTTATGGGATTTTTAGGCTCGGACCATGACCATCACAGAGGACCATTGTCAGATTACATTGCATGACACCCAGGCACTAGTGCCCTGCGCGCTTTAGGCTGTTTAGGTCCATAGCACTGACAACTGTAAGTTATTCAATTACTTACAAACTTTGAGGATATCTTTGAGGAACCTACTACTCTACAGGCAATTAGGCATTGTGATCACTGCATCCGTTTGAAAATGGGCACTGAACCTGTAGTGGTACGTCCTTATCGTTACCCCACTTACAGAAGAATGAGATTGCAAGGCAATGCCAAAAGATGCTTGCCCAGGGTATTATTCAGCCAAGCAGGTCTCCTTTTTCCTTCCCGGTATTACTAGTCCGCAAGCATGATAAGTCGTGGAGGTTTTGTGTGGATTACAGGCAACTCAATGCACACACCATTAAAGAAAAATTTCCCATACCAGTGGTGGACGAGTTGCTAGATGAGTTACATGGTGCTACTATTTTTACCAAGCTCGATTTGAAGTCTGGCTATCATCAAATCCGAGTTCATCCATAAGATGTGGAGAAAACTACGTTTTGCACGCACAACGGACATTTCGAGTTCCTCGTAATGCCATTTGGTCTCTCAAATGCGCCTTCCACATTCCAGGCCCTCATGATTTGAGGTATTTTCCTCTCTCTTGAGGAAATACGTTTTGGTATTTTTTGATGATATTTTGGTATATAGCAACAATTGGGAAGAGCATCTTCAGCACCTTCACTAGGTATTTACTCTTATCCACTGTTAAGATCCTCACGAGCCATGGATCTTGTCACCCTCCTCTCTTCTCTTCCTTCCATTATCTTGCTTGACGTTGAGATGGAATGAGGGGCTGAAGGGGATTGAATTTCGGAAAGGAGAATTGGGGAAATTCGGAAGAGAGCTTGAAGGAGCTTTTGACTAAATTACGTTAACTAGAGTGAACTCAATTCCTAATCTTCATTACCCTAGCCATCCCCTTAAATAGGGTGGAGGACGTCCAAAACCCTAAAGACCTCTTGGGTCAATGGTTCAAACCAATAAATGCTAAACCAACCCAAACCAAAGACAAAACCAAACCAAAGACAATTACATGGAAATTGAAAAACACATTAATTAATTCCTACGCCTGTTGGTAACTCGTGATGCTATAGAGTCCATAACATCACCCCCCTCCTGGTGAAAGAGCTTGTCCTCAAGCTCGAAGGAAGGATATAAAAGTCGAAATGTTGATAACTGCTCCCATGTGGTGTCACTGGGATCGGCATCGGCCCACTGGACTAGAACTTCCCAATCCCCTTGAATGTGGCGTGCTTGTATTACCTGAGCTGGAATAGAAAGGACTCTGCCCTCATGTAGTGGCAGCAGTGGAGTGTGTAGTAGGGGCGAGTCACCTTGGAAGGGCTTCAATTGGGAGACGTGAAATACATTGTGGATCTTTGCTTCCGGTGGGAGCTGCAAACGGTATGCCACGGGCCCAATTTGGTCCAATATCGGAAATGGACCATAATATTTTGGAGACAGCTTATGGCGCTTGGCTGCAGTCAGGGACAGCTGGCGGTAGTGTTGAAGTTTTAACCACACATAGTCTCCAGGGCAATAAGATGCCTCCCGGTGCTTCTTATCATAAAAGCGTTTCATAGAGTGTTGGGCCGCTTGCAGATGTGTACGTACCTCAGTGAGCATAGCATCTCGTTCAGCTAATGCTTGGTCCAAAGTGACGACTTTGGATGCCCCCGGTTCATATGGTAACAAACGAGGTGGATCTCTGCCATAAACTACCCTGAAAGGAGTAGTACCCAGTGCTGTGTGGTAAGATGTGTTATAGCAAAATTCTGCCCATGAAAGCCATTTCACCCATCTTCTAGGTGTGTCCCCCACAAAACAACGAAGATACATTTCAATAGTGCGATTGACAACCTCTGTTTGTCCGTCCGTTTGTGGGTGATAGGCTGACGAAAATGCCAATTGGGTGCCCTGTAATTTGAATAATTCCTTCCAAAAGAGACTGGTAAAAATTGCATCCCTGTCACTGATAATGGATGAGGGAATTCCATGTAATCTGACAATGTTGTCCATAAATAATTGAGCGACCTGAGCAGCAGTATATGGATGCGCCAAAGCAAGGAAGTGCCCATATTTTGAAAATCGATCAACGATGACAAATATCACCGATTTACCTGATGAAATGGGAAGTCCAACAATGAAGTCCATGGAAATATCAGAGCAGATTTGAGATGGTAGTTGCAGAGGTTGCAGTAGGCCGGCTGGACTTAAGGATTCGGCCTTGTTTCTTTGACAAATCTGACAAGCAGCTACATAATCAGCAATTGTGCTCTTCATGCCCTTCCAGTAAAAGTCCCGACTGATTCGGAAATATGTTTTCTGTCGACCCTCATGTGTGCTATCATGGATAGAGGACAGGATGGTGTGAAGAAGTGGTGATGTATTATGTAAAAATATCCTGTTTTTGTAGAGAATGAGACGATCCTGAATCGTCCAATGAGGAGCAGTTGTCCCCTGTTGAATATCCTGGTATAAAGACATAAGATCCGGATATTGATTTACTTCCTCACGAATAGAATCTAATAGCAGTGCACGTGGGTGACTGATAGCATAAATTTGAGTGGTGGAAATATCCCGACGTGATAAGGCATCAACCCCAAAATTCGAACTACCTGGCTTATAATGAACCATAAAATCAAAGCCCATGAGTTTAGTTAACCAATGCTGCTGTGGGGATGTGGTGAGGCGCTGTTCCAAAAGATACTTGAGGCTGCAACGAGCTGTACGAATGAGAAACGGTCTTCCCCAAAGATACGGTCGCCAATGTTGGACAGCCTTGGCTAACCCAATCAATTCCCTCTCATATGCAGCTAACTTATGGTGGTGTTGTCCCAACTGATGACTGAAATAAGCAATGGGGTGCCCCAATTGTTGTAACACTGCCCCTATACCTCCCCCGGAGGCATCACATTCCACCACAAATTCTGCCTCAAAATCTGGTAATTGTAGGACTGGCGCTGAGGCTAAGGCCTCCTTTAACAGGTTAAATGCCTGTTCTGCTGAAGAAGACCAGTGGAAGGCATTTTTTTTGAGCAGGTTGTTGAGTGGTGCTGCTATCTGTCCATAAGATTGGATAAATTTTCTATAATATCCCGCTAAGCCCAAAAAGCCCTTTAATGCTGTAGTGGAGGTGGGAACCGGCCAATCTGTAACTGCCTGAATCTTGCTCTGGTCAACTTTCACGCCCCCAGCTGATATGACGTGGCCCAAATATGCCACCTCAGATGTACCCATAGCACATTTTGATTGATTCAAAACCAAATGATGAGAGCGTAGAATGGTAAATACCTGGTGGAGGTGGTGGAGATGTTCTTCCCAATTTTTGCTGTAGACCAGAATGTCATCAAAAAAGACTAACACATAGTGGCGCAGAAGTGATGAAAAGACCTCATTCATGAGGGCCTGAAAGGTGAATGGTGCATTGGAGAGACCGAAGGGCATGACGAGGAACTCGAAATGACCGTGATGTGTGCGGAAGGCAGTCTTCTCCACATCCGCCTGGTGAACTCGTATTTGATGATAGCCCGATTTCAAATCTAATTTGGTAAAAATTGTAGCACCATGTAACTCATCCAGCAACTCGTCCACAACTGGAATGGGGAACTTGTCCTTAACTGTGTGCAAGTTCAGTTGCCTATAGTCGACACAAAATCTCCAAGATTTATCTTTTTTACGTACAAGTAACACTGGTGAGGAGAAAGGAGATCGACTGGGCTGGATCACACCCTGAGCGAGCATATGCATGCATTGTCGTTCTATTTCATCTTTCTGGATATGTGGGTAACGATAAGGCCGCACCACTACTGGATCAGTTCCTAACTTTAAACGAATGCGATGATCGCAATGACGCACTGGTGGTAGACCTGTAGGGTCATTAAATAAATCCGCAAATGCTGTAAGTAAAGGAGCTAACTGATCATCACCCGTGTGTTGAATATGCAAAGTGTGAAGTGCGTAAGGGACCTGTGCCACAATGCCTTGTAATGTAATCTGGCCCTGTGGTGCTGAAAATGTCATAGTCCGAGCCTGAAAGTCCCATAATATCGGTCCTAATAACTGGAGCCATTTGACCCCGAGCACCAAATCAAATCCAGCCAATGGAATGACTAGTAAATCTGCCTGAAAGGAATGCCCCTCAATGGTGAAAGGGGTGTTAGCACATAACCCCACGCTAGCAATTTTGGCCCCATTGGCCACTGAAACTGAGAGACCCCTTTGTTGTTGAATTTCCAATCCCAATTGTTGCGCGGCTGGTTCATTGATAAAATTATGTGTGCTGCCCGAATCAACTAAAGCAAGTAGCATGAGATGATGTAACCTGGCCTTTACCTGCATGGTATTAGAACTACGCAGGCCATGCATGGCATGGAGGGCGAGCTCTGCTTCCTGTTGTACCTCTTCAACAATTTCATTTTCAAGAAGCTCTTCTGAATCGTCTTCCAATAATTCAATACTGAATAAACGTTTACAGGTATGTCCGGACAGGAATTGTTCGTCACAATTAAAACATAGGCCCTTTGCCTTTCGAGCATCCATTTCCTGTTTAGTCAAAAATTTACGTGGCATAGAGTGTGGAGGAACATTAGTAGCCTGATCTGCTCGGTTAGGGGCAGAGGACCCAAAACGTGGACCAGATGCAGTACCCTGTGTTCTGTTTTGCCAAAATGGTTTTCTTTGTAAAGACTCTTTTAGAACTCTCTGTTTGTGCTCCACAGCCCTGGCATAATTCATTGCAGAGTCCAAATTTGTTGGACCCAGTAATTCCACTTCCAATCTGACTGCCTCTGTCAATCCAGCATTAAAAATCTGAACATGTAGGTGAGGAGGAACAAATTCACTAGCTCTGGCCAACCTTTCTTGGAACGTTTTTTGGTAAACTTCTAAGGTGCTGGTCTGTTTGTAGTTGATCAATTCCCCCACTGGGTTGCTGCTAGCTGGAGGTCCGAACCTTAACTGGCAAGCATGTTTAAAGTGCAGCCAATCCTGAATGGAATGGACATTTCGGTAGTGATGGAACCACATGAGCGCTTCATCGAGCATGTGGTAGGCGGCCAAAGTAACCTTATCCATTTCCACCGTTTGTTGATGATAAAAGAATTGTTCACATTTCGTGAACCACAGTAAAGGATCTTTAGAGACATCATATGTAGGAAAGTTAAGTTTAAAGTACCTGGGAACCGTTGATGGTGCTTGTGCGTGAGTGGTCATTGAACCCATTGGTTGGCGCAAGGGTGGATTTGGTGGTGGCGTGAATTGTTGGTGGGGAACTGGTTGTTGTTGAAAATTGGTTGTTGGTGGTGGCGTTGGTGCTTGAAGTGTAGCAAGTTGTCGTAGGATGGATTGTAGAGATGATTCCAGAGTTTGTAAGGTAGTATTGATGTGAGAAATTTCAGTACCTTGAAGAGTGGATCATTGTTGAAGGTCTGAAAGGACTTGACGTATGTCCTCTGGAGAAGAGGAATCACCGAGGGTGGACCTGTCTGATACCACGTTGTTAAGATCCTCACGAGCCATGGATCTTGTCACCCTCCTCTCTTCTCTTCCTTCCATTATCTTGCTTGACGTTGAGATGGAATGAGGGGCTGAAGGGGATTGAATTTCGGAAAGGAGAATTGGGGAAATTTGGAAGAGAGCTTGAAGGAGCTTTTGACCTGTTTATCTAAATTACGTTAACTAGAGTGAACTCAATTCCTAATCTTCATTACCCTAGCCGTCCCCTTAAATAGGGTGGAGGACGTCCAAAACCCTAAAGACCTCTTGGGTCAATGGTTCAAACCAATAAATGCTAAACCAACCCAAACCAAAGACAAAACCAAACCAAAGACAATTACATGGAAATTGAAAAACACATTAATTAATTCCTACGCCTGTTGGTAACTCGTGATGCTATAGAGTCCATAACATCCACTCACATAATTTGGTTTTAAATCAGTCCAAATGTTCTATGGGGACCTCAAAAGTGGCATACTTGGGCCACATTATTTCAGCAGTTGGGATGAAGGTAGACCAGAGTAAGATACATGCCGTCACAGATTGGCCTCCTCCCACCTCCATTAAAGCATTAAGGGGATTTTTGGGCCTTGCTTGCTATTACAGGAAATTTATTCGAAGCTATGGCCAGATTGCATCACTACTCAACAACCTACTCAAGAAAAATGCCTTTACCTGGTCTGAAACAATGGTTGATTCCTTTCAGAAGTTGAAAGAGGCCTTATCATCCGCACCAGTTTTGCAGCTACCGGACTTTGATGAGTCATTTATGGTGGAATGTGATGCTTCGGGGGGTGGTATTGGTGCAGTGTTACACCAACAAGGACACCCGATTGCTTATTTAAGCCGCCAACTTGACCAGCACCACCACAAGTTAGCAGCTTATGAGAGGGAACTGATCGGTTTAGTTAAAGCAATACAGCATTGGCTGTCTTATCTCTGGGGGTGCCCATTTATGATTTGCACCAATCATTGCTACCTCAAGTATCTGCTTGAGCAGTGCCTCACTACCTCCCCGCAACAGCATTGGTTAAGTAAACTTATGGGGTTTGACTTTACAGTGGAGTATAAACCTAGGAGTTTGAATGTGGGGGCTGATACTTTATCTCGTCGAGACATTCCAGAGCTGTAATTACATGCAATTAGTCAGCCCAGAGCTCTCTTGTTGGATTCTATTCGGGAAGAGACACAACAGTACCCGAAAATTATTGCTTTATATCATGAGATCATGTAGGGGAGATCAAAAAAACATTGGACGGTTCAGGATAGTCTGGTCCTCTTCAAAAACCGGATCTTTTTACACCACACGTTACCACTTATTCACAACATTTTAGCCTCCTTCCATGACATTACACATGAGGGCCGACAAAAAATATTTTTCTGGATAAGTCGGGAATTTTATTGGAGGGGTATGAAGCACAGTATAGCTGATTATGTGGCGGCTTGTCAAATTTGTCAACGGAATAAAGCTAAATCATTAAGTCTAGTTGGGTTGCTCCAACCACTTCAGATGTCGTCACAAGTCTGGTCAAATATTTCCATGGAATTCATAGATGGCCTTCCCTCATCGTCCGGCAAATCTGTTTTCTTTGTAGTGTTTGATCGTTTCTCAAAGTATAGCCATTTCATACCTCTTGCACATCCTTACACTGCAGCTCACGTAGCTCAGCTCTTTATGGAAAATATTGTCCGTTTACATGGGAGGCCTACTTCCATTACCAATGACAGAGATGCCATCTTTATTAGTACATTCTGGAAAGAACTATTCAAGCTGCAGGGCACAATATTAGCATTCTCTTCCGCCTACCATCCACAGACTGATGGTCAGACAGAGGTCGTCAACCGGACAATTGAGATGTATCTTTGTTGTTTCGTGGGGGACTCACCTAAACGGTGGGTTAAGTGGCTCGCCTGGGCTGAATTTTGTTACAACGCTTCCTACCACAGCGCACTTGGAACAACCCCATTCAAGGTCGTATATGGTAGAGACCCGCCCGGCCTTTTATCATATGAACCAGGTGCCTCCAAGGTCGCCACTTTGGACCAAGCATTAGCAGAAGGAGACACCTTGCTCACTGAGGTGCGAACTCATCTCCAGGAGGCCCAGAATACTATGAAGTTTTATTATGACAAGGAGCATCGGGAAGTCTTTTATTCTCCAAGAGATTATGTATGGTTGCATCTCCAACACTATAGGCAGTTGTCACTGTCAGCCTCCAAATGCCACAAGCTCTCTCCAAAGTATTATGGTCCCTTTCAGGTAATGGACGGCATTGGTACAGTTTCTTATCGCTTGCAGCTTCCGCCAGAGGCCAAGATTCACAATGTGTTTCACGTCTCCCAACTGAAGGCCTTCCAAGGTGACTTTCCCTTGCTACACACACCTCTGCCCCAACTACATGAGGGACATATCCTTTCTACTCCAGCACAGGTGTTACAGGCTCGCCGCATTTAGGGTGATTGGGAGATCCTAGTGCAATGGGTTGATGTTGATCCCAGTGACACGACATGGGAGCCATTAGTGGCGTTCTGAACCCTCTACCCCTACTTCGAGCTTGAGGACAAGCTCTTTCTCCAGGAGGGGGGGTGATGTTATGGACTCCATAGCATTACGAGTTATCCACAGGCATAGGAATTAAATTATGTCAATTTACTTTAAATGTAATTTCTTTTGGTTTGGTTTAGATGTAATATGGCATGAACCAAGTGACCCATGGGTTTAATTTGTATTTCCGTCCTCAACCCTATTTATGGGGATGTCAAGGTAAAGGAAAGAAAGTATTGAGAAATTAGAATTGAGCATATCAGATTCTCCCTCAGAGGTCTAGGTCAGATTCTCCCTCTGAAGTCTAGTCAAGCTTCCTTCAAAGCTCAATCATTCCATTCCTATTTCCATCATTCCACGTTCAAGAAACAAGAATCCTCTTCTAGCGTCAAGATTCAATATGAAGGGAAGAGAGGCAAGAAGGGTGACTCAATCCATGGCTCGAGAAGAACCTAACATCTTCCAAACATCTTCCAACACTCCCCCTCACACTGTTGCATCCTTCCATGAGGCTTTGTAGGCATAATATAAGTGAGAGTAAAAATCACTCCTAGCTGGTAAGGCTTTGCTCCATACTCCAGTCCTAATGCTTGATGTAAGGCATAGTCTATCTTCTATAGGTAGTGTGTCTATCGGCATTGCTTTGAAGTGTCCACTGTCCCTCCATAGGACAACAACGATTCTCAAGTGTTAGGATTAATAAAAGCCATTATACGGGGGGGGGGGGGGGGGGGGGGGGGGGGGGGGGGTAGTGGGTTTATTTATAATGGTGTCCCAATCTGGACACCGAATCTCATGGTATCCCAACCGTGATATTTTTTAGAGTTAAATTGATCACGGTGTCCCAATCCGGGCACCGACTCTCATGGTGTCCCAAACGTGAAATTTTTTAGAGTCAAATAAATTATGGTATGAGAAAAGGCATGGTGTCCAAAGAGACATAGCAACTGTGATGTAACACGACCAAATAATAAACATTGTAAACGAACCTATGAAATAATCCGATATAAAAATTTCTTCTTAGATGCACAAGCTTTATTTGTGCTCTCCCTCTCGTGAATATTTATGTCACATAAACTTTATCCACAACATCTGGAATAAAATACCTCTTCCTTGTAATTCTTCTACCCCCCCCCCCCCCCCCCCCCCCCCTCAAGCTAGGAGGTAATGGCAGTGATCCTAGCTTGAACCAAATATCATAGATGTAGCAATAAGCCCAAATAATAGAGATGTATAAATAAGCCATAAAACCATGGATAAGTGAGATATTTTTCGGACATATCAACTCAAAAAGTGACACAAAACAAAGGGCATGAATTCGGATTTTTCCTTGCAACAGAATACCAGTTTGACCTTTGATTATTCCAATGCAAATATATCTTTAAATATAGATCAGATTGATATGAAATTTTCTCCTTATGAAACTAGACTTTAATAAATTTCATCTAAGTATAAATTCACTAAATAAAATATAATTATCAGAAAATAAATAATCTGATAGATTTCGGTCTCAGTCATCTGGCCGAACTAAGTATTGTTTCTCCCTTTTTTTCCAGAATGACCATTGACTCTTCCAAGAAAAATATCTCATTATAAAAAAATCGTACCGAGATTTTGTTGAATAGATAAGAAAATAGACTTACATATATTTATTTTGATATATAATTCTCCATATAAAGTCTCTTTCTTGATAGCATAAAATACCTCAGAAGTTGAAGCTTTTTGCTACTGCTTGAACCTATTTTGCAATCTAACCTTTACTACTTTAAATATCGATTTCTCTTTGTAGATAAGTTAGATCAAAATTTGGTTGAATATGTAAAAAATAGACTTACAGATCTTTCTTTTGACATATATTTCTTCATATAAAGTCTAGTTCTTGATAGCATAAAATATCGTAGAACCTTTTTACAATATGACCTTCATTCATTCAAATATCAATATCTCTTTGTTGATAACTCCGATTGGAAGAAATCTTTTTTATTTGGAAAGTAGACTCAAATATATTTCCTACAATATATATGTTTCAATATGAAAATCTCAGTATAGTGGTGAAAAAAATAAAACAAACTACGTGTGTATGGACTGAAAAAAATAACTACAAACCTAGATTTAGGGTTTAGGGTTGATAAAAAAGGATCTCATTATCTCTTTGGGTTGACAGTCAACTCACAGATGCTGCATTGATACCATGTTGAATTTATGGAAAAGAAAAATATTTTATTGATTTCTTTTACTTATTATAATCAGAGTACATGAACCAATATTTATAATAGAGGAAAATAGTAGAGTCCAATTACAATAAAACTACATTTGTCCATTTAAAGATAAGTCCTAGTATAATTAAATAACTCAATATAGATAAAAGACAAACATAACTCAAACTAGAATTATTCTAGGACTTGACCATAAGATAAAGATGCCTTTGTGAGTCCTTCTTGATCTTCCAACTTATGTAATAAGGATGTCAGCTCGTGGTAATCATAGTGGGTTCTACTTCTTATGGGTTTGGGCCCATCTTGTGGGCCTTCCGTGGCGTGTGACCCATCTTATAATACTCTTAGATACGTGGGATTTCCTTGGTCGTGTGGGCTTGAGCCCTATCTTCCAATAAAGGAGAAAATTTTATGTCAATCTAATCTTTATTTAAAAATATATTTTCATTGGAATAATCAAAGGTCGTGTCGGTATCCTATTGCATTGAAAAATCTGAATTTAAGACAATTGTTTTGAGTCACTTTTTGAGTTTCTATATCAGGAAAATATCTCACTTCTCCCTGGTTTGAGGGCTTATTACTACATTTATGTTATTTGGGCCTATTCCTACATATATAATATTTGGTTCAACCTGGGATTGATGCCATTATCGCCCAACTTGAGGGGGAGAAGTACAAGAAGTACAAGAAAGAGGTATTTTATTCCATATGTTCTGGATAAGTTTTATGTGACTAAAATATTCAAGAAAGGGGGAGCACTAATGAAGCTTGTTCATCTAAGAATAAACTTTTACTGTTGATTTTCAAGACTCCATGGATTTAGCTCATGGAGAAAAAGATAAAGGAACTCATTGAGAGAAAACCAGAGGAAGAAAAGGGACTGATGATCCTAATCCTTCCCCTAAAACTCAATTTATAGATTAATCAAACTATTGTATTACAATAATACCTCTGAAGGTTTAGGGTTTTAACGCTGAAACTTTAACCTAATTACATCAATGCCATCTCTATGAGATAACTCTTTTTTTACCGTCCTGCCATCATTGTATAGGCTTGTGGGCCTTCTCCTTGATCTATGGGCTGGAGCCCATCTTCCACATCTCTTGGATGTGTGGGTCTTCCTTGGTCTTATGGCTTGGGCCATCTTCCAACACACTTGGATATGTGGGCCTTCCTTGGTCGTGTGGGCTGGGGCCCTATCTTCCAACACTCCCCCTCAAGCTAGAGATGAGAGAACAACATGAACTCCCAGCTTGTTGTAAATGATGTCTAAAATCTTTTTTTTATAATGTGGCACATATTCCAACACTCCCCCTCACACTGGTGATCTCGTTCATGAGGCTCAGGTGGCATAAGAAAAGTGAGAGTAAAATCACTTCAAGTCGTATGACATTGCTCTTTAATCCAGTCAATTAACTCATGTTGGATGTTCAACACATGTTATGGTCCTGGGTTAAGAACCTATGTCTTCCGCTCCAAACAGGCCAATCTTTTGGGTAGTATTATCTAGGTGGTTAACATTTGGTATCAAAGCAGGCTCCCACGTCATGAGTTCGAATCCCGTAGGGGCGACCTAGTGGAGGGGGCAACCTCGCCGAAGGGGCAACCTAGCGGAGGGGGCGACCAAAGTGGGTCGTCGCTATAGGGAAGGGGGCGACCTGAGTAGGTTGTTCCTAGAGTAGGTCATCGCTAGAGTGACCGGGGAGTATGGGCTCCTGACCCGGTCCTTGTTGTTGTGTTAAGGCCGCCATGGTCGTCGGCTTGAGAGGGTGGGGTGTAATGTTATGGTCTTGGGGTTAATTACCTATGCCTTCCGCTCCTAATAGATCGGTCTTTTGGGATGTATTGGCTAGGTGCTTAACATTTGGTATCAAAGCGGGCTCCCACGTTGTAAGTTCAAATCTCGGAGGGGGTGACTGCGAAGGGGATGACCTAGAGGAAGGGGCAACCAGAGTGTGCTTCACGCACCAATGGGCCACCGCTATATGCGGAAGGGGCGACCTGAGTGTGTTCCCGCACCATGGGCCGTCACTAGAGTAGGCCATCGCAAGTGGGCCACCGTGGACGTCGGCTCTCGCGAGTGTGGGTGTGATGTTATGGTCCTGGGTTAAGTACCTATGTCTTCCGCTCCTAATAGGCCGGTCTTTTGGGTAGTATTGGCTAGGTGCTTAACAGCACACTCCTATCTTCTATAGGTAGTGCCACTCCTATTAATGTAGGTAGTGCCACTCCTATTAATGTAGGTAGTGGGTCTATACATTGTTCGAAAGTGTAATAAAAATATTCCTTCATCACCATGTCCCTCCACAGGACAACAACTCTCAAGTGGTAGGAGTAATAAATGCCAATTTATGGGGGTATAACATAGAATTAGTAATAAACTCTTCCATCATGGTGAAATAACATAGATGTCCTTACGTGTAGTGGATGTAGTAATAAGCTCCTTCATCATGGTGATTTAACATATACTGAGGCCACTTCTTCTTCAATAATAATGTCTCATCCAATGAGACATAGTAGTAGCAGCTATAATGGGCTTGGGCCCATATAACACAAACCAAAATTATCCTTATAAAATTGACCCATGAAATAATCCAATGCACATACATGTACCAAATAATATGTTGACCAATGAATAATCTGTCAATTCTTCAAAATAATAATCTAGCCAGAGAAAAATTTACTAAGTCGCACCGAGTCAAATAATAGATCAATATATCCGAGTTGTGGCAGAAATATGTATAAGCTTTGGTCTAGACACGTATACCAAGGCAAAAAACATAAGTGGCCCGAGCCAGTTTGACCTGGGTCGAGTTGACTCGATCCGAGTTGGCTTAGTAGAACAGGAGCATCCTAGGGTCAGAAAAATCATCGTTAGGTGAACTGGGCTGGCTGGTTCGGGTTCGAGTCAGAACAGGGGGGCGACCCGAATTTAATAAGTTTCCTAAGTTAGGAAACGTCAATATTTCAACAGTGTCATCATCTTCACGCGGTCGAAGGACTTGGTGGTTTGAAAAAAAAATTGGATTCTGGACTCTTTTCCAATATCATCAACAATAGTAAGAATAAGGAAAACTTCTCCTTCTTCCCCCCAGCTCTGAACATCTCGAGATAGTAGAGTCGTCCCATAAGAACCAAGCAAATCTTTTTTTTGAATTTATGGCAAAGAGAAATACTTCATTGATTCCATTAACTTGTCATAATCAGAGTCAATGAACCTCTATATATAATAGAAGAGGGTAGTAGAGTCCAATTACAATAAAACTACCTTTATCCCAATTACACCAAAACTCTAACACTTAAAGATAAGTCCAAGCATAATTAAATAACTCAATATAGATAAAAGACAAACATAACTCAAAAAAGAACTCTTCTAGGATGTGACCATAAGATAAAGATGCCTTTGTGAGTCCTTCTTGATCTTCCAACTTATGTGATAAGGATGTCAGCTTGTCATGGTGGATCCTACTTCTTATGGTGGATCCTACTTCTTATGTGCTAAGGCCCATCTTATGGGCCTTCCTTGGTATTGTGGCCCATCTTATATACTTTTACATATGTGGGCCTTCCTTGATCATGTGGGCCTGGGCCTATCTTCTAACACTCCACCTCAAGCTAGGGGTGAGAGAACAACATGAACTCCTAGTTTGCTTGCAGCAAATGATGTATAGAATCATTTTGTATAAAATGGCACTTCTTTCAATATGCCTTCATCTTCCAACACTCCCCCTCACGCTATTGCATCCTTCCATGAGGCCCTAATGGAATAATATAAGTGAGATTAAAAATCACTCCAAACCGGTAAGACATTGCTCCATACTCCAGTCCTTATGCTAGATGTAGGGCACACTCCTTTTTCTATAGGTAGTGTGTCTATTGGCATTCCTCTGAAGTGTCCACCACTGTGTCCCTCCATAGGACAACGACTCTCAAGTGGTAGGAGTAATAAAAGCCGGGGGAGAGAGGGGGGGGGGGGGGGGGGGGGGGGGGGGGGGGGGGGGGGGGGGGGGGGGGGGAGGTTATTTATAATGGTGTTTGTTAGGTGCTCTGACCATGGACCGTGTAACCCTTTTGGAGGGGAGGTCTTCGACCAGCTTTGGTTCAGCTATGTGGGAACGTGATGCCCCGGGTCGACCTATGATATCTATTCCTGAGTGAATACGAGAACAGAGAGGAGCGAGAAAGAAAATCTAGGGATAACTCGGCTCTAAGGGAGTCCGAAACCTGGGTTCCTTGGAGGAGGAGAACACTGACCCTGCATTTGATAAAATCTGTCTTACCTTTTTTTCCCCTTTTCTGAACCCTCTTAAGCCATCTATGATTTTGGCCAAGAGTCTATTTTACATCCTTTTTTACAATGTTTCCATTCATTGGCTTACAAGTTAAACTTAGGAAATAAATACATACATGTGCTGTTGCACGCTAGCACTTAAGTGGCATACAAGCTCACGTGTTGGAGTTACTGATGTTGTTCACTTGCTGAATCAAAAAAATCAAAACCATACAAGCTCACGTGTTGGAGTTACTGCTGTTGTTCATTTGCTGAATCAAAAGAATCAAAACCATACATGCTCACATGCTGGAGTTACTGCTGTTGTTCACCTGCTAAGTCAAAAGAATCAAAACATAACATGCTGCTGCTGCTCACGTGTTGCTGATCTTCTGACTTACTGTTGCTGCTCAAGTGTTGTTGATCCTGCTGAGCTTCCCGTGTCGACTTGCCCTCGTCGCCTTTGGATGACTCGTCCTGCTATGGTGTCCGTAACATCACTCCCCGGCGGAAGAAAGAGCTTGTCCTCAAGCTCAAAGTCGGGGTAAGCGTGCTGGAAAACAGCGAGATCTTCCCAATTGGCTTCGGAGGCATCTGTGTGGGTCCACTGGACTAGGACCTCTTTGCCGTCGTCATGCTGTCGAGCACACAAAATGTGAGCAGACGTGAGTGAAACCTTATGTTAAGATCCTCACGAGCCATGGATCTTGTCACCCTCCTCTCTTCTCTTCCTTCCATTATCTTGCTTGACGTTGAGATGGAATGAGGGGCTGAAGGGGATTGAATTTCGGAAAGGAGAATTGGGGAAATTCGGAAGAGAGCTTGAAGAAGCTCTTGACCTGTTTATTTAACTTACGTTAACTAGAGTGAACTCAATTCATAATCTTCATTACCCTAGCCATCCCCTTAAATAGGGTGGAGGACGTCCAAAACCCTAAAGACCTCTTGGGTCAATGGTTCAAACCAATAAATGCTAAACCAACCCAAACCAAAGACAAAACCAAACCAAAGACAATTACATGGAAATTGAAAAACACATTAATTAATTCCTACGCCTGTTGGTAACTCGTGATGCTATGGAGTCCATAACATCACCCCCCTCCTGGAGAAAGAGCTTGTCCTCAAGCTCGAAGGAAGGATATAAAAGTCGAAATGTTGATAACTGCTCCCATGTGGTGTCACTGGGATCGGCATCGGCCCACTGGACTAGAATTTCCCAATCCCCTTGAATGTGGCGTGCTTGTATTACCTGAGCTGGAATAGAAAGGACTCTGCCCTCATGTAGTGGCGGCAGTGGAGTGTGTAGTAGGGGCGAGTCACCTTGGAAGGGCTTCAATTGGGAGACGTGAAATACATTGTGGATCTTTGCTTCCGGTGGGAGCTGCAAACGGTATGCCACGGGCCCAATTTGGTCCAATATCGGAAATGGACCATAAAATTTTGGAGACAGCTTATGGCGCTTGGCTGCAGTCAGGGACAGCTGGCGGTAGTGTTGAAGTTTTAACCACACATAGTCTCGAGGGGAATAAGATGCCTCCCGGTGCTTCTTATCATAAAAGCGTTTCATAGAGTGTTGGGCCGCTTGCAGATGTGTACGTACCTCAGTGAGCATAGCATCTCGTTCAGCTAATGCTTGGTCCAAAGTGACGACCTTGGATGCCCCCGGTTCATATGGTAACAAACGAGGTGGATCTTTGCCATAAACTCCCATGAAAGGAGTAGTACCCAGTGCTGTGTGGTAAGATGTGTTATAGCAAAATTCTGCCCATGAAAGCCATTTCACCCATCTTCTAGGTGCGTCCCCCACAAAACAACGAAGATACATTTCAATAGTGCGATTGACAACCTCTGTTTGTCGGTCCGTTTGTGGGTGATAGGCTGACGAAAATGCCAATTGGGTGCCCTGTAATTTGAATAATTCCTTCCAAAAGAGACTGGTAAAAATTGCATCCCTGTCACTGATAATGGATGAGGGAATTCCATGTAATCTGACAATGTTGTCCATAAATAATTGAGCGACCTGAGCAGCAGTATATGGATGCGCCAAAGCAAGGAAGTGCCCATATTTTGAAAACCGATCAACGACGACAAATATCACCGATTTACCTGATGAAATGGGAAGTCCAACAATGAAGTCCATGGAAATATCAGACCAGATTTGAGATGGTAGTTGCAGCGGTTGCAGTAGGCCGGCTGGACTTAAGGATTCGGCCTTGTTTCTTTGACAAATCTGACAAGCAGCTACATAATCAGCAATTGTGCTCTTCATGCCCTTCCAGTAAAAGTCCCGACTGATTCGGAAATATGTTTTCTGTCGACCCTCATGTGTGCTATCATGGATAGAGGACAGGATGGTGTGAAGAAGTGGTGATGTATTATGTAAAAATATCCTGTTTTTGTAGAGAATGAGACGATCCTGAGTCGTCCAATTAGGAGCAGTTGTTCCCTGTTGAATATCCTGATATAAAGACATAAGATCCGGATATTGATTTACTTCCTCACGAATAGAATCTAATAGCAGTGCACGTGGGTGACTGATAGCATAAATTTGAGTGGTGGAAATATCCCGACGTGATAAGGCATCAGCCCCCAAATTCGAACTACCTGGCTTATAATGAACCGTAAAATCAAAGCCCATGAGTTTAGTTAACCAATGCTGCTGTGGGGATGTGGTGAGGCGCTGTTCCAGAAGATACTTGAGGCTACAATGATTTTTACGAATGAGAAACGGTCTTCCCCAAAGATACGGTCGCCAATGTTGGACAGCCTTGGCTAACCCAATCAATTCCCTCTCATATGCAGCTAACTTATGGTGGTGTTGTCCCAACTGACGACTGAAATAAGCAATGGGGTGCCCCAATTGTTGTAACACTGCCCCTATACCTCCCCCGGAGGCATCACATTCCACCACAAATTCTGCCTCAAAATCTAGTAATTGTAGGACTGGCGCTGAGGCTAAGGCCTCCTTTAACAGGTTAAATGCCTGTTCTGCTGAAGAAGACCAGTGGAAGGCATTTTTTTTGAGCAGGTTGTTGAGTGGTGCTGCTATCTGTCCATAAGATTGGATAAATTTTCTATAATATCCCGCTAAGCCCAAAAAGCCCTTTAATGCTGTAGTGGAGGTGGGAACCGGCCAATCTGTAATTGCCTGAATCTTGCTCTGGTCAACTTTCACGCCCCCAGCTGATATGACGTGGCCCAAATATGCAACCTCAGATGTACCCATAGCACATTTTGATTGATTCAAAACCAAATGATGAGAGCGTAGAATGGTAAATACCTGGTGGAGGTGGTGGAGATGTTCTTCCCAATTTTTGCTGTAGACCAGAATGTCATAAAAAAAGACTAACACATAGTGGCGCAGAAGTGATGAAAAGACCTCATTCATGAGGGCCTGAAAGGTGGATGGTGCTTTGGAGAGACCGAAGGGCATGACGAGGAACTCGAAATGACCGTGATGTGTGCGGAAGGCAGTCTTCTCCACATCTGCCTGGTGAACTCGTATTTGATGATAGCTCGATTTCAAATCTAATTTGGTAAAAATTGTAGCACCATGTAACTCATCCAGCAACTCGTCCACAACTGGAATGGGGAACTTGTCCTTAACTGTGTGCAAGTTTAATTGCCTATAGTCGACACAAAATCTCCAAGATTTATCTTTTTTACGTACAAGTAACACTGGTGAGGAGAAAGGAGATCGACTGGGCTGGATCACACCCTGAGCGAGCATATGCATGCACTGTCGTTCTATTTCATCTTTTTGGATATGTGGGTAACGATAAGGCCGCACCACTACTGGATCAGTTCCCAACTTTAAACGAATGTGGTGATCGCAATGACGCACTGGTGGTAGACCTGTAGGGTCATTAAATAAATCCGCAAATACTGTAAGTAAAGGAGCTAACTGATCATCACCCGTGTGTTGAATGTGCAAATTGTGAAGTGCGTAAGGGACCTGTGCCACAATGCCTTGTAATGTAATCTGGCCCTGTGGTGCTGAAAATGTCATAGTCCGAGCCTGAAAGTCCCATAATATCGGTCCTAATAACTGGAGCCATTTGACCCCGAGCACCAAATCAAATCCAGCCAATGGAATGACTAGTAAATCTGCCTGAAAGGAATGCCCCTCAATGGTGAAAGGGGTGTTAGCACATAACCCCACGCTAGCAATTTTGGCCCCATTGGCCACTGAAACTGAGATATCCCTTTGTTGTTGAATTTCCAAGCCCAATTGTTGCGCGGCTGGTTCACTGATAAAATTATGTGTGCTGCCCGAATCAACTAAAGCAAGTAGCATGAGATGATGTAACCTGGCCTTTACCTGCATGGTATTAGAACTACACAGGCCATGCATGGCATGGAGGGAGAGCTCTGCTTCCTGTTGTACCTCTTCAACTATTTCATTTTCAAGAAGCTCTTCTGAATCTTCTTCCAATAATTCAATACTGAATAAACGTTTACAGGTATGTCCGGGCAGGAATTGTTCGTCACAATTAAAACATAGGCCCTTTGCCTTTCGAGCATCCATTTCCTGTTTAGTCAAAAATTTACGTGGCATAGAGTGTGGAGGAACATGAGTAGCCTGATCTGCTCGGTTAGGGGCAGAGGACCCAAAACGTGGACCAGATGCAGTACCCTGTGTTCTGTTTTGCCAAAATGGTTTTCTTTGTAAAGACTCTTTTAGAACTCTCTGTTTGTGCTCCACAGCCCTGGCATAATTCATTGCAGAGTCCAAATTTGTTGGACCCAGTAATTCCACTTCCAATCTGACTGCCTCTGTCAATCCAGCATTAAAAATCTGAACATGTAGGTGAGGAGGAACAAATTCACTAGCTCTGGCCAACCTTTCTTGGAACGTTTTTTGGTAAACCTCTAAGGTGCTGGTCTGTTTGTAGTTGATCAATTCCCCCACTGGGTTGCTGCTAGCTGGAGGTCCGAACCTTAACTGGCAAGCATGTTTAAAGTGCAGCCAATCCTGAATGGAATGGACATTTCGGTAGTGATGGAACCACATGAGCGCTTCATCGAGCATGTGGTAGGCAGCCAAAGTAACCTTGTCCATTTCCACCGTTTGTTGATGATAAAAGAATTGTTCACATTTCGTGAACCACAGTAAAGGATCTTTAGAGCCATCATATGTAGGAAAGTTAAGTTTAAAGTACCTGGGAACCGTTGATGGTGCTTGTGCGTGAGTGGTCATTGAACCCATTGGTTGGCGCAAGGGTGGATTTGGTGGTGGCGTGAATTGGTGGTGGGGAACTGGTTGTTGTTGAAAATTGGTTGCTGGTGGTGGCGTTGGTGCTTGAAGTGCAGCAAGTTGTCGTAGGATGGATTGTAGAGATGATTCCAGAGTTTGTAAGGTAGTATTGATGTGAGAAATTTCAGTACCTTGAAGAGTGGATCGTTGTTGAAGGTCTGAAAGGACTTGACGTATGTCCTCTGGAGAAGAGGAATCACCGAGGGTGGACCTGTCTGATACCACGTTGTTAAGATCCTCACGAGCCATGGATCTTGTCACCCTCCTCTCTTCTCTTCCTTCCATTATCTTGCTTGACGTTGAGATGGAATGAGGGGCTGAAGGGGATTGAATTTCGGAAAGGAGAATTGGGGAAATTCGGAAGAGAGCTTGAAGGAGCTCTTGACCTGTTTATCTAACTTACGTTAACTAGAGTGAACTCAATTCATAATCTTCATTACCCTAGCCATCCCCTTAAATAGGGTGGAGGACGTCCAAAACCCTAAAGACCTCTTGGGTCAATGGTTCAAACCAATAAATGCTAAACCAACCCAAACCAAAGACAAAACCAAACCAAAGACAATTACATGGAAATTGAAAAACACATTAATTAATTCCTACGCCTGTTGGTAACTCGTGATGCTATGGAGTCCATAACACCTTACCATCTTCAATCGGTGGTAGTGCTGGAATAGAGGGAGGGCCAGGGCCCTTGAGAGGCTTGAGTAAGGAGACGTGAAAAACATTATGGAGTTTGGCCTCTGGTGGCAGTTGGAGCTGATATGCAACATGTCCAATCCGTTAGAGAATTTTGAAGGGACCAAAATATTTAGGAGAAAGCTTGTGGCGAGTACCTGCAATGGAATTCTGGCGGTATGGGTGGAGGCGGAGCCATACAAAATCATCCGGACTGTACTGCACATCACGGTGGCCTTGATCATAATAGTGTTTCATTCGGGCTTGAGCTGTCCGGAGGTGTTGGGTAGTCACTGCCAAAAATTGGTCGCGAGAGAGAAGAGCTTGGCCCACAGCCTCCACTCGGGTGGTACCACGTGCATAGGACAGCAATTGAGGAGGATCCCGACCATATAGGATTTTGAATGGGGTGGCCTGTAAAGTTGTGTGAAACGAAGTGTTATAGCAGTACTCCACCCACGGAAGGCAGTGTACCCACCTTTTGGGATTGTCCCCCACAAAACACCGCAAATACATCTCAATGGTGCGGTTCACTATCTCTATTTGGTCATCAGTTTGAGGGTGGTATGCTGAAGAAAACTTGAGTTTAGTACCAGAGAGCCTGAAAAGGTCCTTCCAAAAGAGACTTGTAAATACCACATCGCGGTCACTGACGATAGATTCGGGAATCCCGTGAAGGCGAACAGTATGGTCAAAGAAAAGTTGAGCGACGGTGGCTGCTGTATACGGATGCTCCATAGCTGTAAAATGGGCATATTTCAAAAAACGGTCTACCACCACCAAGAGGACTGATTTGCCCGAAGCTTTTGGTAGCACTTCAATAAAATCCATGGAAAAGTCGGGCCATACCTGAGTAGGAAGCTAGAGCAGTTGCAAGGCGCTGTTTGGATGCAAATGTTCAGCTTTGTTCCGTTGACACACTAGGCATTGAGCCACATATTGTGCAATGGTGGATTTCATCTCTGGCCAATAAAAATCATTCCGGAGGCGTTGAAGTGTTTTCTATAGTCCTTCGTGGGTGTTGTCATGATAAAAGGAAACGGCAACAACGATCAATGGAGAAGTTGAGGGCAAGTAGAGACGCTGTTTGTAAAGAATAAGGTGGTCTTGAACCACCCAATGTGCTGATTTGGTGCCCGTACCAATCTAGTGGGACAGTGCTTGTAATTCTGGTTGGTGCTGGTTGGCCTCCCGGATGGAATCGAGTAAAAGCGAAGTGGGGTGACTGATAACAACCAGCTGCAGTTGGTCTTCAGTGCACTGGGAGAAGGCATCAGCGGCGTTGTTCAAACTGCCCGCTCTATGTTCCACTTGAAAGTCAAAGCCCATTAATTTACTCAACCAGTGCTTGTTGAGGAGAAGTGGAGATGTGTTGATCCAACAAAAATTTCAAATTGTAGTGATCGGTGCGGATAATAAAGAAACGGCCCCATAAGTATGGCCTTCATTGATGGAAGGCCTTGGCGAGTCGATGAGTTCTTGTTCGTATGCGGGAAGCTTATGGTGGTGCAAGGCAAGCTGATTTTGTTGAAGCACCACTCCAATCCCACCTCCGGAGGCATCACATACGACCACAAAGACTTCTGCAAAATCTGGAACCTGAAGTATCGGGGCTGATGCTAAGGCTTGCTTGAGAGCTTGAAATGAATTTTCAGCACTGTCATTCCATTGGAAAGCATTACGGTGGAAGAGAGTTGTGAGAGGGGTAGCAAGCTGAGCATAATTGTGGATGAATTTTCTGTAGTAGTCGGCTAAGCCCAGAAATCCTCTCAAGGCTGAAATATGTGTGGGCGGTGGCCAATTCAGAATGGCTTCAATCTTGTCCGGATCCAGTGTGATGCTTGTTGTGGTAATAACATGACCAAGATAGGCCACCTGTTGGGTACCAAACGAGCACTTTGAACGCTTTAAATATAAGTGATGTGTCCGTAGAAGTTGGAACACCACTTGTAAGTCGCGGAGATGGTGAGTCCATGACACACTGTAGATCAGAATATCATCAAAGAATACTAAAACAAATTTTTTGAGATAGTCTTGAAATACCTTGTTCATGAGTGCTTGAAAGGTAGAAGGGGCATTGGAGAGACCGGACGACATGACAATGAATTCAAAGTGCCCATGGTGAGTACGGAAGGCGGTCTTTTAGATATCCGGCGGGTACATTCTGACTTGGTGATAGCCCGAGCATAAGTCTAACTTGGTGAAAAATGTGGCACCAATCAATTCATCGAGGAGCTTGACAGGGATAGGAAATTTGTCTTTAATGGTCTTGGCATTGAGCTCTCGGTAATCCACGTAAAACTGCCAAGTATTGTCATTCTTTTTTACCAAGAGAACGGGGCTAGAGAATGGGGACTTACTCGGCCGGATGAGACCCTGTTGGAGCATGAGGTGGCACTGACACTCAATTTCATCCTTCTGTATGTGGGGGTACCGGTAGGGACAAACAACCACCACTTCGGATCCAGCCTTTAAACTGATCCTATGGTCACAATGGCGCAGTGGGGGAAGAGAAACTGGCTCCTAAAAAAGGTCCTTGAAGTGCTCAAGCAAACTGTCCAACTTGTTGTCTGTTGTTGTATGTTGTTGCAGCCCGTGTAATTGGACTGGCCCTTCACACGTACGGCCCTATAAGGTGACCTTGTTGTGTGGTCCATGGTGAAGCTCATCGTCAAAGCTGCAAAGTCCCACAAAATGGGCCCCAATGTTTGGAGCCACTTAATGCCCAATACCATGTCGAACCCTGCCATGGGGATTATAAAAAAATTCTACTAAGAAGTGCTGATTGTCAATCTCAAACATGACTGCCTTGCTGACCCCATTGCTGGTAACTTTTTCCCCATTGACAACAGAGACGGAAGCTGCTGGCCGTGACTGAATTGGGAGCTGTAAGTTGGCAGCGGTGAAACTCAAAAAATTGTGAGTGCTCCCAGAGTCCACCAAACTGAGGAGGGGTTGTTGATTGACGAGGGCAGAAACTTGCATTGTGGTTGTGGACTGGAGCCCAGTGATGGTGTGCAAGGAAATGGCTGGTTGTTCAACCTCTGGTGTGTCCGTTTCAGAGTGTGCTTCTTCTTCCTCTTCGGTGTTGAGTTCTAACCAGAATATTTTAGAGCACTGGTGCCCAAAAGTATACTGTTCATCGCAGTTATAACACAACCCTTTCACCCTTCGCGCTTCCATTTCAGACCGGTTTAATTTTTGGATAAAGGATGGAGTGGCTGGAGCAAATTTAGGGGTTGTAGACGGAGGGGCAGCAGCACCCTGGTGGGGCTGGGGAGGAGCGTTAGTTCTCCATGGCTGAGCTGTGCTAGGTACTGGCGAACTAGTCTTTGCCCCTGTCCAGACTGACCATCTGATCTGAAATTTCTGTTTGGCTTCCAAAGCACATGCCAAATTCATTGCTCGGGACAAATCAGTGGGCGCAAGGAGTTCTACTTCCAGACGAAGGGACTTAGTGAGGCCGGCTGTGAATAAGTTGACGTGCTGGTCTACCCACACCACCTTGCTAGCTCGTGCCAATTTCTCTTGGAATTGCTTTTGGTACTGGGCTACACTACCGGTTTGGCGTAACAGTACTAAATCGCCTAAGGGGTTGCTGTGATCTGGTAGTCCAAACCGTATGGTGCACAATTCCTTAAATTCTTCCCACTCTATGTTTGGTTGTTCCAATTCAAGTTGATGTCCCCACATTTGCGCTTCATCGAGCATGTGGAATGCGGCCAACCCAACCTTGTCTTGCTGAGCCATTCGTTGATTGGTAAAAAAATTTTCACAATGATATAACCACAGTAAAGGGTCATCTGCCCCATTAAAAACCGGAAAATCGAGTTTGGTGTACCTTGGGTGCCATTGCTCTGGCCAGTGTCTAGACGTCCCTCATTCGGACTGAAACGTCCTCCATTCAGAGGTGCTCTATCCCCTTCTCTCTGAGTGGGTGTGCGGCCTGCTGAGAGTCTATCACAGACTCGAGTTGCAATGTCTTCAACTTGCTGAGAGACTTATTGAGAGACTTGTTGAGCTATTCGACTGTCCATGAGGGCTGCTAAGCGACCCTCTGTTTCTTCCATGAGTCTTCTGAACATCTCTTCCAGGTTTGAAGTCTCCTCCATAAACACCTGCTCTGATACCAGCGTGTTAGGTGCTCTGACCATGGACCGTGTAACCCTTCTAGAGGGGAGGTCTTCGACCAGCTTTGGTTCAGCTCTGTGGGAATGTGATGCCCCGGGTTGACCTATGATGTCTGTTACTGAGTGAATACGAGAACTGAGAGGAGCGTGAAAGAGAATCAAGGGATAATTTGGCTCTAAGGGAGTCCGAAACCTGGGTTCCTTGGAGGAAGAGAACACCGACCTTGCAATTTGATAAAATCTGCCTTACCTTTTTTTCCCGTTTCTGACCTCTTAAGCCATCTACGATTTTGGCCAAGAGTCTGTTTTACAACCTTTTTTACAACCGTGCCATTGGTTTACAAGTTAAAATTAGGAAATAAATACATACATGTGCTGCTGCACGCTAGCACTTAAGTGGCATACAAGCTCACGTGTTGGAGTTACTACTATTGTTCACTTGCTGAATCAAAAGAATCAAAACCATACAAGTTCACGTGTTGGAGTTACTGCTGTTGTTCACTTGCTGAATCAAAAGAATCAAAACCATACAAGCTCGCGTGCTGGAGTTACTGTTGTTGTTCACTTGCTGAATCAAAAGAATCAAAACATAACATACTGTTGCTGCTCACGTGTTGCTGATCTTCTGACTTACTGTTGCTGCTCAAGTGTGGCTGATCCTGCTGAGCTTCCTGTGTCGACTCGCCCGAGTCGCCTTTGGACGACTCATCCTGCTATGGTGTCCCTAATAGTGTCCCAATCTGGCCACCGACTCTCATGGTATCCCAACCGTGATATTTTTGAGAGTTAAATTTATCAGGGTGTCCCAATCCGGGCACCAACTCTCATGGTGTCTCAACCGTGATATTTTTGAGAGTAAAATAAATTATGGTATGAGAAAAAGTACTGAGGCCACCTTTTCTTCAATAATAATGTCTCATCCAAAGAGACATAATAACAGTAGTTGTAATGTAACACGACCATCTTCCAACACATATAACACAAACCAAAAAAATAAACCTTGTAGAAGGACTCATGAAATAATCATAATCCGATATAAATATTTTTCTTGGATGCATAAGTTTCATCTTTTGTGCTCCCCAATCATGAATATTTTGGTCACATAAACTTATCCACAACATATGAAATAAAATACCTCTTTCTTGTACTTCTTCTACTTATCCCCCTCAAGTTGGGAGGTAATGGTAGTGATCCTAGCTTGAACCAAATATCATATATGCAGCAATAAGCCCAAATAACATAGACATAGTAATAAGCCCGTAAAAATGTGAGAAGTGAGATATTTTCCTGAGATAGCACCTCAAACAGTGACACAAAACAAATGACATAAATTCGGATTTTTCAATACAACAGAATACTAGCATGACCTTTTATTCTTCCAATGCAAATATATCTTAAAATATAGACCAGATTGACATGAATTTTTTTCCTTTTGAAACTAGACTTAAATACCTTTCTTTAAAGTATAACTTATCTTCATATAACTATTAGAAGATAAATAATTTGATAGATTTCTGTCTCTGTCATCTAGTCGAACTAAGCATTGTTTCTCTTTTTTTTCAAGCATGACCATTGACTATTCAAAGATCAATATCTCCTTAAAAAAACTCAGATAGAGAATTGGTTGAATAGGTAAAAAAATAGACTTACATATCTTTCTTTTGATATATAATTCTCCATATAAAGTATCTTTCTTGATAGCAAAACATACATTGAATGTTGAAGATTTTTGCTACGGCTCGAACCTCTTTTGCAATCTTACCTTTGCTGCTTCAAATATCGATTTCTCTTTGTAGATAACTCAGATAAAAAATTGGTAGAATAGGTAAAAGAATAGACTTATAGATATTTATTTTAAAATATATTATCCATATAATTTCTAGTTTTTGAGAGCATAAAATACCTCAGAAGATGAAGCTTTCTGCCGCTGCTCGAACCTCTTTTGCAATCTGACTTTCACTTAGTCAAATATCGATATCTCTTTGTAGATAACTCTGATTGGAAAAAATCATTTTCCCTTTGAAATTAGACTCAAATATCTTTCCTTCAATATATAATTTGTAATATTAAAAATCTCAGTATAGAGGTGAAAATGCAAAGAAAACTATGGGTTTAGGGACTAAAAAAAAAAAACTCCAAACCTAGACTTAGGGTTTAGGATTTAGAGAAAAAGATCTCATTATCTTGGTGGGTTGACCAAGTCAACTCACAGAACTGCTCTGATACCTTGTTGAATTTATGGAAAAGATAAATACTTCATTGAATCCATTAACTTATCATAATCAGAGTACATGAACCTCTATATATAATAGAGGAAGGCAGTAGAGTCCAATTACAATAAAACTACCTTTGTCCCAATTACACCCAAACTCTAACACTTACAGATATCATAGTGTAATTAAATAACTCAATATTGATAAAAGACAAACATAACTCAAACTAGAACTCTTCTAGAACATGACCATAAGATAAATATGCCTTTGTGACTCCTTCTTGATCTTCCAACTTAAGTGATAAGGATGCCAGCTTGTCATGGTGGGTCCTACTTCTTATGTGCTAGGGCCCATCTTGTGGGCCTTCCTTGGTCATGTGGCCCATCTTATAATACTCTTAGATATGTGGCCTTCTGTTAGGATTTCCACGAGCTATGGATCTTGTCACCTTCCTCTCTTCTCTTTCTTCCATTGGTTGCTTGAGGTAGGGATAGATTGATGGAGTGATGTAAAGAAGAAAATCGGAAAGGGGATTTGGGGGAAAAGGGGGAGACCTTGAAGGAGCTCTTGACCTGTTACTCTAATTTACTCTAGGCTAATTTTCTAATTCAATCGCTACCTTTCATTAACCTAGTTGTCCCCTTAAATAGGGTTGAGGACGCCAAATACACTTCAGACCCTTGGGTCACTTGTTCAAGCCAAATAAATTGTTAAACAAACCAAACCAAAATCAATTACATGAAAATTGAAAACCACATTAATTAATTCCTACGCCTGCTGGTAACACATGTTGCTATTGAGTCCATAACATCACCCCCCTCTTGGAGAAAAAACTTGTCCTCAACCTCGAAGGAAGGGTAGAGAAGTCAAAATGCAAATAATGGCTCCCATGTAGTGTCACTGGGGTCTGCATCTGCCCACTGTACGAGAATTTCCCAATCACCTTGAATGTAGCGTGCCTGCAATACCTGAGCTGGAATAGAAAGGACACGGCCTTCATGGAGTGGTGGCAGAGGGGTGTGCAGCAACGGAGAGTCACTCTGGAACGACTTCAGTTGGGATACGAGAAATAAATTATGTATCTTTGCCTCGGGTGGTAGTTGCAAGCGGTAGGCCACGGTGCCAATGCGGTCCAACACCTGAAATGGACCATAATATTTTAGAGAAAGCTTGTGGCACTTGGAGGCAGTCAGTGACAGCTGGAGGTAGTGTTGGAGCTTTAACCACACGTAATCTCCTGGGGAATAATATACTTCTTGGTGCTTCTTATCATAATAGAACTTCATAGAGTGTTGGGCCTCTTGGAGATGAGTATGCACCTCAGTGAGCATAGCGTTTCTTTTAGCTAACACTTGGTCCAAAGTGGCGACTTTGGATGCCTCTGGTTCGTAGGATAACAAATGAGGTGGATCTCTGCCATAAACTACCCTGAAAGGAGTAGTTCCCAGTGCGTTGTGGTAAGAGGTGTTATAGAAAAATTCTTCCCAGATGAGCCACTTAACCCACCGTTTAGGTGAGTCCCGTACAAAACAGCGAAGATACATTTTCATCGTGCGATTGATGACCTCGGTCTGTCCGTCAGTCTGTGGATGATAGGCAAAAGAGAATGCCAATTGGGTGCCATGTAAATTGAATAATTCTTTCCAAAAGGTACTGGTAAAAATGGCATTCCTGTCACTAAAAATGGATGCTAGAATCCCGTGTAATCGGACAATTTGGTCCATAAATAACCGAGCTACATGAGCAGCAGTATATGGCTGCGCCAAAGAAATGAAGTGACCATATTTTGAAAAATGGTCAACCACAACTAATATCACGGATTTACCTGATGAAGTTGGAAGGCCATCAATGAAATCCATGGAAATGTCAGACCATGTTTGAAACGGTAGCTGCAGAGGTTGTAGTAGGCCGGCAGGACTTAAAGATTCGGCCTTGTTTCGTTGACAAATCTGACAAGCAGCTACATAATCAGCAATCATGCTCTTCATAACCCTCCAATAAAATTCCCGACTGATTCGAAAATATGTTTTCTGTCGACCCTCATGTGTGCTATCATGGAAAGAGGACACAATGGTGTGAAGAAGTGGGGACATATGATGCATAAAAATCTTGTTTTTGTATAGGATAAGACAATTCTGAATCGTCCAATGACTGGTTGTTGTCCCTTGCTGAATATCTTGATATAATGAAATAAGTTCTGGATATTGATGTGTCTCCTCACAAATAGAATCCAACAAAAGTGAACGTGGGTGGTTGAGAGCATAAACCCCCAAATTGATGTGGTTCTGGAATGTCCCGACGAGACAAAGCATCAGCCCCCAAATTCAAACTGCCTGGCTTATATTGAATTGTAAAATTGAAGCCCATGAGTTTACTCAACTAGTGCTACTGTGGTGATGTGGTGAGGGGTTGCTAAAGAAGATACTTGAGGCTGTAATGATCTGTATGAATCAGAATTGGTCATTCCCAAAGATAAGGCCGCCAATATTGGATGGCTTTGGCTAACCCAATCAGTTCCCTCTCATATGCGGCTAACTTGTGGTGGTGTTGTCCCAACTGGCGGCTGAAATAAGCGATGGGGTGTCTCAGTTGCTGTAACACTGCATCAATACCTCCTCTGAACGCATCACATTCCACCACAAAGGATTCATCAAAATCTGGAAGTTGTAGCACATGCGTTGAGGCTAAGGCCTCCTTTAACTGCTGAAAGGCCTGTGCTGCTGAGGGAGACCAGGTGAATGCATGTTTCTTGAGAAGGTTGTTGAGTGGTGCTGCTATCTGGCCATAAGTACGGATAAATTTTCTGTAATATCCCAAGAGGCACAAAAATCCCCTTAATGCGGTAAGGTAGGTGGGAGGAGGCCAATCTGTGACGGCTTGTATCTTACTCTGGTCAACCTTCACGCCCACTGTTGATATAACGTGGTCCAAATATGCCACTTCTGAAGTGCCCATAGAACATTTGGATTCATTCAAAACCAAATAATGGGAGTGTAGAATGGTAAATACCTGATGGAGGTGTTGGAGATGTTCGTCCCAATTTGTGCTATAGACCAAGATGTCATAAAAAATACTAACACAAATTTCCGCAGAAGTGAGGAAAATACCTCATTCATGAGGGCCTAGAAGGTGGAGGGCGCATTGGAGAGACCGAAGGGCATGATGAGGAACTCGAAATGACCGTGGTGCATGCGGAACGCAGTCTTCTCCACATCTGCAGGATGAACTCTAATTTGATGATAGCCCAATTTCAAATCTAACTTGGTAAAAATCGTAGCACCATGTAACTCATCCAGAAACTCATCCACCACTGGAATGGGGAACTTGTCTTTAATTGTACGAAAATTGAGTTGCATGTAGTCAACACAAAACCTCCATGATTTATCCTTTTTGCGGACCAGTAAAACAGTGGATGAGAAGGGAGACCTATTGGGCTGAATAACTCCCTGAGCGAGCATATTCAGGCACTGTCTTTTGATTTCATCTTTCTGTATATGTGGGTAACGATAAGGATGCACCACCACTGGATCAGTTCCCAACTTCAAACGTATGTGGTGATCATAGTGACGCACTAGTGGTAGACCAGTAGGGTCATTAAATAAATCCGTAAAAGCTGTAAATAATGGAGATAACTTACAATCACCAGTCCTCTGAATCTGGAAAGTGTGAAGTGCGGCTGGCACCTATGCCTTAATACCCTGCAATGTAATCTAGCCCTGTTGTGTTGTAAATGTCATAGTCCGAACCTGAAAATCCCACAATATAGGGCCTAATAGCTGAAGCCATTTTACCCCGAGCACCAAATCAAATCCTGGTAAAGGAATGACAAGTAAGTCAGCCTTAAATGGATGTCCCTCAATAGTAAAAGGGGTGGCTGCACATAACCCAACACTAGCAATTTTAGCCCAATTGGCCACTGAAACCGACAGACCCTTTTGCTATTGGATTTCTAATCCCAATTGTTTCGTTGCGGGCTCACTGATAAAATTATGTGTGCTGCCAGAATCAACTAAAGCAAGTAACTGGAGATGGTGTAATTGTGCCTTTACCTGCATGGTATTAGAACTACGCAAGCCATGCATGGCATGGAGGGAGAGCTTTGGTTCTTGTTGTTCCTCTTCAATAATATCAGCTTCATGAAGCACTTCTGAACCCTCTTCCCAAAGTTCAATACTGAATAATCTTTTGCAGGTATGTCCTGGGAGAAATTGTTCATCGCAATTAAAACAGAGGCCCTTGGCCTTTCTTTCCTCCATTTCCAGTTTAGTCAAGAATTTACGTGGAAGATTGTGGGGGGGCACATTTGTAGACTGCTCTGTATGGTTAGGGGCTGAAGAGCCAAAACGTGGCCCAGGTGCAGTACCAAGTAGTCTGTTGGTCCAAAAGGGTTTTCGGCCTAATGATTCCCTTAGAACTCTTTGTTTCTATTCGACAACCCTGGCATAATTCATGGCTGAGTCCAAGTATGTAAGACCAAGTAATTCCACTTCCAAGTGAACCGACTCGGTCAAGCCCGCATTAAAGATCTGAACATGCAGGTGAGGAGGAACAACTTCACTCGTGCGGGCCAATCTTTCCTTAAATGTTTTCTGGTACAGTTCTAAAGTGTCAGTCTGTTTATAGTTGATCAATTCCCCCACTGGATTGCTACTAGCTGGAGGTCCAAACCTCATCTGGCAAGCAAGTTTAAAATTTAGCCAATCCTGAGTCGAATGGACATTCAGTAGTGATGGAACCACATGAGCGCTTGATTGAGTAGGTGGTAGGAGGCCAACGTGAGCTTGTCCACATCCAACATTTGTTGATGAAGGAAAAATTTCTCACATTTCGTGAACCAAAGTAAAGGATCCTTTGAGCCATCATATGTAGAAAAATTGAGTTTAAAGTACCTGGGAACCGTAGTTGGTCCCTGTGTGTGAGCAGCCATAAGAGCAGTTTGTGGGCACAGTGGTGGTGGTGGTGGTGGCATGAAGTGTGGGTGGTTTGCTGCCGGTGGTTGAGAGTTTGTAATTGGTGGTGGCCCTGCCGATTGAAGTGCTGCAAGCTGGTAGATGACGGTTTGGAGAGAAGATTCCAGTTCATGAAGGTTGAATCTCATTTGTTCAGTCACTCAAGAAAGATAGAGCTAATCTCTTAGGCGATGCCAAAAACCAGCGGATAACAAAATCAGTATACTAGACAATCAATATAACTTCAATGACGCCATGGCAGCAGTATACAGGGGGATGAAGATCATTAACTAGCCAATGACCAGCCAAAATGACCATAGACGAGATCAGCAAATTAATGAGAGGATCAGACCTTACTCAGAAAAATGGAACCCTCCCAAGTTCAGAAAGGTCTTCCTTCTTCGTTCTTTCTCAACGCAACAACTTCAGAAAGCTAAGCCTGATTCAGGGCCAGAGGATTGTGCCTAGCAGTGAGACCAAATAGTGGGTCCAGGCACCAAATTGACAATGGAGGCACCGAGCTAGGTCTCATGGAGAAGGAGTTGTAACTATGAAAAAACAAACCATCAGAAAATAAAAATATGAATTTTTGAAATCCTGAAAACCATAGCTACGAGTCCTAAAAATCAATGTTCTGATAGCATGCTGATTTTTAGGACTTCAAGGATTTAGCTCATGGAGAAAAAGAGAAAGGGACTCATTAAGAGAAAACCAGAGGAAGAAGAGGTTATGGACTGGCCTTCCCCTAAAGTTCAATTTATAGATTAATCAAACTACTATATTATAATAATACCCCTGAACTTAGGGTTTAGGGTTTAGGGTTTTAACCTTGGAACTTCAACCTAATTACATCAATGCCATCTCTTTGAGATAACTCTTTATTTACCATCCTGCCATCATTATATGGGCATGTGGGCCTTCTCCTTGATCTATGGGCCTTGAGCCCATCTTCCACATCTCTTAGATGTTTGGATCTTCCTTGGTCTTATGGGCTTGGGTCCATCTTCCAACACACTTGGATATGTGGGCCTTCCTTGGTCGTGTGGGCTTGGGCCCTATCTTCCAACATTTATATCGGATTATTTCATGGGTCCTTTTACAATGTTTATTATTTTGGTTTGTGTTATATGTGTTGGAAGATGATCATGTTATATGGGCCCAAGCCCATTACAGCTGTTGTTATTATGTCTCATTGGATGAGACATTATTATTGAAGAAGAGGTGGCCTCAGTGTATGTTACATCACCATGACGAAGGAGCTTATTACTACATCCACTACCTGTAAGAACATCTATGTTATTTCACCTTGATGGAAGAGTTTATTACTAATTCTATGTTATACCCCCATGAATTGGCATTTATTACTCCTACCACACGACCAAGGAAGGCCCACATATCTAAGAGTGTTGAAAGATGGATCCTAGCCCATAAGATATGGGTCCACAGAAGATGGGTTCAAGCCCACACGACCAAGGAAGACCCACATACCTAAGAATGTTGGAATATGGGCTCAAGCCCATAAGATATGGACCCAGAGAAGAGTTTCAGTTTAAAGGTGTTTTAGTCATGTTAATCTTTTGTTTATTTTGGGTTATTTAATTATGCTAGGACTTATTTTTAATTGGTAGAGTTTGGGTGTAATTGTGACAAAGGTAGTTTTATTGTAATTGGAATCTACTACCTTCCTCTATTATAAATAGAGGTTCATGTACTCTGATTATAATAATTCAATGAAGTATTTCCTTTTTCCATAAATTCAATATACATCAACAGAAAAGAAAACCTTTACCGATAATGAGTATGATTTATTCTAGAAAATAAAAACACTGATGGGTTCTACTCCAAGTTCTTCCTCAACTGTTATTGCCACCACCACTTCAGGTATGATATTTGCCTCCTCTTCATCCTGGATAATTGACTCATGAGCCTCCGAGCATCTCACAAGTAACAAAAATCTACTACACTCAGCTTCTCCTTGTCTCTCACATAAATTTTTTACCATAGCTAACTTCTCTCAAACTAAAGTTCTAGGGAAAGGATCCACTTCTTTTACACCATCACTTCCACTCACAGATGTTCTTTTTGTTCCTACTTTCTCCTTGAATCTTTTATCTGTTAGCCAGCTCACAAAATATTTTAATTGCTCCAACACCTTCTCACCCACTTCTTGTGTGTTTCAGGATCTTATAATGAGGCAGGTGATTGGTGAAGGCAGTGAACAAGGGGGGCTATACTACATGGACGTGCCAAAAATAAATATTGTTTCAACCAGTGAAACTGAGACAGGTCTATGACACAACCGGTTGGGACATCCATCTACGCAATCTCTTCATCATCTTTTTCCTACTCTTAATGAAATGTCAGAGTTAAATTGTGAAGTCTATCAACTGAGTAAACACCAGAGGACTACATGCTCTCCTCGTCCATAACTTAAAAGTATTATTTCTTTTTCATTGATTCATATAGATGTATGGGGACCTTTGAGTGTCTCAAATATTTTTCGAGTCAAGTATTTTATTACATTTATTGATGATTTTACTTGTACCACTTGATTATTTCTCTTTAAAAAATGTTCTGAAATATCATCCATATTTAAATCCTTTCATGCTATGGTACTCACTCAGTTTGGTCAAAAAATAAAAGTACTTCGGTCTAATAATGCCAAAGAATATACTTCCAGAGACCTTGACTCCTTTGGTCAAGAGAATGGCATTATCTATCAAACATCGTGTGCCTACACCCCTCAACAAAATGGTGTAGCATAACGGAAGAACCGTTGTCTTCTTGAGGTAGCTCCCAGTTTACTATATAGCATGAAAGTTCCATACTTTTATTGGCCAAATGTCATTCTTACTACATATTTTCTTATAAATAGGCTACCCTCTTCCGTTCTAGGTAATAAATCCTCATACTCATTATTGTTGCCAAATGATGATCCTTTTTCACTTCCCTTGAAAGTCTTTGGCTGTCAAAGTTTTGTTCATATTACCTCCACTCAACTCAGTAAACTTGATCCCAAATCTACAAGTATATCATTTTAGGATACTCTCTCAAAAAAAAAGGGTTATGTTTTCTACAATCCCACTCTCCAACATTTACTTGTGTCCAAAGATGTCATTTTTTAAAACTCTTCATTCTATTCTAGCAATGTTCCTTCAGGTCTATCTTCAGTACCAAATTCTCCTCGACCGGTTGTGCCCCATGCTACGAAAAACTGCTCAATACCCAAACACACTAGCTAACACCACACCTGCTGAGTTTACGGATCCCACCGAGGTAAGTCCATCATCTCCTATTGTTTTTGGCCCACAATATGATACTCGTCCCAATATCTTGTGAAAAGAACCCAAAACTTGCACTAGTCCCTATACTTCTCACCCCTTATTCAATTTTGTGTCTTACCATTGCTTATCCCCTTTATGTTGTCAATTTCTTTCATCTATCTCTCTCATATCAGTCCCATAGTCCTATCAGAAGGCTCTCAAATATCCAGGGTGGAAGGCGGCAATGAACGAATAAATACAAGTACTATATGAAAATCAGATATGGTGTTAAGCACCTAGACAATACTACCCAAAAGACCGGCCTGTCAAGAGCGGAAGGCATAGGTACTTAACCCCAGGACCATAACATCACACCCCACCTTCACGAGCCAACGACCATGGCGGTGCAACGACATGGACCCGACCTAATTTCTGTCGACCCTACCAGTAATTTTAATCCAGACTTTGAGCGCGACGAGTGACACTGGCCCAACCCGGTTTCTACCGACCCTACCAGTAATTTTAATCCAGCCACTGCACGCCTTGGGAATCGAACTCGCGATGTTGGAGCCTGTTAAGCACCTAGCCAATACTACCCAAAAGACCGGTATGTTAGGAGCGGAAGACATACCTACTTAACCCAAGACCATAACAGTACACCCCGCCCTTCCAAGCCGACGACCACAGCGGCAATAACACAGCAACGCGACACTAGGGCAGGGGATCCCATAATCCCCTTCTAGTGTCCCACCTGGGGCGTGTGGTCCACCTGCGTCTACGGGGACTCAAAGTCAAGACGTAGCCCTTGCTCTGATACCAAATGTTATGGTCCCTAGCCATGGATCTAGCAACTCAGCGAGTTAAATAAGGATCCAACACTGTTAGAGGGTTTCTTAACACATTTTTGTGAAAAGAAACTCTCTTTTACTTCCCTCACACGTTATAATTGAAAAGGAGTTTCCTTTTTTCAATTATAGATGCACCAAATCAATCAAGAGACTATTTAAGGATCCAATTATGAAACCCCACTTTATACCTCACATCAATGAGTAGGGTTTCTAAATTCATGCAACTACCAATGTTGTACATAAAGAAGACAGTCTATAGCTCTTCTAAACTCGAAAAAGATAGATAAAAATACCTCTTGAAGACCTCCTTCAATCAGCAACTTGAAAACCTCTTTCTTGATGCTAAAGCTCATGCAAAACCTCCTTCCCTCACTGTTGGTTTGTGGAAGAGATGGATGACTATTGCAGCTTGGAAGAGAAGGATGATTCCTCTTCCTTTTTATTCCATGATCTCCGCAAAGAGTCCCCAATGGATGCAGCAAACCACCAAGGATAGTTCACTCCAAGAACCCTAGGATAGGGAACCTAGCAAGAACCTAATTACTCTATTTTAATCTAATTCCGAACTTCCTTTATTTCTCATTTCATACCCTTTAAATAGGGTCATTCATGCCAAGATAGGTTAGGGTTAGTGTTATAAATCCCAACTATACCCCTACCTTCAAGTCTTATTACATAATCAATAAAATTCGAAAATAAAAGCAACATAAATAATAAAAGTAAAAGTAGGTGACTTGGTGAGTCATTCTCTCCTCCTCTAAGTGACTCAGTGTGCTATTGAGTCCATAACAGCAGCCCGGAAGGCTCCTGAAAGAAGTTTGTAAAGTCTTCCAATAACTTCTCTAAAGTGTAGCCTGGTGGGTTCTGCTTGTGGAGTAGGTGGATATGATGTGCAATGTCAACTTGACTGCCTTCTAACATTACTTGGCATCCCCCAAACACAAAACTCAAAGTTAAAGCAGCAAAATCCCATAAAATTGGAGCCAAGGTTTGCAACCATTTGCTTCCAAGTACCATATCAAATCCAGCTAATGGTTTGACAAAACATTCAGTAATAAAATGAGTGTTACCAATAGAAAAAATTACCAATGTGCTAACACCATAGCCAGGGACTTTCTCCCCATTTGAAACTGAAAGCATGGCAATTGGGTGAGGCTGGATCCCAAGTTGAAGGTGTTGAGCGGCCATCAAACTTAAGAAGTTATGGGTACTTCCTGAATCCAAAAGGCCCAATAAAGTCTAGTCTTGCACTAGTTCACACACTTGCATTGTCTTGGTTGAATTTTGACCCGTAATGGCATTCAAGGAAATAGCTAGCTCATCCACCCTTGTTTGCTGAACTTCCGTCCCATCCTCTTCCACAGTATCTACGTCTACCCAAAATAATTTCTTACATTGATGGCCCATAGTATACTGCTTATCATAGATGTAGCATAATCCCTTAGCCCTTCGGTCTGCCATCTCTGCTCTATTCAACCTCCGGATGAATTGTAGTGTGGGATTACAGGTCTTGGAGTCTATGTATTAGAGAGACTACCTTTAAGTGGCTGGAAGGCTGCATTTGTTACCAAAAGTAAATTACTCCTTCCCCCTTGCCAATTAGACCTGTGTGTCTGCAAGTTTTGCTTGGCCTCAAGCGCCCTAGCTAAGTTCATGGCCCTTGCCAGATCAGAAGGTGTGAGGAGCTCAACCTCTAATCTGAGGGACTCATTCAGCCCTATTGTAAAAAGGCTGACATGCTGGTCTACTCTTATTACTTGCTCTGGCTATTTTTTGTTGGAATTGTTTTTGGTATTGCCCAATAGTTCTTGTCTGTCTTAATAGGACCAAATCCCCCAATGGATTGTTCTGTGCTAGAGGCCAAAGCGTATGGTGTACAACTCCTTAAATTCCTCCCAATCTAACATCGGTTTCTCCAGTTCCATTTTATGGAACCACAACTGCACTTCAACGAGCATGTGGAAGGCATCCAATCCCACCTTGTCTAATTCAATTGTGCGTTGATTGGAAAAGAATTTCTTGCATCGGTGTAACATTATTAAAGGGTCTTCAAACTCATTGAAAGTAAGGAAATCTAATTTAGTGTACCTTGGAACTGCACTCCCACCTTGACTAAAGCCCCCACCCTACATAGGATACCATGTGTGCCCTGCAGACTGCTCATCTTGTCTACTGTTTGAACGGTCTTCCACCCCTCTCCCTATGGGTGGATTCCTTCCAGTAAATAAATCTGATAGTCTACTTGTCATTAGTTCCATCTGCTGGCTGATTCTATTTTCTACTAATGCCATCTGCTGGCTTATTCTACTGTCTACTAATGCTTCCAGTTGCCCCTCTGTTTCTTCCTGCATCTCTCGAATCATTTCTCTCAGCTTGCCATTGCTAGACAAATCCCCCATGTTAACTTGCTCTAATACCAAGTTGTTCTGGTCCCCAATCATGGATCTTGTAACACGACGTTGAGAAGAGGGATCTAGTGTTGAGGGTATGAGTTGTTCTCTATCAGATCTTTTGGTACGTCCTATGATTTAGAAAAGGAGGAAGAGATTGAATCAGATTCATTTAAGGGAACTTGTACCTTGGGTTCGATGAAGGAGAACGCCGATCCTTGGGTTCATTAGAGGAGAACATCGACCCTTGTTTTTGGAGAATCAAGACTTGCTTATTTTCTTCCCATCGCACTCTAAATAGGGCTTCCAATTACAAAGGAGTTCAAAATAGAAAAATTACAATCCATGAGACTATGGTTACATTAATTCATAAGTTGCATAATAAATTTGTACTCACACTATATATTATGAGGAAAATTACCCACGATGCCTTTGAGTGACTCGGCTAGCTATAGAGTCCATAACACAAAGACAAGGTGGATTTGAGTCAATGCCTATAGGAAACAAAAGACATAGGGTTTAAATCAGTTAGATGATTTGACCTCCCAAAGAGCCATTGGAGTATAAAGGATTCATCCCAAACTAAAAATATGGAAATCCAAGACTTTTCAAAAGCCATATCTTTTGTTGTGAGTCTTCAATTTTTTTTAAGTGACCTACCAACATGATAACCAACACTTGTAAAATTTATTAACTATGTTTATATTTTTTGGAATACATTTTCACTATTTTTTTACAAGATCTAGGAGCATGCCTAATTTTATGCAAAAACTAGTTTTTTTAATTGGGATTTTGTCCTTTAAATATCCAACTCTTTTCTAGCCTAAAAAATAACTCCACAAACAAAAAATTGAAAAGTCTCTTGTCATCTTAATGGTTTCCAAGTGATAGATTTTGAAATATGAGATTTGAAGTCTCCTACTCAAGGTTTAGTCCCAAAAAGAGTTAAATATTCTAGCTTTAATTTTTATATTTATTGAATTTAGGACCCCATGAGCAATAACTCAAGCAAGGGGAGAGAGAGAAACAAAGGAAAAAGAGGAGCTCTCGGAGAGAAGAGAAGGCATATAAGAGAGAGTAGAGAGAGAACACTTCACACTAGAGAGAATAAAAAAGCAAGAAACTTGTTTGATTAATTCCGAGTTATAATTACCTCTATTTATAGTTGAGGAGGTGATAGAGTCCATGTACAAGTAATTTTAGGACTCCTAATTACATTCCAACTAGAACTCTCCAAGATAAGCCTATCATGATAAGATTACATTATCTATTTAAGAGACTACTTTAACTCAACTTCTAACACTTCTTTAGTCACGTGAAACAAGATAGAAACCACCTCATGATCTTACCTTTGTGGGTCCCACATGATCTTCCAGCTCATGTTGATAGAGATACCAACTCGTGGTATCTTTGTGGGACCCACTTGATCTTCAAATCTTCTATTTAATTCTAGCACATGTTCCTTATCTCTTAGCTAGAGCCACTTTGTATGAGGACTCTTGTTGACACCTTTCAAGCTCATGGTGGGTCCCACCATCTTGTTTAGCCATGGTGGGTCCCACATTGTAACACTCCCCCTGAAGCTTAAAGTGAGAAAACATCGTAGATACCCAGCTTGCTGCAAACGTTGGACAAAATTTTTTGAGTGACTAGTTTGGTGAGAATTTCTGCAACCTGGTTCTGTAAAAATACATGCTGGAGAGATAAGATGTCGGCAGTGAATTTTTATCGTATGAAGTAGCAGTCTTTTCCTATATGCTTTGTTCTCTCATGGAAGACTTGATTTGATGTGATGTGAATTACAACCTGATTATCGCAATATAGATTCATAGGAGCTTCTTCGTAAAAACCTAGTTTAGTTAGGAGAGATCTAATCCATATGAGTTCACTAACTATGTGTGTCATGGCTCTGTACTCTGCTTCTGCATTAGACCTTGCAACTACATTTTGTTTCTTGCTCCACCATGTAACCAAGTTTCCTCCAACCATCGTACAATATCCCGAAGTAGATTTTCTGTCATCCAGGGATTCGGCCTAGTCTGCATCTGAGAATCCTTCGATATTGAAGTGTCCATGATTTTTATAGAGGAGCCCTCTTCCTGGTGCTCCTTTCCGATATCATAATATTTGTTCTAGTGTTTTCCAATGACAGAGTTGTGGTTCGTGCATATATTAACTTAACACACTAACTGCATATGAAATATCTAGCCTCGTTACGCAAAGATAAATAAGTCTTCCCACCAATCTTTGATATTTCTTGACATCTACTTCTTCTCCAATACCTGGACATTTTGTATTCGAGTCCATAGGAGTTTCTGTTGGTCTACATCCCAGCATTCCGGTCAAGGACATACTTCCTTTGAGATAATATAATTTCATGTCTGAATTGTAGTATTTCAATACCCAAAAAATATTTGAGCAGTCCGAGATCCTTTGTCTTGAATTCAGTACATATCCTTTCTTTTGTCTTTTGGATGCCCTCGTGATCACTACCAGTTATAATAATGTCATCAACATATATGGCTAGGATTACCTTGCCCTTCGATGTGTCTTTAATAAAGACAGGGTGATCTCTAGAGCATCTGTGAAATCCGGCATGTGTGAGTGCTTGGCTAAAATTTTCAAACCATGCATGAGGCGACTGTTTGAGACCATAAATAGATTTTTGTAGTCAACGTACAGGCTCCCCCTCAACCAGATACCCAGGTAGTTGCTACGTATAAATGTCCTCATTTATATCCCCATTCAGAAAAACATTTTTTACATGAAGTTGATAGACCGACCAGGAAGAGTTAGTTGCCAAAGATAATAACAAACGTATCGAGTTTAATTTAGCCATTAGAGAGAAGGTTTCTTCATAATCAATGTCATAACATTGTGTATAGCCTTTAGCAATAAGGTGAGCTTTCAACCGAGCCATGGATCCATCCGGATTGTGTTTCACCGTAAATACTCATTTGCAACCGACGGGTTTCTTATCTGAAGGAAGGGGGACTAGAGCCCATGTCTGATTTTCATAAAGAGCCTACATTTCTTCATCCATAGCCGCAGAGGAAATAGCCGATAGAAATTGACAACAAACAGGAGATAGACGATGATGAGACACAAATTTTGTTATGGGATGAGAAGAAGAAGGCAAGGTACATGATCTGGGCTCTTTCCTAACAACAATAGGACAAGTATCATATTTTGGGGAAAAAATAATCGAAGAAGATGGAATTACCTCGGTAGGATCCGACAACTCAGCAGGTGTGGTGTCACCCAGTGTTTCTGGGGGTTCAGTATTTTATGTAGCATGGGACACAATCGGTTGAGGAGAACCTGGTACAGAAGATAAACCTGGAGGAGCATTATCAGAATAATATGGAAAGTGTTGCAATGTGAAACCCACCATGGTGCACAAACTGGTGGAACCCACAATGATGACGTGGGATGCCAAGAAGAGTCCTCACCCAAGCTAGCACGAGTTAAGAAGATAAGAAGCACAAGTTGAAATGAGTTAGAAGACTTGAAGATCAAGTGGGACCCACAAAGATACCACGAGTTGGAATCTTATCAACATGAGCTAGAAGATCATGTGGGACCCCCAAAGATAAGACCATGAGTTGGCCTCCTCCCTTATCTCCACGTTCTTGAAGAAGAGTTATAGTTCAACTTATATTAGAACTCTATTAGATTGTGTTATCGTTTCACGGTAGACTTATCTTAGAGAGCGTTAGAGTTGGAATGTAATTAAGAGATGTAAAGGCTAATTGTATAAAGACTCTATCACTTCCTCTACTATAAATACAGGTGTTGTAATTCGGAATTAATTAAGTTCTACAATTTTTTCTTGAGTAAATCTGTTATGAACTCAATAGCACACCGAGTCACTCAGAGGAGGAGACAATGACTCACCAAGTCAACTACTTTTACTTTTATTACTTATGTTGCTTTTAATTTCGAATTTGATTGATTATGTAATAAGAGTTGAAGGTAGGGGTATAGTTTGGATTTATAAACCTAACCCTAACCTATCTTGGCGTGAATGACCCTATTTAAAGGGTAAGGAATGAGAAATAAAGTAAGTTCGGATTTAGAGTAAAATAGAGTAATTAGGTTCTTGCAAGGTTCCCTATCCTAGGGTTCTTGGCGTGAACTATCATTGGTGGTTTGCTACGTCCATTGGGGAGTCTTTGAGGAGATCGTGGAAGGAAAAGGAAGAGGAATTATCCTTCTCTTCCAAGCTTCAATAGTTATCCATCTCTTCCACGAACCAGCAGTGAGGGAAGGAGGTTTTGCGTGAGCCTTAGCATCAAGAAAGAGGTTTTCGAGTTGCTGATCGAAGGAGGTCTTCAAGAGGTATTTTATCTATCTTTTTCGAGTTTAGAAGAGCTATAGACTATCTTCTTTACATACAACATTGGTAGTTGCATGAATTTGGAAACCCTACTCATTGATGTGAGGTATAAAGTGGGGTTTCATAATTGGATCCTTAAACAGTCTCTTGATTGATTTGGTGCATCTATAATTGAGAAAATGAAACTCCTTTTCAATTATAACGTGTGAGGGAAGTAAAAGAGAGTTTCTTTTCACAAAAAAAAACGTGTTAAGAAACCCTCTAACAATGTTGGATCCTTATTTGACTCGTTGAGTTACTAGATCCATGGCTAGGGACCATAACAACTTGGTATCAGAGCAGGGTAACACGGCAGATATCAGTAGCCATGAATTGCTTGAAGCTATCCTCAAAGGCAATGCAGATAATGAGAAAAGATTTGCTGAATTGGAGGAGAGGTTCTCTAAGGTTGATATCGGTATGGAGACCTTGAATGGAAGAATGGACAGGATGGAGACTGGTCTGACTACTAGAAGGAACACAACTCCAGAGCAAAGAGGAGGGGACCATTCATATAACAGAGGGGGAGAAGAGTTTACGAGTTTCTCTGGCCAGGAAGGACCCTTCATCCCGGGGGGACCCTTCAACTAGGGAGGAGGCACTGTACCTAGCTAGTAAGGATCCTTCATCCTGGGGGGACCCTTCCACCATGGGATTTACTAGATCCATGGCTAAGGACCATAACAAAATCTCTCTCTCTCTTTGTTTGGCGCACACCTTGTTCCTCTTCTCTTCTTCTCTCTACCCAAGAGCCTTCTTCCCCTTTTCTCCTTTTTCTTTCTCTCTTCCCTTGCTTGAAATATTGGAAAAGGGATCCTAAATTCAACATGGCATTAGAGCATTAAATTTAGGATCCCTACATCAAAAGGAATGCTCTAAGAAGATATGATCAACACCATTCATAGAAGGCTCCTTGAAAAGAAAGATCGAAAAGTGTAAGATAAGTTCCTTCATTATTTTTTTTATTACTCCATGTTACTGGTTTCCAGATTTAGAAGATGATTTAAAGGTGAGTATGTGAATGTTTTTCATCCTATGAGATTGTGGATTTGAATGTCTCTCGATCTAGAAGAAGCTATAAAATCAGTTTTGTCAGTTTGGACTCTCTATTAATCGAGACCAGTCCACGATCAGATTGTTGAAAAAAAATATTCATGGGAAAAAGATTCCCCTAATATAGAAGATTGATATTTAGTCTATTATGAGTGGTTATTTACTCAAAAAAAAATTAGAATAATGATTGTTTAGCGTCAATGCTAAATTTCTCCATGCACCAAGTTGTTTGAAGAATACTACTTGGATATTTTGATTACAATTTTTTTGAGAATTATTTTCGTTGAAGTGCCTATTATGGGTAAAGAAAATGTGATTAGCAAATGTGGTATACTCATAATTACTACAATAACCTTACGAAGGGTATCCAATTTTATAAGTTGGTCCCCATCAGTTCAGAAGTTTCTTATAACAAAGGACCTACTTGGTGATCTCACCAACCATGGAACACCTATTGATCAAGAAGACATTTTTTTTGTAACAAATGGTTAAACAATGATAACATTGTGATTAGTTGGCTTATCAAAAGCATGAAAAATTGTGGAAAGAATGCACTCATTATGGGAGATATGGTAAGAGTTACTGTGGAAAAATTGGTCACTATGGGAAATATGTTATAATGCCAATGACAACTCAGACTTGACAAAGGCTAATCAAGGCTTGGTAGGTGATACACAAGAGGATCAGCCCACAAAATCAACTAAAAAGAAAATTTTTACTAAAGAGGAATATGAGTTGTTTCAAAAAATGATGGGTTCTTCTTCAAGTTCCTCATTAATTACCGCTGCCACCACTGCTTCAGGTATGTTATCTGCCTCATCTTCATCTTGGATAATTAACTCAGGAGCCTCCGAGCATCTTACAGGTAATAAACATTTATTACATTTTGTATCTCCTTGTCTTTCACATAAGTTTGTCACCATAGCTGACAATTCTCAAACCATGCACGAAGGGACTGTTTTAGACTATACAAAGATATTTTTAGTTGTCATATTGACTCTCCCTCAACCACATACCTAGGTGGTTGTTGCATATAAATTTCTTCTTTGATGTCCCCATTCAAAAAGGCATTTTTCACATCAAGTTGATATACCTGCTAAGAAGAGTTAGCTGCTAGAGATTATAATACACTTACTGAGTTCATTTTAATTGTGAAGTTTGTCAACTGAGTAAACATCAAAGGAGTACATACTCACTTCGTCCAGAAGTCAAAAGTATTACTCCATTTTCATTAATCCATATTGATGTATGGGGACCCTTGAGCGTCTCAAATATTTCTCAGGTCAGGTATTTTATTACATTTATTGATGACTTCACTCGTACCACTTGGTTGTTTCTATTTAAGGAGTTTTTTGAGATACCATTGATTTTTAAGTTTTTTCATGCTATGGTACTGACTCAGTTTAGTTAGAACATAAAAATACTTTGGTCTGATAATGCCAAAGAATACATTTCCAAAGAACTTGACTCTTTTTGTCAAGAAAATGGCATTATCCATCAAACATCATGTGCCTACACTCCTCAACAAAATGGTCTAGCCATGAGGTAGCTCGAGGTTTATTATATGCCATGAAATTTTCATTCTTTTATTGGCCTCATGTAGTCATTACCGCATGCTTTCTTATAAATCGTCTACCATCTTCCGTTCTTGGTAATAAATCTCCATACTCTATATTGTTACCAAATGATGATCCGTTTTCACTGCCCTTGAAAATCTTCAGGTGTCAATGTTTTGTCCATATTTCCTCCCCAAAACACAATAAACTTGATCCTAAATCTATCAAGTGTATCTTTCTAGGATACTCAAGTACACAAAAGGGTTATGTTTGTTATAATCCCACTCTTCAGAGTTTTACATGTGTCCAGGGATGTCATATTTTTTGAAGACTCTCCATACTATTCTGACAATGCTCCTCCAGGTTTATCTTCAGTACTAGGTTCTCCTCGACCGATTGTGCCCCGTTTTATCAAAACTTCTCAACCCCCAGTAACACCGGTTGACACCACACCCGTTGTGCTTATGGATCCCACCGTGGTAACTCCATCTTCTCCAGTTGTTTTTGGCCCACAATATGATACTCATCCTATCGCACAAAGAAGAGAACCCAGATCATGCACCATACCCTCTACGTCTCATCCCATATCAAATTTTGTGTTTCATCGTCATTTGTCCCCTGCATGTTGTCAATTTCTCTCTACTATTTCTTCCATATATGTACCACAATTCTATCAAGAGGCTCTCAAACATATAGGGTGGAAGGCAGCAATGGATGACAGAATGTAGGAACTTTATGAAAATCAGACATGGTCTCTAGTCCCACTTCCTTCAGATAAGAAACCAGTCGATTGCAAATGGGTGTTTACTGTGAAACACAATCTGGATAGGTCTGTGGCTCGGCTGAAGGCTCGCCTTGTGCTAAAGGCTATACACAATGTTATGGAATTGATTATATTGAAACCTTCTCTCTAATGGCAAAATGAACTCGGTATTTTTGTTATTATCTCTGGCAGCTAACTCTTCCTAGCAGGTATATCAACTTGATGTGAAAAATACTTTTTTTCTGAATGGGGACATCAAAGAAGAAATTTATATGCAACAACCACCTGGGTATGTGGTTGAGGGGGAGTCAGTATGTCGACTAAAAAAATCTTTGTATGGTCTAAAACAGTTCACTCGTGCATAGTTTGAGAAATTTAGTCAAGCCCTCATATGGGCAAGATTTTACAGATGCTTTGAAGATCACTCAGTTTTTATTAAAAAACACCTAGAGGCAAGGTAATTCTGGCAGTATATGTTGATGATATCATTTTAACTGGTAGTGATTCCGATGGCATCCAGGAAACAAAATAAAAATATGTGCTGAATTAAAGAAAAAATATTTTCTGGGTATTGAAGTATTACAATCCATACATAGGATTGTGCTATCCCAAAGGAAGTATGCCCTTGATCTATTGGAGGAGACAAGAATGCTGGGATGCAAACCAGCAGACACTCCTATGGACTCAAATACAAAATTATGTGCAGGTACTGGAAAATATGTAGATATCGAGAAATATCAGAGATTAGTGGGAAAACTTATTTACCTGTGTGTAACATGGCCAGATATATCATATGTAGTAAGTGTGGTGAGTCGATACATGCATAAACCACAAATTAGTCATTGGCAAGCACTTGAAAGGATATTATGATATCTGAAAGGATCTCTAGGAAGAGGGCTTCTTTATAGAAATCATGGTCACTTCAACATTGAAGGATTCTCAGATGCAGACTCGACTGGATCCCCGGATGACAGGAAAACTAATTCAGGATTTTGTACGATGGTTGGAAGGAATTTAGTTACATGGATAAGCAAGAAGCAAAATGTAGTAACACGGTCTAGTGCAGAAGTAGAATATAGAGCCATGGCACACACTGTTAGTGAACTCCTATGGATAAGATCTCTTCTCACTGAATTGGGATTCTACAAAGAAGCTCCGATGGATCTATATTGTGATAATCAAGCAGCAATACACATTACATCGAATCCAGTATTCCATAAAAAGAAAAGCATATTGAAGTGGACTGCCATTTTATACGAGAAAAGTTCCAAGCAGGTCTTTTATCTCTAAAGCATATATCATCACACAGTCAAGTTGCAGATATTCTCACCAAGCCGATCACTCATAAGATTATGTCTATCATCTGCAGCAAGTTGGGCATCTACGATGTTTTCTCACCCCCAGCTTGAGGGGGAGTGTTACAATGTGGGACCCACCATGGTGCACGAGCTGGTGGGACCCACCATGATGAAGTGGGATGCTAAGAAGAGTCTTCACCCCAAACTACATGAGTTAAGAAGTTAAGAAGAACAAGCAAAAATGAGTTAGAAGACTTGCAGATCAAGTGGGACCCACAAAGATACCACGAGCTAGAATCTTATCAATATGAGCTGGAAGATCACGTGGGACCCACAAGGATAAGGCCAAGGGGTGGCCTCCCCCCTTATCTCCACGTTCTTGAAGAAGATTTATAGTTCAATTTATATTAGAACTTTATTAGATTGTGTTATCCTTTCATGATAGACTTATCTTAGAGAGTTAGAGTTGGAAAATAATTAGGAGAATTAAAGGCTAAATGTATAAGGACTCTATCACTTCCTCTACTATAATAGAGGTGTTTTAATTCGGAATTAATCAAGTTCTACAATTTTCTCTTGAGTAAATCTCTCTCTCTTTGCTTGGTGCATACCTTGCTCCTCTTCTCTTCGTCTCTCTAGCCTAGAGTCTTCTTCCCCTTTTCTCCTTTTTCTTTCTCTCTTCCCTTGCTTGAAATATTGGAAAAGGGATCAAAGAGTCTTCAAAAAATTTGACATATTGAGACACAAGTAAACGCTGAAGAGATGGACTATAGCAAACATAACCCTTTTGTGTGCGAGAGTATCCTAAGAAGATACACTTCACCGATTATGGATCAAATTTACTGTATTTTGGGGAGGAAATATGGATAAAACATTGACAGCCGAAGACTCTCAAAGGCAGTGAAAAAGGATCATCATCAGGTAATAATAGAGAGTAAGGAAATTTTTTACCAAGAACGAAAGAAGATAACCGGTTTATAAGAAAACATGCGATAAGAACTGCATGAGGCCAATAAAAATATGGAACTTTCATGGCATATAGTAAACCATGAGGTACCTTAAGAATATGATGGGTCTTTCATTCAGCTGCACCATTTTGTTGAGGGGTATAGGCACATGATGTCTGATGAATAATACCAATTTCTTGACAAAACGAGTCAAGATCTTTGGATGTGTATTCTTTCGCATTATCTGACCGAAGGACTTTAATTTTTTGCCCAAACTGAGTGAGTACCATTGCAAGAAAATATTTAAATATCAATGGTATTTCAAAACTCTCTTTAAAAATAATAACTAAGTTGTACGAGTGAAGTCATCAATGAATGTAATAAAAATTTTCACATGAGAAATATTGGAGACAATCAAGGGTCCCCATACATTAACGAAAAAGGAGAGACACTTTTAATTTCTAGATGAGGTGAGTATGTAGACCTCCAATATTTACTCTTTTGACAAGCTTCACAATGAAGGTCCGACCGCGCTTTAGGAAAGAAAATGATGAAGAGATTGGGTCGACGGATGTCCCAACCGGTTGTGCCATAACCTGGATTCAGTGTCATAGGTGGATGCAGTATTTATTTGTGGCACATCCAGGTAGTAGAGTCTCCCTTGTTCACGGCATCTACCAATCACCCGCTTCATTGTAAGATCCTAAAAGACACATGAAGTTGGTGAGAAAGTGATAGAGCAATTAAAATGTTTGGTGAGCTGACTAACCGATAAAAGATTCAAAGGGAAAGTAGGAACAAAAAGGATATCAGTGAGCGGAAGTGGATCATTTCCCTTGAACTTTAGTTTGTGAACTGATAGATGCCATATTCTGACATGAGAACTAGGTTAATTATAATAGAATAACCTTTATAATTGTGTTATAGGTGGTTATTTGTCAAGTTTCAAATGAAATGAGCATTTATTGAATTTGGCATTAATCACTGTCGATATTGCATATTTTTCTCTCCTGAATTATATTTCATTATTTTTAAGGTTTATTTCTTCCTGAAATATTTTTTATAGATTTAATTATGGAATTTCAGGAGAATTTTGGTTGAGAAGGAGATATTTACCAAAATGCCCTTAGTGAAATGGAGGTGATTTTTAGGTCAAATCGTTTTAAAATAAATGAGATGGTATTAAAGGAACGAGAGGGGGGACCCGAGAGGGAAGACCGGGGAGGGGAGACCCGAGAGGGGGGACCTGAGAGGGGAGACCCGAGAGGGGAGCGTGAACAGAAAACAGAGTATCAACCAAAACAGGGGAGCACCGTTGACCGAAACAGGGGAAGACCCGAGAGGAGTTTCCCACCGTCGGTCGCCGCACCACCGTCGTCCACCGTCGTCCACTGCCGTCCAACAACCGAGAACAAACCCGAGGAGAGCTCAAGAGAGAGTCTCCGTCGAGGTGAGTTCGACAGTCGTCGCTCGCCAGGCCGAGAAGTGATCCGAGAGGGCTTCTCCGATGCCAAATCCGCTTTCCGACCATCCTCCGGCATTGGTTACGTATTTCCGACCATTCCCGGAGCGATTCCGACTCCGACTCCGACCGAGACTCGAGAGAGCCGGTTAGAGAACTTCATCTCTGTTTCGTTCTTCGTCGGACATAACCTCCGTCTGTCAGCTTCTATTCATCGTCACCGGCATCGTCTCTACCTCCGGCCACTCACTATTGCTACCCAGCGCCACCAATTTCGGGAAATTGCAGCACCCGTGAGAACAAGTTGCTGCCCGAGCGAGAGGAAGGAGAAGGGGAGTAATTCGTCATTATTGAATTTAATTTTTTATATAGTTTGAACTTTTGAATGTTAATTGAATCTGATTTGATAATTAATGTTTATTTAAGATTTTTTTTCTGGATATTTGATTAAATTAGCTAATTAGGGTAGGATTATAATTGAGGTTGAATTTTGGTATTTTAATCCGATTTCTGTCTTTCACTCTATGCGCCCAAGAGGGGCTAGACGCAAGGATTGAGAAATCGGATTCGTGATTACGTGGCGCTCGAGAGAGGCACGAATCACGGTAAAATCTAGAGTTGATAATTTTAGCATCATCACAATAGGAAATTGATTCTCTGCATTCTATTGTAATCCGCTCTTTGTCATTAACTCTAGGCGCCCGAGAGGGGCTAGACGCAAGGATTGAGAATCCGGATTCATGGTTTCGTGGCGCTCGAGAGAGGCACGAATCACGGTAAAATCCAGAGTTGATGTTTCCTGTTGTGCAAGTAGTTAATTAGATTATTGCTTGATAATGTAGGATATAATTAGTGTTTAGTTTAGATTAATTCATCATATTTGGTTAGGCTAGTTGACTGAAGAATACACAAAGTTCAATCCTCCTTGTGGATATGACCCCCGCTTACTGCTAGATTACATGAACGATTCGTACGCTTGCGAGGTATTAAAGCCGATGTAACTAAATTTTACATCATGAACCATCAGCAATGGTAACAAATTTATGTGAAAGACATGGAGAAATTGAGTATAGAAGATGTTTGTTACCTGTATGATGCTCGGAGGCTCTTGAGTCAATTATCTAGGATGAAGAGGAGGCAGAAAACATACCTGAAGCGGTTGCGGTAGCGGTTGGTGAAGAAATACTTTGGGAGGACCCCATCACGGTCTTCATTTTCTTGAATAGTTCATAGTCTTCATCAGTAAAAGTATGCTTTGGAGTTGTTGTTGTAGAGTGCTCTACCTTTGTATCACTCACTTAGGCTTGGTTAGCGTTATTCTCATTAGCTTTATAACATCTTTCGCGAGAGTGGACTAATTTACCACATAGCATTCTTTTAGGTGAAAACATGTGTCTCTAGTGTGGCCATATCCCTTACAATGGGTGCATTCCTTCCCATCTATTTGGTCAAAACCAGTCCTTCCACCTCTTCCTCTTCCTCCTCTATAAAATTTGCCTTGGCCTCGACCTTGGTCTAGAGTACATAGCGGATGGTATTTCTGTAGTAGTGGGAGAAACATCTAGAATACGGAGAAGTATAGCACATACATCATGAAAAGTGGGAACCGCGGAAGAGATAAGAAGGTGAGTCTTAGCAACTTCAAGATGCAATTTAATATTAGCACTATGGAATAGCTAAGAAGGTGAGTCTTAGCAACTTCAAGATGCGATCTAATGTTAGCAAAGCATATGGCAGTTATCAAGGCCTCTTTCTGTTTATCTTGGACAGAGATATCTGTTGGCTGGGCAAGTTTCCATTCTTGAAGAAAGCCTTGAAAACGAGCCAAATATTCATGTATATTGTCTCCTTGTTTGGTGGTAAGCATCCGTTGTAAAATATCATATGGCTTGTGTAAGTTGTCGGAGCTTGAATACAACTTGGCGCATATCTCCCAAATTTTTAGCCGTCTCTAAACGAATGACATTATAGGAGACATGTTCTTCCATACTGTTGATAAACCAACTAATAACCAATGTATCCTCCATTAACCATTTGGTATAGAATATATCATCTTCATCAATATGTGGTCCAGATGGTGAGATGACCAACTAGGTCCTTTGTGATAAGAAACCGACGAACCAATGTGGACCAATTCATAAAATTTGATACCCCCCATAAGGTTACAGTGGTGATTCTGAGTATGTAACTCTTGTGACTCATATTATCTTTAGCCATAGTAGGCAAATCAAGTAAAATAATTCTCCAATCAAGTAATCAAAATATGATCAAGTGGAAGGCTTTAACCAACTCGGTTAATGGAGATGCTTAGCGTAAATTATAAGTAATTAATTTTAATGGATAATAACTCATAAAAGGCTCAACATCATCCTTCTTTATCCTGGAATCTTGTTCCCACATATTTATAAAAAAAATCCAATATGCACTGGTCTAGGTCAAAGTATTGTGCAAACCAACAAAAACTGCATTGATAATCTCTTATAATCAAAGATAATCCAAGATGCATATATTCTCATAATTTCATAAGATGAAAACATGCATAATGACATCTCTAAACCACCTCTTAATACCTAAAACCAGTATCATAAAATTAATTATATAAAAAATATATACTTATCTCTTGGGCTTCAATCTTGCTTCATAAGGAGCCTTTTATGAGCAGTTTTTAATCATATCTTCGTATAGCATAATGGGGATCCTAAATTGGTATCCCTGCTACCATGTTGAATTTAAGACCTCATGAGAAATACCTCGAGCAAAGGGAGAGAGAAATAAAAAAAGGAAAAAGAGAAGAGCTCTTGGGTAGAGAGAGAAGAGAAGGAATATAAGAGAGAGAAGAAAGAGAACACTTCACACGAGAGAGAAGAAAAAAAATAAGAAACTTGCTTGATGAATTCCGAGTTACCATCACCTCTATATATACTTGAGGAGGTGATAGAGTTCGTGTACAAGTAATTTTCGGACTCCTAATTACATTCCAACTAGAACTCTCCAAGATAAACCTATCATGATAAGATTACATTATCTATTTAAGAGACTACTTTAACTTAACTTCTAACTCTTCTTTAGTCACGTGAAACAAGATAGAAACTACCTCATGATCTTATCTTTGTGGGTCCCACATGATCCTCCAGCTCATGTTGATAGAGATACCAGCTTGTGGTATCTTTGTAGGTCCCACTTGATCTTCAAATCTTGTATTTAATTCCAGCACATGTTCCTTATCTCTTAGCTAGAGTCACTTTGTATGAGGACTCTTGTTGACACCTCTAGAGCTCATGGTGAGTCCCACCAGTTTGTATAGACATGGTGGGTCCCACATTGTAACAATATCTTCGAATACTTTTCAAAATTGATATAAGTTCTAATTATTTCTTGTATTTGAACTATTCTTTTCAAATTCAAAATTTTCATTCATTTAACATCACTTGAATTAATATATATAACGTTGCTGATCATTTTGGATTTCACCTAGGAACTTGGTGTAAATATTGTTTTCAATTTGATATCTAATCACAAAGTGGCATTTGTGAGTTTCATTGTAAAAGCAAGTAATCTTGCTCATAAGTCAATCAAGCTAGATTGGCTAATTTGTAATCCAAATCTCTTTGTGTCTAGGTGCTTGTACCTAGAGTTGCTAACCATAGGTGCCAAGGTGATTGGGCAAGTGTTTTAAATGAACCTTTGTGCTTCTAAGCTATTGATGTATTTGGCAATTAATAGTGGAAGTTTTAATTCTAGGGCAAGGGTTCCCTAGGACTTAGCAATATGAAATAGTTATTGTAGACCACTATAAAAAATATTGTGTAGTAGATGTGCTTGTGATATTTACTTGCAGTTGCTTTACTTTTGTGTCAGTTGACTTTCAAAAATAAAAACTTCAAAACTAACTTCCATCCCAGCTCTCTTCTAATTTTAGGCAACAACGTAAGTTCAAAATTTATAGGCTATTTTACCTTTCTATTTAAAGCCTAATGACCCTTTGCCTTTTTACACCCTTTTTTACTAATTTAGCTCTCCATCATTCAAATACTAGCATCCACCCTCCTTGAGGAATCTCGACCTTGAGGTTCAGATGTGAGTAGTGGTGTGGTTGTCAACTATTATCCCATGGGTCGGCATTGTTGAAGATGTTTGCATCCAAGGGAGAAATGTATTGTGCTTGATTCATAGGATACAAAAAGGCGTTAGCTCCCACAAACACAATGTTATGGGAAACCAAAAAAATGATACTAAAAAGACATGCAACTTCATAAATAAAATCTCTACCAATGTCGTTTGTGTGAAAGAGAAAATTTTCAACAACTAGTTTAAAGTTTTGGCTATTGTATGGAGCTCAACCTTCTAACCAACAATAAAGCATCCTACTTTTTGTTTGTCATATTAACACGACAAAATAATGGGATCGGGTGCTCTTGGGCTTGACGGAACCAAGAGTTTAGTTGTTTGGTGAGCCATGAGGCTGAGGAGAAATCTCAATCGCAAAGGGTGGCAGTGCTACCCATTCTTGTTGATAGGGTGGAAAATCATCTTTTGTCTCATTATTCTAAAATTTAGGGGCTAGATGACAAGAGACGTGAGAAAAATGATGGAGGTCGAGGGTGTTCGGCATAGTGATTTCCATGGGAGCTTAAGGCATGGGTATGTGAGGAGTTAGGGGTTGCATTGGAGTATATGATATGGACTTGAAGTGTAGCTACGTTGAATGTGAGAGGCAGCTAGGTTGGGTGGAGTGGGAAGTATAAGTGGGAGCATAGGAGTAAGGGCAATGAGTAGTGGATGGTAACATGTGTAGTGGGGGGCTCTTGAGAAGAGTAGGGAAAAGAAACCATTTTATGCATCAACATTAGGTAGTTGGTCTATCTTTATTTTCGATTGGAAATTGTAATGTGACCCTTAGGTATATTTGATGTCTTTCATGGTTGCCTTGATCTTAGAATTTCTTTTTTTCTCAGTTCTATACCTTATTTCATCCATGTCAATAAGTTGAGAGAAAATTTGAAAATGAGGAACAATGATTTCCTCCTCCATTGTGTGTGTCACCTCTAGCATATATGGATTGCAAAATTTTGTGTTTCACCGCTCATAACCTACTAACATAATGACATTTTCTTCTTCCAATGTTGATCTTATGTTAGGATCCTCACGAGCCATGGATCTTGTCACACTTCTCTCTTGTGTTCCTTCCATTGCTTTGCTTGACGTAGGAACAAATTGATGGAGTGATGTAAGAAGAAATTCGGAAAGGGGATTTGGGGAAAAGGGGGGAGAGATTGAAGGAGCTCTCGACCTGTTATCGAAATTACTCTAGGCTAATTTACTAATTCAATCGCCCCTTTCATTAACCTAGTTGTCCCCTTAAATAGGGTTGAAGACACCAAATACACTTCAAACCCTTGGGTCACTGGTCAAGCCAAATAAATTGTAAACCAAACCAAACCAAAATCAAACCAAATCAATTACATGAAAATTGAAAACCACATTAATTAATTCCTATGTCTGCTGGTAACACGTGATGCTATAGAGTCCAAAACATCTCCCCTCTCCTGGAGAAAGAGCTTGTCCTCAAGCTCTAAGGAAGGGTAGAGAAGCCGAAATGCTGATAATGACTCCCACGTAGTGTCACTGGGGTCTGCATCTGTCCATTGTACGAGAATTTCTCAATCGCCTTGAATGTGGCGTGCCTACAATACCTGAGCTGGAGTAGAAAGGACACGGCCCTCATGGGGTGGTGGCAGAGGGGTGTGCAGCAAGGGAGAGTCGCCCTGGAACGGCTTTAGTTGGGATACGTGAAATACATTATGTATCTTTGCCTCAGGTGGTAGCTGCAAGCGGTAGGCCACAGTGCCAATGCGGTCCAACACTTGAAATGGACCATAATATTTCGGAGAAAACTTGTGGCGCTTGGAGGTAGTCAGTGACAGCTGGCAGTAGTGTTGGAGCTTTAACCACACATAATCTCCTGGGGAATAATATACTTCTCGGTGCTTCTTATCATAATAGAACTTCATAGAGTGTTGGGCCTCCTGGAGATGAGTACACACCTCAGTGAGCATAACATCTCTTTCAGCTAACGCTTGGTCCAAAGTGGCGACTTTGGATGCCCCTGGTTCATAGGATAACAAACTAGGTGGATCTCTGCCATAAACTACCCTGAAAGGAGTAGTTCCCAGTGCGTTGTGCTAAGAGGTGTTATAGAAAAATTCTGCCCAGGGAAGCCACTTAACCCACCGTTTAGGTGAGTCCCCCACAAAACAGTGAAGATACATTTTGATCGTGCGATTCACGACCTCGGTTTGTCCGTCAATCTGTGGATGATAGGCAGAAGAGAATACCAATTGGGTGCCATGTAACTTGAATAATTCTTCGAAAAGGTACTGGTAAAAATGGCATCCCAGTCACTGATAATAGATGCTGGAATACCGTGTAATCGAACAATGTGATCCATAAATAACTGAGCTACATGAGCAACAATATATGGATGCGCCAAAGAAATGAAGTGACCATATTTTGAAAAATGGTCAACCACAACTAATATCACAGATTTACCTGATGAAGTTGGAAGGCCATCAATGAAATCCATGGAAATGTCGGACCAGATTTGAGACGGTAGTTGTAGAGGTTGTAGTAGGCCGGCAGGACTTAAAGATTCGGCCTTGTTTCGTTGAAAATCTGACAAGTAGCTACATAATCAGAAATTGTGCTCTTCACACCCCTCCAATAAAATTCCCGACTGATTTGGAGATATGCTTTCTGTCGACCCTCATGTGTGCTATCATGGAAAGAGGACATAATGGTGTGAAGAAGTGGGGATGTGTGATGCAGAAAAATCTTATTTTTGTCTAGGATAAGACAATCCTGAATCGTCCAATGACTAGCTGTTGTCCCTTGCTGAATATCTTGATATCATGAAATAAGTTCTGGATACTGATGTGTCTCCTCACGAATAGAATCCAACAAAAGTGAGCGTGGGTGGCTGAGAGCATAAACGTGTGGTTCTGGAATGTCCCGACGAGACAAAGCATCAGCCCCCAAATTTAAAATGCCTGGCTTATATTGAACTATAAAATCAAAGCCCATGAGTTTACTCAACCAGTGTTGCTGCGGTCATGTGGTGAGGTGTTGCTCAAGAAGATATTTGAGGCTGCAATGATCTGTACAAATCACAAATGGTCGTCCCCATAGATAAGGCCGCCAATGTTGGATGGATTTGGGTAACCCAATCAGTTCCATCTCATATGCTGCTAACTTGTGGTGGTGTTGTCCCAACTGGCGGCTGAAATAAGTGATGGGGTGTCCCAGTTGCTGTAACACTGCACCAATACCTCCTCCGGATGCATCACATTCCACAAAGGATTTATCAAAATCTGGTAGTTGTAGCACCGGCGCTGAGGCTAAGGCCTCCTTTAACTGCTGAAAGGCATGTGCCGCTGAGGGAGACCAGGTGAATGCATGTTTCTTGAGAAGGTTGTTAAGTGGTGCTGCTATCTGGCCATAAGTACGGATAAATTTTCTGTAATATCCGCAAGGCCCAAAAATCCCCTTAATGCGGTAAGGGAGGAAGGAGGAGGCCAATCTGTTACGGCTTGTATCTTACTCTGGTCAACCTTCATGCCTACTGCTGATATAACGTGGCCCAAGTATGCCACTTCTGAAGTTCCCATAAAACATTTGGATTCATTCAAAACCAAATGATGGGAGCATAGAATGGTAAATACCTGATGGAGGTGTTGGAGATGTTCATCCTAATTTGTGTTATATACCAAGATATCATCAAAAAATACTAACACATATTTCCGCAGAAGTGAGGAAAATACCTTATTCATGAGGGCCTGGAAGGTGGAGGGCACATTGGAGAGACCGAAGGGCATGACGAGGAACTCGAAATGACCATGGTGTGTGCAGAACGCAGTCTTCTCCACATCTGCAGGGTGAACTCTAATTTGATGATAGCCCGATTTCAAATCTAACTTGGTAAAAATCGTAGCACCATGTAACTCATCCATCAACTAGTCCACCACTGGGATGGGGAACTTGTCTTTAATTGTATAGAAATTGAGTTGCATGTAGTCGACACAAAACCTCCATGATTTATCCTTTTTGCGGACTAGTAAAACAGGGGATGAGAAGGGAGACCTACTGGGCTGGATAACTCCCTGAGCGAGCATATTCAGGCACTGTCTTTTGATTTCAATCTTCTGTATATGTGGGTAACGATAAGGATGCACCACCACTAGATCGGTTCCCAACTTCAAACGTATGCGGTGATCACAGTGACGCACTAGTGGTAGACTAGTAGGGTCATTAAATAAATCCGCAAAGGCTGTAAGTAAAGGAGATAACTTATAATCACCAGTGCTCTGAATCTGGAAAGTGTGAAGTGCACTGGGCACTTGTGCCTTGATACCTTGCAATGTAATCTTGCCCTGTTGTGCGGTAAATGTCATAGTCCGAGCCTGAAAATCCCACAATATAGGGCCTTATAGCTGAAGCCATTTTACCCCGAACACCAAATCAAATCCTGCTAAAGGAATGACCAGTAAGTCAGCCTTAAATGAATGTCCTTCAATAGTAAAAGGGGTGGCTGCACATAACCCAATACTAGCAATTTTAGCCCTATTGGCCACTGAAACCGAGAGACCCTTTTGCTGTTGGATTTCTATTCCCAATTGTTTCGCTGCGGGCTCACTAATAAAATTATGTGTGCTGCCATAATCAACTAAAGCAAGTAACTGGAGATGATGTAACTTGGCCTATACCTGCATGGTATTAGAACTACGCAGGCCATGCATGGCATGGAGGGAGAGCTCTGGTTCTTGCTATTCCTTTTTAACAATATCATCTTCAGGAAGCACTTCTGAACCATCTTCCCAAAGTTCTATACTGAATAATCTTTTACGAGTATGTCCTGGGAGAAATTGTTCATCACAATTAAAACGGAGGCCCTTGGCCTTTCTTGCCTCCATTTCCTGTTTAGTGAAGAATTTACATGGAAGATTGTGGGGGACGCACATTTGTAGACTGTTTTGCATGGTTAGGGGCTGAAGAGCCAAAACGAGGCCCAGGTGCAGTACCTGGTAGTCTGTTGGTCCAAAAAGGTTTTCAGCCTAATGATTCCCTCAGAACTCTTTGTTTCTGTTCTACAGCCCTGGCATAATTCATGGCTAAATCCAAGTCTGTAGGACCAAGTAATTCCACTTCCAAGCGAACCGACTCGGTTAATCCACAGTAAAGATCTGAACATACAAGTGAGGAGGAACAAATTTACTCGCTCGGGCCAACCTTTCCTGAAATGTTTTCTGGTACAATTCTAAAGTGCCAATCTGTTTATAGTTGATCAATTCCTCCACTGGATTGCTACTAGCTGAAGGTCTAAACCTCATATGGCAAGCATGTTTGAAATTTAGCCAATTCTGAGTCGAATGGACATTTCGGTAGTGATGGAACCACATAAACGCTTCATCGAGCAGGTGGTAGGCAGCCAACGTGACCTTGTCCACATCCAACATTTGTTGATGATAGAAAAATTGCTCACATTTCGTGAACCAAAGTAAAAGATCCTTTGAGCCATCATATGTAGGAAAATTAAGTTTAAAGTACCTGGGAACCGTAGTTGGTCCCTGTGCGTGAGTAGCCATAGGAAGAGTTTGTGGGCGCAGTGGTGGTGGGGGCGGTGACGTGAAGTGTTGTTATGGACTCTATAGCATCACAAGTTACCAACAGGCGTAGGAATTAATGAATGTGTTTTTCAATTTCCATGTAATTGTTTCTTGGTTTGGGTTGGTTTAGCATTTATTGGTTTGAACCATTGACCCAAGAGGTCTTTAGGGTTTTGGACGTCCTCAACCCTATTTAAGGGGACGGCTAGGGTAATGAGAATTATGAATTGAGTTCACTTTAGCTAGCGTAATTTAGATAAACAAGTCAAGAGCTCCTTCAAGCTCTCTTCCGTTTTTCCCCCAATTCTCCTTTCCGAAATTCAATTCCCTTCAACCCCTCATTCCATCTCAACGTAAAGCAAGGTAATGGAAGGAAGAGAAGAGAGGAGGGTGAAAAGATCCATGGCTCGTGAGGATCCTAACAACGTGGTATCAGACAGGTCCACCCTCGGTGATTCCTCTTCTCCAGAGGACATACGTCAAGTACTTTCAGAACTTCAACAATGATCCACTCTTCAAGGTACTGAAATTTCTCACATCAATAATACATTACAAACACTGGAATCATCTCTACAAACCATCCTCCGACAACTTTTTGTACTTCAAGCACCAACGCCACCACCAGCAACCAATTTTCAACCACAACCAGTTCCCCACCAACAATTCACGCCACCACCAAATCCACCCCTGCGCCAACCTATGGGTTCAATGGCCACTCATGCACAAGGACCATCAACGGTTCCCAGGTACTTTAAACTTAACTTTCCTAAATATGATGGCTCTAAAGATCCTTTACTGTGGTTCACGAAATGTGAACAATTCTTCTATCATCAACAAACGGTGGAAATGGACAAGGTTACTTTGGCCGCCTACCACATGCTCGATGAAGCGCTCATGTGGTTCCATCACTCCAAAATGTCCATTCCATTCAGGATTGGCTGCACTTTAAAAATGCTTGCCAGTTGAGGTTCGGACCTCCAGCTAGCAGCAACCCAGTGGGGGAATTGATCAACTATAAACAGACCAGCACCTTAGAAGTTTACCAAAAAGGTTCCAAGAAAGGTTGGCCCGAGCTAGTGAATTTGTTCCTCCTCACCTACATGTTCAGATTTTTAATGCTGGATTGACAGAGGCAATTAGATTGGAAGTAGAATTACTTGGTCTGACAGATGTGGACTCAGCAATGAATTATGTCAGAGCTGTGGAACACAAACAGAGAGTTCTAAAAGAGTTTTTATAGCGAAAACCATTTTGGAACAACAGAATACAGGGTACTGCATTTGGGCCACGTTTTGGGTCCTCTACCCTAACCGATCAGATCACGCTACCAATGTGCCTCCACAGACTATGCCACCTAAATTTTTGACTAAACAAGAAATGGACGCTAGAAAGGCAAAGGGCCTATGTTTTAATTGTGACGAACAATTCCTGCCAGGCCATACTTGTAAACGCTTATTCAGTATTGAACTGTTGGAAGAAGATTCAGAAGAGCTTATTGAAAATGAAATTGTTGAAGAGGTACAGCAAGAACCAGAGCTCTCCCTCCATGCCATGGATGGCCTGCGTACTTCTAATACCATGCAGGTAAAGGCCAGGTTACATCATCTCATGCTACTTGCTTTAGTTGATTTGGGCAACACACATAATTTTATCAGTGAACCAGCCGCACAACAATTGGGATTGGCCATTCAACAACAAAGGGGACTCTCAGTTTCTGTGGCCAATGGGGCCAAAATTGCTAGTGTGGGGTTATGTGCTAACACCCCTTTCACCATTGAAGGGCATTCATTTCAGGCGGATTTATTAGTCATTCCATTGGCTAGATTTGATTTGGTGCTTGGGGTCAAATGGCTCCAGCTATTAGGACCGATATTATGGGACTTTCAGGCTCGGACTATGACATTTTCAGCACCACAGGGCCAGATTACATTATAAGGCATTGTGGCACAGGTCCCTAACGCACTTCACACTTTGCATATTCAACACACGGGTGATGATCAGTTAGCTCATTTACTTACAGCATTTGCGGATTTATTTAATGACCCTACAGGTCTACCACCAATGTGTCATTGCGATCACCGTATTCGTTTAAAATTGGGAACCGATCCAGTAGTGGTGTGGCCTTATCGTTACCCACATATCCAGAAAGATGAAATAGAATGACAGTGCATGCATATGCTCGCTCAGGGTGTGATCCAGCCCAGTCGATCTCCTTTCTCCTCACCAGTGTTACTTGTACGTAAAAAAGATAAATCTTGGAGATTTTGCGTCGACTATAGGCAACTCAACTTGCACACAGTTAAGGACAAGTTCCCCATTCCAGTCGTGGACGAGTTGCTGGATGAGTTACATGGTGCTACAATTTTTACCAAATTAGATTTGAAATTGGGCTATCATCAAATACGAGTTCACCCGGCGGATGTGGAGAAGACTGCCTTCCTCACACATCACGGTCATTTCAAGTTCCTCGTCATGCCCTTCGGTCTCTCCAATGCACCCTCCACCTTTCAGGCCCTCATGAATGAGGTCTTTTCATCACTTCTGCGCCACTATGTGTTAGTCTTTTTTTATGACATTCTGGTCTACAGCAAAAATTGGGAAGAACATCTCCACCACCTCCATCAGGTATTTACCATTCTACGCTCTCATCATTTGGTTTTGAATCAATCAAAATGTTCTATGGGTACATCTGAGGTGGCATATTTGGGCCACGTCATATCAGCTGTGGGCATGAAAGTTGACCAGAGAAAGATACAAGCAGTTACAGATTGGCCGATTCCCACCTCCACCACAGCATTAAAGGGATTTTTGTGCTTAGCGGGATATTATAGAAAATTTATCCAATCTTATGGCCAGATAGCAGCACCACTCAACAACCTGCTAAAAAAATGCCTTCCACTGGTCTTCTTTAGCAGAACAGGCCTTTAACCTGTTAAAGGAGGCCTTAGCCTCAGCGCCAGTCCTACAATTACCAGATTTTAAGGCAAACTTTGTGGTGAAATGTGATGGCTCCGGGGGAGGTATAGGGGCAGTGTTACAACAATTGGGACACCCCATTGCTTATTTCAGCCGTCAGTTGGGACAACACCACCATAAGTTAGCTGCATATGAGAGGGAATTGATTGGGTTAGCCAAGGTTGTCCAACATTGGCGACCTTATCTTTGGGGACGACCATTTCTCATTCGTACAGATCATTGTAGCCTCAAGTATCTTCTTGAATAGCGCCTCACCACATCCCCACAGCAGCATTGGTTAACTAAACTCATGGGCTTCGATTTTACGGTTCATTATAAGCCAGGTAGTTCGAATTTGGGGGCTGATGCCTTATCACGTGGGGATATTTCCGCCACACAAATTTATGCTATCAGTCACCCACATGCACTGGTATTAGATTCTATTCGTGAGGAAGTACATCAATATCCGGATCTAATGTCATTATATCAGGATATTCAACAGGGGACAGCTGCTCCTCATTGGACAATTTAGGATTGTCTCATTCTCTACAAAAACAGGATCTTTTTGCATAATACATCCCCACTTCTTCACACCATCCTGTCCTCTATCCATGATAGCACACATGAGGGTCGACAGAAAACATATTTCCGAATCAGTCGGGACTTTTACTGGAAGGACATGAAGAACACAATTGCTGATTATGTAGCTGCTTGTCAAATTTGTCAAAGAAACAAGGCCGAATCTTTAAGTCCAGCCGGCCTACTGCAACCTCTACAACTACCATCTCAAATCTGGTCGAATATTTCCATGGACTTCATTGTTGGGATTCCCATTTCATCAGGTAAATCGGTGATATTCGTCGTCGTTGATCGGTTTTCAAAATATGGGCACTTCATTGCTTTGGCGCATCCATATACTACTGCTCAGGTCGCTCACTTATTTATGGACAACATTGTCCGATTACATGGAATTCCCTCATCCATTATCAGTGACAGGGATGCCATTTTTACCAGTGTCTTTTGGAAGGAATTATTCAAATTACAGGGCACCCAATCCACAAACGGACGGCCAAACAGAGGTTGTCAATCGCACGATTGAAACGTATCTTCGTTGTTTTGTGGGGGACGCACCTAGAAGATGGGTGAAATGGCTTTCATGGGCAGAATTTTGCTATAACACATCTTACCACACAACACTGGGCACTACTCCTTTCAGGGTAGTTTATGGCAGAGATCCACCTCGTCTGTTACCATATGAACTTGGGGCACCCAAAGTCGTCACTTTGGACCAAACATTAGCTGAAAGAGACGTTATGCTCACTGAGGTACGTACACATCTACAGGAGGCCCAACACTCTATGAAACGCTTTTATGATAAGAAGCACCGAGAGGCATCTTATTTCCCTGGAGACTATGTGTGGTTAAAGCTTCAAAACTACCACCAGTTGTCCCTGACTGCATCAAAGTGCCATAAGTTGTCTCCAAAATATTATGGTCCATTTCAGATATTGGACAAAATTGGGCCCATGGCATACCGCTTGCAGCTACCACCGGAATCAAAGATCCACAATGTCTTTCACGTCTCCCAATTGAAGCCCTTCCAGGGTGACTCGCCCCTACTGCACACTCCACTGCCGCCACTACATGAGGGCAGAGTCCTTTCTATTCCGGCTCAGGTAATACAAGCACGCCACATTCATGGTGATTGGGAAATTCTTGTCCAATGGGCAGATACCGATCCTAGTGACACCACATGGGAGCCGTTATCATCATTTCAACTTTTATATCCTTCATTTGAGCTTGAGGACAAGCTCTTTCTCCAGGAGGGGGGTGATGTTATGGACTCTATAGCATCACGAGTTACCAACAGGCGTAGGAATTAATGAATGTGTTTTTCAATTTCCATGTAATTGTTTCTTGGTTTGGGTTGGTTTAGCATTTATTGGTTTGAACCATTGACCCAAGAGGTCTTTAGGGTTTTGGACGTCCTCAACCCTATTTAAGGGGACGGCTAGGGTAATGAGAATTATGAATTGAGTTCACTTTAGCTAGCGTAATTTAGATAAACAGGTCAAGAGCTCCTTCAAGCTCTCTTCCGTTTTTCCCCCAATTCTCCTTTCCGAAATTCAATTCCCTTCAACCCCTCATTCCATCTCAACGTCAAGCAAGGTAATGGAAGGAAGAGAAGAGAGGAGGGTGACAAGATCCATGGCTCGTAAGGATCCTAACAAGTGTGGGTGGTTTGCTGCCGGTGGCTGAGAGTTTGTAGCTGGTGGTGGTGCGGTTGATTGAAGTGTTGCAAGCTGACAGATGACGGTTTGGAGAGAAGATTCCAGCGTGTGCAATGTATTATGGATGTTTGTAATTTCAGCACCTTGATGCGTGAACCTTTGTTGAAGATCTGAAAGCACTTGACGCATGTCCTCTAGAGAAGAGGAATCACCGAGGGTGGACCTGTCTGATACCACGTTGTTAGGATCCTCACGAGCCATGGATCTTGTCACCCTCCTCTCTTCTCTTCCTTCTATTGTTTTGTTTGACGTAGGAAAAAATTGATGGAATGATGTAAGAAGAAATTCGGAAAGGGGATTTGGGGAAAAAGGGGGAGAGCTTGAAGGAGCTCTCGACCTGTTATCTAAATTACTCTAGGCTAATTTACTAATTCAATCGCCCCTTTCATTGACCTAGTTGTCCCCTTAAATAGTTGAGGACGCCAAATACACTTCAGACCCTTGGGTCACTAGTTCAAGCCAAATAAATTGTAAACCACAATCAAACCAAATCAATTACATGAAAATTGAAAATCACATTAATTAATTCCTATGCTTGCTGGTAACGCGTGATGCTATTGAGTCCATAACATCTTATTTGTATAAAAATTGGAAAGAGAAACCATTTTTTGAGTTAGAAACTAGATGCATTGGTCTTTCATTGAATATATGATTCACTTTCATACCACTTTGTTAAGCATCCTACACATTCCTTAACTTGTCATCAAATAAAAGATTACATATAGTTTGAATAGGAAAGGAAATTAATTAATCTTAAGCTAATTTAGAAACCAACTCCTTAACTAACTTGAGCGTTATTTAATTGCAAATAATCTTCTAAACTAACTTAAGATGTCAACTCTATTCTAAATTCATGCATCAATTTGAATTCAATTTTTTACTATTTTATTCATCTAATTAAAGCTTAATTACCATTTTACCCTTTCAAGAACCTTTTTACTAATTTACCCTATATTATTTAAAATACTGTTGAAAAGAACAAAAAATTTCAGAATGAGTAATGAGATAAAAAGTTAATAAGTTATAAGGTTGAACAATATACCTCTTAAGTAGCCAGTCATTTTGGGACAGAACCACACTCAATCCAATAGTGGTAAAAGAGCAGTATGTATGTGCGGACCGATGCTCAGTTTTGTGTGCTTTCTAGGTCATTTATGTGTTATGGGCCCATTAAGTAAGAGTATATGTGTTGTTGGCTCCGTGAACTAGGGGTTCGTACTCGTATCTCAAACCCATTATACATAAATACTAGATGTGAAGGAGGGAGTATTAGGCGAAAAAAATCCCACATTGGGAAATGGGAAGAAAAATTAATAAAATATAAGATTAGACAATAGGTTTCCTAAGTGGCTTGCCATTTTGAAATAAAACCGATATATTGATTAATAGTTTAAAGCTTACATAATTCATGCAACTAAATATTATGTACTTATGTCATCACTTTATTTTTTTTCTAAAATACGTGTCAAACTTGTTATTTAGCTTAGCAAAAACTACAAATCCTATCTCAGCCCTAATCAATAATTATTTACTTTAAACAATAGTAGTATAACGTACTCACCCGTGGCTCTAATTCACTGCCGACAAAAGAGTACTAGTGAAGAGCAGCTGACCAGTCAAAGATGCTCCACAGTTAACTCCTCAACCCTGAAGGGCCCACATCTACAGTCAACGTCAAATTAAACTTTTCAAACATCCATCATGAGATGGGATCACAAAGATATTTAACCTTCAAAATGAATAAATTAAGCTTTGATTCAGGACATGGTGCACGAGTAGACCTCCTAAACTTTCAACTTTATCTCCCTCCTCGAGTCGTGCTCTCATGGCTCACAATGTATTTCCCAATTCTCACGACAAACGATGAGAGAGAGAGAGAAGACTGTCGATGTCTCCTCATTAAGTTAGAAGACGATATGAGAGGAGTTGCAGATGAGGTTTGCGACAAGGTTCAATGGCTTCGTTAAAGGACCAAAACCCTAATATCCAAGAGACTAGGAATAAATAAAAAGTGGCTATAGAAAATGTACGATAAAGCTCGGAATTGGGAATCACGTGATACCATTAAGACAAAAACCTCAACCGAGTAGTAAGAAAACAAGTAGGGGTGAAAGTGAAACCTAAAAGAGAGAAAGAAAAATCTAACAGAGCGGAGATCTGTGTGGAATGCCTTTCCTTCTACTAATGCTTGTGGCCATGTCATCGTCGGACATACTAGTAGCAGACCTCACGCATACATAGGGTCCACATCTCTTCTTTCTACCAAAATCAGTGCACGGAAGGCTCAGATTCTCTGATCCCGACGATGAGCCCATCGCGTCGTCGTCGTCCACCACCGTGGAGTGGTTCGTGTCGTCGTCGCCGATGTCCTGGTGTGCGAGGAAGTCCGGATTGAGTTGCAGTGTCTTGCATGTTCTTAGGCAGCCCGAGAGATCGTTGTTATGTTTTAGAAGAAACTCCACCTGGTAATTGATACAATCCAAAATGAAAAAGTCGTTACAATGTTTTTCGTGCAAGGCAATTGACATTTTATTATTATGGCTGGCTTGATAATGGATATATTGCAATTAAATGATAAAAATCCATGCTAGTCTCGAACAGAGTGGTTATCACTTCTTTTAAGTATTTGAACACTATTTTATTCTTATGGAAATGTAAAATATTGCTTTTGTGAAGCTGTTTAAACAAGTAAAATAGATTATATTTTTGTTTTGTTTAAATGAGGGACTAGTTCAAGTGGTTCAGTAAAGCAGATTTATGAATTGAAATTAAAGACTCAGTTTCCTAAGCTACTTCCTCTCAGCATTAGGAGGAATTATCAGAACAGAACAATCGGTCCAAGGCTAATTAAGACACTGTTAATTAATCAGGAGATGCCTGTGGGAAATCAAAAGTGGCTTTTCTTCCATGAGGATTACCTTGCAGCCTAGAGAACAATGGATATAAGGTTCTTGAAGACTCCGGTCACAAGTGGTACAGTAGTTGCCTGAGCCCTTGAACTGCCGGCTCTGCGGCCTCTTCTTGATGAAGACTACCTTGGCACTGTTAATGGTATACGCCTGAAAAATTCAAAGTGGTAAATTCAGAAGCTGCAAGGAAGCAATAACAGAAAGTTAAGAGAAAGAGGAAGCCGTACGTGGCTTAAGCAAGAATAGTAGTGTGTCTGCTCACACGAACCTGAACATTAGAGCAGTCGATAAGCTTCTCGAGGTCTTCTAGTCGCACTACGTCGTGGTAGACGTAGCGGCGGACCTGAAGAAGCCTATGAAAACGATGAGAAGGCAAACAGTGGGGGCAAATACTGGTGCAACAATCCAAGCAGCATATATTCTTCTCGTTCTTCTTTCCGTTTTCATGAGTGGAGCAGCCGACGAAGAATCTCTGCGTGTTCAGAGCTTCCAACCACCCCGGTTTCCGAATTGCCTGCAAAGACAAATATGGTAAGACGCTCAGTCAATCGATCGGTGGAGACTTTGGCAAAATAGACGGAAATGCCTACTGTCTACTGTCTACTATCTACGACCCAACCCAGTAGCGAAGTACCCACCATGATTACATGAAGCGCAGCAGGAGGGAAAGGCAGAGAAGAAAGAAGAATGTAAGCGAATAGTGCATTGAATGAAGATAAGGAGTTGGGTTGGAAGGGAAAGAGAGTATTTATGGAGGTTCACAAGCAAACACGGGGTATATATTAATTCCTTGGTGAAATACAGTGGAGGCTGTGAAGGGGCTTGTTCTGAGGAAGAGGGTTACAAAAAAAAAAAAAGGGAGTAAGATATGAGGAGAACGTGGGGGCTGTTTAATTGTCTCCTATAACCTGCCTTTTAACTATTACCAGCCTCTTCTTGGCTCAAGAGCCTCTGCCCTCAAAACTAATCTAACACTATGAAGCGCCCAAGAAAACTTTTTTATTTTTCCTAACCAGCCCGGTAAATTTGAGCTTTAACCTTGTATCGGCCACTCCTGATCACCAAAGACCCAGAGTTTAGAAACAATTAAGCCCTTGGAGCTTGTTTTTCTTCATTCACGGCACCGTTACTACATATCCAGTTTTGCTTCTGCTCCCAATAAACCTAATACATGAGAGAGAGAGAGAGAGAGAGAGAGAGAGCATCACAAATGCAGCCTCTCCAGGGTGGGATGGAAAGAAAGAATCCGGAGTTTGAAACATAATAATTGTTTTAGGCAAAGCTGATATTCTTACAGCTTGATGCTGCCCATGTTTCCAGGAGGCAAGAAGGTAGTGGATACGAAGAAAATGGGAACAGAATGGTCTTCTTTAAGAGCACTTCGTTAACAAGAAATATAAAATTAATACTAAAAAGTGAACCACATAATAGCAGAAATACACAATAATTAACTCTTATCTCCCTAACAACCGTGATCAAACCAAATTGAAAAGAGTAATTGTGTTTGCGTTACACCCCACACATCACTTTTATTTTAGCATCCCCGTGTATGAATTTAGGGCAACACTTCCCTAGTAAAACAACATAAAAACCTGAAGCAACTACTATATATGAATTAACTCATCAAGGAACATAATTCCGTGCACATACTACCAACTTTTAGTGCCATAATAGATTTACTCCCTGCATCCCCTTCTTTCATTTAGTTCCAAAGCAAACTAGTGTTTTCAACCTGGCCTGGAGTACTAAGTGGTTAATTAATTGAGTTCAACTCGACCAGGTAGTTAAACCGTGTTCGATTAGATTATTCGATCCCCATCAACCATGTCAATAAAGCGCATTTGCCCATTCACAATGCTAACCATCTACTAAATTTCTAATTTTTTTATATTTTTCTTTAATTCTTAGGTCCAATTTCCTTCAACCAACGAGAAATTGTTATAGTGGGTCTATACCCAATGCTCAGAAGTGTAATAAAACTCTTCCATCACCGTGTCCCTCCACAGGACAACGACTCTCAAGTGGTAGGAGTAATAAATGCCAATTAAGGGGGGCTATAACATAGATGTAGTAATAATCTCTTCCATCACGGTGTCCCAACCCAGCACCGAATCTCACAGGTAGAAATTAACGGGTAACATAGATGTAGTAATAATCTCCTTCGTCATGGTATCCCAACAGTAGCAACACTCATAAGGTTACAGTAAGTGTTGGCCCAAAGATATTTGTGAGAGTTAAATAAATGATAGCATGAGAAAGGATACTAAGGCCACCACTTCTTCAATAATAATGTCTCATCCAAAGAGACACAATAGCAACAACTGAAAATGGGTTTGGGCCCATATAACACGAACCAAAATAATAAACCTTGAAAAATGACCCATGAAATAATCTGATGGAAAAATTTCTTCTTAGATGCAAAAGCTTCATCTTTTGTGCTCCCCCTTTCTTGAATATGTTGGTCACGTAAAATTTATCCACAACTTATGGAATAAAATACTTCCTTCTTGTACTTCGTGTACTTCTCCCCCTCAAGCTAGGAGGTAATGGTAGTGATCCCAGCTTGAACCAAATATCATAGATGTACTAATATGCCTAAATAACATAGATGTAGTAATAAGCCCTCAAACCAGGGAGAAGTGAGATATTTTTTTGATATAGCAACTCAAAAAGTGAAGCAAAAAAATCGACTTAAATTCAGATTTTTCAATACAACAGGATACCAGTATGTCCTTTGATGCTTCCACTACGAATATATCTTTAAATATAGATCAGATTGACATAAAATTTGTCCTTCTGAAACTAGACTTAAATAATTTTCATCCAAATATAACTTCTCTTCATAAATTATACTTCTTTTGAGATAAATAATATGATAGATTTCAGTCATTGTAATCTGGCCGAACTATGTACTTTTTTCTCCTTTTGCCAATATGGCTATTGACTCTTCCAAGATCAATGTCTCCTTATTAAAAAAAACTCTGATCAAGAATTGGATCAATAGGTAAGAAAATAAACTTACATATATTTCCTTTGATATATAATTTCCCATATAAAGTCTCGTTCTTGATAGCATAAAGTACATAGGAAGTTGAAACTTTCTACTACTGCTTGAACCTCTTTTGTAATCTGCCATTCGCTGCTTCAAATATCGATTTCTCTTTGTAGATAACTTAGATCGAGAATTGGTTGAATAGGTAAGAAAATAGACTTATAGATATTTCTTTTGATATATAATTATCTATATAAAGTCTCGTTCTTGATAGCATAAAATACCTCAGAAGTTGAAGCTTTCTACTACTGCTCGAACCTTTTTTGCAATCTGATCTTCGTTGTTTCAAATATTGATTTATCTTTTTAGATAACTCTGATTGAAAAAATCATTTTTCCTTGCAAAGTAGACTCGAATTTATTTCCATCAATATAAAATTTTCAATATAAAAAATTCAGTATATAGGTGAAAAACATAAAACAACTAATGGGTGTAGGGACTAAAAAAAAGATAAATATGAAACCTAAACTGCTTGAATTAATAGATTAGAAAAGGATCACATTATCTCTGTGGGTTGATACCATGTTGAATTTATGGAAAAGAGAAATACTTCGTTGACTTATTATAATCAGAGTATATGAACCTCTATTTATAATAGAGGAAGCTCGTAGAGTCCAATTACAATAAAACTACCTTTGTCCCAATTACACCAAAACTCTAACACTTAAAGATAAGTCCTCTCATAATTAAATAACTCAATATAAATAGAAGACAACATAACTAAAACTAGAACTCTTCTATGAGGACGTGACCATAAGATAAAGATGCCAACTTGTGGCTATCTTTGTGGGTCCCACTTGATCTTCTAACCAGGTCATGGTTATCTTTGTGAGTTCTTCTAAATCTTCCAACCAGCTTGTGGTTATCTTTTTGAGTCCCACTTGATCTTCCAACTTCTGTGATAAAGATGCCAGCTCGTGGTAATCATGGTGGGTCATACTTCTTATAGGCTTGAGCCCATCTTACAATACTCTTAGATATGTGGGCACTCCTTGGTCGTGTGGCCCATCTTACAATACTCTTAGATATGTGGGCCTTCCTTGGTTGTGTGGCCCATCTTACAATACTCTTAGATATGTGAGCCTTCCTTGGTCGTGTGGGCTTGGGCCCATCTTCCAACCATTATATATCATGAAATCCTAAGTTTCAACATGGTATCAGATCAGACAAGGATCTGAGATGGAAAAGGAGAAGATGATGGAGAACAAAGGGAGGAAGAAGAAGAAAAAGCAAAAAAAAAAAAAAAAAATGGAAAAAAGAGGAGTTTCTCAATTTTGATTATTTCACAATTCTTGTTTTTCATTGGATTTTTAACTCTCTAACCCTATGTTTCAAGTATAAAAGTGTACCCCGTTCAAAAGATATTTGAGTCTTGTTTCCAACTCACAAAGAATCATTGAAATCAGATTTTTTTAGAAATGGAAATCACCATCTGAACAGGAGAAAGTTTCATGCTATAGCAACAAACTTCAAATTTTGAGCCGTTTTATGCTATCAAGAACAAAATTTTATATGGAGAATTATATATCGAAAGAAAGATCTGTAATTATATTTTATTACATATTCAACCAATTGTCAATATGATTTTTTGATATGGACATATCAATATCAAAAGAATCAATGGTCTTGCTGGCTAAAAGAGAAAGAGTACTCAGTTTGGCCAGATTACAGAGTCCAAAATCTATCAGATTATTTATCTCAATAGAAGTATATTTTATGAAGTGAAGTTATACTTGGTTGAAAGGTATTTGATTATAGTTTCAAAAGGATAAAATTTTATGTCAATCTGATATATATTTACGGAGATATTCACATTGGAAGAATCAAAGGTCATTCTGGTATACTGTTGCATGCGGAGATCTGGATTTAAGACGATTTTTTTGCTTAACTTTTTTATTTTATGTTATTGATCAACAACATTAGGAAAGTATCTCATGATCTACCCTTGGAAAGAGTATGTTGTTAACTAACAATATCTGGAAAAAATCTTTAGAAGATTATCTTATTTTCAAAAAACGTTTTTTGATTTATTTGTCAAAGACTGCCTTGCCTAAAGATTTCAAGAAAAAAAAGGCAAGGAAAGGTGTCTTTCTTGATTGCTAAGTTAGCACAAATTGGAGGAAACTACTTTATCTAGAATATTTTTTTCAGCCACAAAATTTTTGAGATTTTGGTGGTATTTTGAAAGATTACAAAGAATTTGATTGGTATCCTTGCCTAAAAAATTGAAGCAAGAAAAGTTTGAAATATTTGGCTTGGCTTGAGTTACTTGGTTTACAATAATGGAGAAAATTAAGTTGTTGATGATAGCCTTGTTTTAGTTGATCATACAAGAGGTGGATTAGCCCTTGAACTTGCAAAATATTTGTTAACTGCAAGTTGTGATCATTGACATTATCTCCCAACTTGAGGGGGAGAATAAAAAGAGAAGTATGAAGGATAAGCACATTGGAGATTATTTGATTTATTTTTTATTAAATAGCACTTGGTGCAACTTATTATTGGCAGTCTATTACCTGGCTTGACTCACTCACTCAATGTCAAAGCTACAATCCTCTATCTACTATCTGCTACCGATTTGACTCTGGCTTGATTATTAACCTAGATTATTAACTTGGATTATCCTCAGCTTATTATTTGATGCATAACTTCCTTATTCAAGGAAGGACTTGTTGCAAATTTATTTATGTGTCCTTATTGCTCTTAATGAGTTTTACTACCTATTGGTTATCTGCTACTATTTTGCCTATTTGGTACGTGTTATTTGGGCTTAGGCCCATTTCAGCTATTGCTATTATGTCTCTTTGATTGAGACATTATTATTGAAGAAAGAATTCTTAGTTGCGGATTGTTGTCAACATTGGTTTTTCTGATGAAGAATAAAGCACATGATGGCCTTAGAATATTATCTTCCAGGTGATTACCTATTACCCTCCTTAAATGGCATTTATTACTCCTACCATTTGAGAATCAGTGCCCTATGGAGGGGCACCGTGATGGAGGAGTTTTATTACACTTTTGAGCAATGCCTATAGACCTACTACCTACAGAATATAGGAGTGTGCCAAACATCCAATATGAGTTATTTGACTCAAGTATGGAGCAATGTCTTATAGCTAGGAGTGATTTTACTCTCATTTATATTATGCCAGTTGGTTCTCTTGGAAAAAAGAGACCACTAGCTTTAGGGGGAGTGTTGAAAGATATGGTGGACTGCCATTTTCTACTGGAAGATCCTATACACTATTTTTAGTAAGTTGGGCGTTTATGATGTTCTCTCACTCCCATCTTGAGGGGGAGTGTTAGAAGATGGGCCCAAGCCCACACGACCAAGGAAGGTCCACACGTCCAAGTGTGTGGAAGATGGGCTCAAGCCCATGGACCAAGGAGAAGGTCCACAAGCCCACACAGTTGTGGCATGATGATAAATAAAGAGTCATCTCATAAAGATGACATTGATTTAAATAGTTTATGGTTTATGTCTCTTCTTTACTCTTACTACGGTGAATGGTATTTTTACAATATTAGTACATTTGATATCTATAAATACAATTGAAAGGGGAGGGTTTGAAAAAGTCCATTACCATAATCTTCCTCTTCTTTTCTCCAATTTTTCCGATCTTCCTCTTCTCCTCCTAAAACCTTCTCTCTTATTCTTCTTCTAACCCCTTAATCCTCTTCTAATGTGATTATACATCATGAAATCCTAAGTTTCAACATGAGCCTTCCAAGATTCAGATTTTTAGTTTTGAATTCAAGCTCGGATTGTTTTTGAACTCATAAAGTTATTTCATTAGGTAAAGCTTGGATTGTGAGGAAAGCTACCTCACTTGGGTTACTCTTTTTTTGGGACAACATATCATTGATTTAATTACTTCTCAAGCTTGAAAAAGTGAACTTTAATCCAAATATATTCTTCAATATTGGATTATAGCCATTGTGCCAAGTTTAATTGGATTTTCAGTTTGATACCTCATCATATCCTCTCCTTGTTTGTGCTTTGCTAAGCATTTGTTTTAAGATGGCTAAAGGAAATACTAGTAAGAGTGGTTTACTCAAAATTACTACTATTCCCTTGAGAGGATTATCCAATTATCTTAGTTGGTCTCTGTTGAAGAGAAGATATGGAAGGCTCTTACAGGACTCTCATGGTAAGAAGCCTCACAGAGCTAGAATTAATAAGGAGTTTTACATGAGTCTCACATAAGGAGGTCTCACAGAAGAGTCTCAGTTTTAAAGGTGTTTTAGTTATGTTATTTTCTATTTATTTTGTGATATTTAATTATACTAGGAATTATCTTTAAGTGTTAGAGTTTGGGTGTAATTGGGACAAAAGTAGTTTAATTGTAATTAGACTCTACTACTTTCCTCTTTTATGAATAGGGGTTCATGTACTCAGATTACATCAAGTCAATAAAGTTTTCTTTTCTTTTCCATAAATTCTACATGGTATCAGAGGAGGTTTTGTGAGTTGACTCAGTCAACCCACAAAGATAATGTGATCCTTTTCTGATCTATTATTTCTAGTAGTTTAGGTTTGTATCTATCTTTTTTATCTCTTTTCAGTCCCTGTAATCGTTGTTTTCTTTGTGTTTTTACCTCTTTACTAAGTTTTTAATATTGCATGTATATATTGGCAGAAATATACTTGAGTGAACTTTCCAACGTAAAATGAATTTTGGCAATCAAAGTTTTATACAAAGAGAAATCAATATTTGAAGTAGCAAAAGTTCAGATCGCAAAAAGAGGTTCGAACTTCAACTTTCGAGCTGGCTTATGCCATAAAGAACTAGACTTTATAGGGAGAATTATATATTCAAGGCAATATCTATAAGTCTATTTTCTTAATTATTCAACCAATTCTCAATCTAAGTTTTCTAGATGGGGATATTTATCTTGGAAGAGTCAATGGTTGCTGGCCAAAGAAGACATAATACTTAGTTCGGCCAGATTATAGATTCCAAAATATATCAGATTCTTTTGCTAAAAATAAGTATATTTTATGAACATATATTACAATTGGATGAAAGGTATTAAAGTCTAGTTTCATAATGAGAAAGTTTTATGTCAATTTGATCTATATTTAAGGAGATATTTGAATTGGAGTCTGCAAGGGTCTTCTTACAGAATAAAGAGAATCACGAGATTATAAAAGATTCATGAATGAATATTTTTTTTGGAAGATATGATGTAATTTGGGTGGCACTAATGGAATTAGTTTAAATTTCTTGTCTCTTCTTCACTCTTATTAGGGTGAAGGGTATACTTGTAATATTGATAGTTTTGATACCTATAAATATACCTTATGGGGGAGGGTTTGGATTAAGTCCAAGACCTAATTTTTGCCTTTTTTTCCCTCACGTATTCTTCTCTCTTTTCTCTGTTGGACGTGTATCATACTCTATCCTCTCTTCTTCTTCTCCCTTCTTCCTTCTCTCCATTGCTTAATTTATTACCTATGGAATCCTGAAAATCAATAATTGTTATGTCAAATTTGATATCAAATTAAAAGTATTTGAGTCTAGTTTCTTGATCAACAAACCATTTGTGATTCCGAGCTATATTTTTGGACATATTGGTATCATAAGTATTAAAGCTTCCTTATTCAGGGATGGACTCACATCGGATTATTTCATGTGTCCTTAATAAGGATTTTTATTATTTGGTACGTGTTATTTGGGCATTGGCCCATATCCAATATTGCTATTGTGTCTCTTTGAGTGACACATTATTAAGGGAGAATGACTCCTCGGTTGCTGACTATTGTCAGCACTGGTTGTTCTGATGAAGATTTGAATAAATAATTGTTGCCCCATCATCTTATCTTCCTTTGATTTCCATTTTCATGTTATTGCTATTTGGCAGACTTACTCCTACCGTCCTTTATTTGACTCTCACTTACCTCTTTGAACAAACCATTTTGAAGCATTGCTTTGGTTGGTGCCTTTTATTTATAAGGTGTTTTTAAGTCCATTGAAACTTTTTATTGGTACCTGTGGGTCTTTCATTGTCATCTTGTGAGTGAAAAACATTACCCACTTTAGTGATTATTATCACTATATTTTTTCAAAATCCTTTGAGTTTAGTTTCGACTTATGCTTTATCACCCATTTCTACCTTTGAGAGTCAGTGCCCGGTGTTGGGACACCGTGATGAAGGAGCTTATTACTATATCTATGTTATATGATTCAAACTAGTATCACTCCCATTACCTCCCAACTTGAGGGGGAGTGTTGAAGAGAAGATATGGCAAGCTCTTACAGGACTCTCACAGTAATAAGTCTCACAGAGCCAGAATTAATAAGGTGGAGTTCTACATGAGTCTCACTGAAGGAGATCTCACAGAAGAGTCTCATTTTTAAAGGTGTTTTAGTTATGTTAGTCTTCTATTTGTGTTGAGTTATTTAATTATACTAGGACTTATATTTAAGTGTTAAAGTTTGGGTGTAATTGGGACAAGAGTAGTTTAATTGTAATTGGACTCTACAACTTTCTTCTATTATAAATAGAGGTTCATGTACTCAGATTACATCAAGTAGATAAAGTTTTTCTCTTTTCCATAAATTCAACAGTCTCAATCAGTTAGAAGGTTTCTTATTACTCGAGACCTTCCCGTTCACTTAACCAAGCCTTCTCCACCAATTGATGAAGAAAGTTAATACTATTTAAAGTGGGTTAAGGTTGACAATTTGGTAATTAGTTGGCTTATTAATAGTATGGAAGAACATGTAGCCAACAATGTTTTCCACTTAGAAATAATCAAACATATTTTGGACACTTGTACTAAGTAACATTCTAGTACGGAGACTTTACAAATTTTTTTGATGTATTGCAAAACATGTTCAATACTAAGCAAGGAGACTATCTTCATGAATTTTTGGCTCGGTTTTGAGGTTTAATTCAAGAGTGGAAGATTACTCAACCTTACTCTATCAATATTTTGGTTCTATTGAATTTATGGAAAAGAGAAATACTTCTTTGACTTCATTAACTAATTATAATCAGAGTACATGAACCTCTATTTATAATAGAGGAAGGTAGTAGAGTCCAATGACAGTAAAACTACGTTTGTCCCAATTACACCCAAACTCTAACACTTAAGGATAAGCCTTACCATAATTAAATAACTCAATATAAATAGAAGACAAACATAACTCAAACTAGAACTCTTCTATGACGTGACCATAAGATAAAGATGCCAGCTCGTGGTTATCTTTGTGAGTCCTTTTTGATCTTCCAACTAGCTTGTGGTTATCTTTGTGAGTCCTTCTTGATCTTCCAACTTATCTGATATGGATGTCAGCTGGTGGTAATCATGGTGTATCCTACTTCTTATGTACTTGAGCCCATCTAGTGGGACTTCCTTGATCATGTGGCCCATCTTATAATACTCTTAGATATGTGGGCCTTCCTTGGTTGTGTGGGCTAGAGCTCATCTTCCAACACTCCCCCTCAAGAAGGGTGTGAGAGAACATCATGAACTCCCACCTTGCTGCAAATGATGTATATAATTTTTTTATATAAAATAGTAGTCCTCCCATCTTCCAACACTCCCCCTCATGTTGGTGCTCTCTTCCATGAGGCCTAGCTGGCCAATTCAGGGGGGTATAACATAAATGTATTAATAAGTTTCTCTGTCATTGTTTGCCAACCGTAATATTTTTTGATAGGGTATTAAGTTCCTCTGTCATAGTTTCCCAACCGTGATATTTTTTGATAGGATATTAAGTTCCTCCGTCATGGTTTCCCAACCGTGATATTTTTTTACAGGGCTTGTCATGGTTTCCGAACTGTGATAATTTTTGATAGGGTATTAAGTTCCTCCGTCATGGTTTCTCAACTGTGATATTTTTTATAGGGCCCATCATGGTTTCCCAACCGTGATATTTTTTGACAGGTATTAAGTTCCTCTATCATGGTTTCCCAACCGTGATATTTTTTTACAAGGCCAGTCATGATTTCCCAATCGTGATATTTTTTATGGGGTCAAATAAATAATGATATGAGAAAGGATACTGAGGCTACCTCTTCTTCGATAATAATGTCCCCAAAGAGACATAATAGCTATAGCTGAATACAACACGACTATCTTCCAACACATATAAACCAAAATAATAAGCCTTGTAGAAGGACCCATGAAATAATCATCATCCGATATAAATTTTTTTTCTTAAATGTAGAAACTTCATCTTTTGTGCTCCCCTTTCTTGAATATTTTGGTCCCATAAACATATCCACAACATATGGAATAAAATACCATTTTTTTGTATTTCTTCTACTTCACCCCCTCAAACTGGGAGGTAATGGCTGTGATCCCAGCTTAAACCAAATATCATAGATGCAAATATAAGCCCAAATTGGATAGATGTAGTAATAAATCCTTAAACTAGGGAGAAGTGAGATATTTTTCTAACATAACAACTCAAACAGTGGCGCAAAACAATGGGCTTAAATTCAGATTTTTTAATGCAACAGGACACCAGTTTGACCTTTGATTCTTCCAATGTGAATATATCTTAAAACATAGATCAGATGAACATGAAATTTTTTTTATTATGAAACTAGACTTGAATACCTTTAATCCAAGTAGAAATTATCTTCATAAAATATAATTATCAGAAGATAAATAATATGATAGTTTTTTGTCTCTGTCATCTAGCCGAACTAAGCATTGTTTCTCCTTTTTTTTCCAGCATGAGCATTCACTCTCCTTTTTTTTCCAGCATGAGCATTCACTCTTCCATGATCAATATTTCCTTATAAAAAACTCATATAGAGAATTGGATGAATAAATAAGAAAAAAGACTTACAGATATTTTTTTTATATATAATTCTCCATATAAAGTCTCGTTCTTGATAGCATAAAATACCTCAAAAGTTGAAGCTTTCTACCGTGCTCGAACCTTTTTTTCAATCTGACCTTCGTTGCTTCAAATATTTGTTGAATTTATGGAAGAGAGAAATAGTTCATTGACTTCATTAACTTATTATAATCAAATTACATGAACCTCTATTTATAATAGAGGAAGTTAGTAGAGTCCAATTATAATAAAACTACCTTTGTCCCAATTATACCAAACTCTAACTCTAAAGGATAAGCCTTAGTATAATTAAATAACTCAATATAAATAAAAGACAAACATAACTCAAAATAGAACTCTTCTAGGATGTGACCATAAGATAAAGATGCCAGCTCATGGTTATCTTTGTGGGTCATTCTTGATTTTCTAACTAGCTTGTGGTTATCTTTGTGAGTCCTTCTTGATCTTCCAACTTATGTGATAAGGATGCCAGCTCGTGGTAATCATGGTGGGTCCTACTTCTTATGTGTTTGGGCCCATCTTACAATAGTCTTAGATATGTGGGCCTTCTTTGGTCATGTGTGCTTGGGCCCTATCTTCCAACATTCCCCCTCAAGTTGGGGGCGAGAGAACATCAAGAACACCTAGCTTGCTGCAAATGATGTATAGAATATTTTTGTATAAAATGGCGGTCCTCCAATCTTCCAACACTCCCCCTCACGCTGGTGCTCTCTTCCATGAGGCCCAGCTGGCCAATTCAGGGGGGTAATCATAGATGTAATAATAAGTTCCTCTGTCATGGTGTCCCAACCGTTGACATTTGATATTTTTGACGGGGTATTAAGTTCCTCCATCATGAAATCCCAACCGTTGACATTTTTTATATTTTTGATGGGGTATTAAGTTACTCTGTCATGGAATCCCAACCGTTGACATTTGATATTTTTGACGGGGTATTAAGTTCTTCCATCATGGAATCCCAACAATTGACATTTTTTATATTTTTGACAGGGTATTAAGTTCCTCCGTCATGGAATCCCAACCGTTGATATTTTTTATATTTTTTATGGGCACAAATAAATAATGGAATGATGCCACCTCTTCTACAATAATAATGTCCCCAAAGAGACATAATAGCTACAACTGAATATAACTCAACTATCTTCCAACACATATGATATGAACCAAAATAATAAAGTTTATAGAAGAACCCGTGAAATAATCCGATATAAAAATTTCTTCTTAGGTGCACAAGCGTCATTTGTACTCCCATCTCTTGAATATTTTGGTTACATAAACTTTATCCACAACATCTGGAATAAAATACCTATTTCTTGTACTTCTTCTACTTCTCTCCCTCAAGCTGGGAGGTAATGGCACTGATCCCAACTTGAACCAAGTATCATAGCTGCAGCAATAAGCCCAAATAATGTAGTTGTAGTAATAAGCCCTTAAACCAGGGAGAAGTGAGATATTTTTCTGATATAGTGTTATAATCCTGGGGTTAAGTGCCTATGCCTTCCGCCCCTAATAGGCTGGTCTTTTGGGTAGTATTGGTTAGGTGTTTAACATTTGGTATCAGAGTAGGCACTACGTCCCAAGTTCGACTCCCGCACAAGGCGTCTGTGTGTGTTATTCCCGGACGACCCAATAGTTGTGTGTGTTAATCCCGGCCGACATTTGTGTGTGTTAATCCCGGCCGCCGTGGTCCGGATCGTAAGGGTGGGTGTCCTGTTATGGTCCTGGGGTTAAGTACCTATGCCTTCCGCTCCTAATAGGCCGGTCTTTTGGGTAGTATTGGCTAGGTACTTAACATATAGCAACTCAAATAGTGACACAAAAATGGGCATAAATTCGAATTTTCAATGCAACAGAATACCGACATGACCACTAATTCTTTCAATGCGAATATATCTTAAAATATAGATCAGATTGACATGAAATATTTTCCTTTTGAAACTAGACTTAAATACCTTTCATCCAAGTATAACTTCTCTTCATAAAATATAATTATCAGAAGATAAATAATCTGATAGATTTCAGTCTCTATCATCTAGTCGAACTAAGCATTGTTTCTCTTTTTTTCCAACATGAGCATTGAGTCTTCCAAGATCAATATCTCCTTATAAAAACCCTAGGTCAAGAATTGGTTGACTAGGTAAGAAAATAGACTTATAGATATTTCTTTTTATATATAATTCTCCATATAAAGTCTTGTTCTTGGTAGCATAAAATACCTCGGAAGTTGAAGCTTTCTGTTGTTCGAACCTCTTTTGCAATCTGATCTTCTCTGCTTCAAATATCAATTTATCTTTGTAGATAATTCAGATAGAAAATTGTTTGAATAGGTAAGAGAATAGACTTACAGATATTTCTTTTGATATATATTTCTCCATATAAACTCTCATTCTTGATAGCATAAAATACCTCGGATGTTGAAGCTTTCTGTTGCTACTCGAACCTCTTTTGCAATCTGACCTTCGGTCATTCAAATATCGATTTCTCTTTGTAGATAACTCCAATTGGAAAAAATCATTTTACATGGAAATAAGACTCAAATATATTTTCGTCAATATATAATTTTTAATATTAAAATCTCATTATAGGGGTAAAAAAAGCAAAGCAAACTACAGGTGTTGGGACTGAAAAAAAATACAAAACTAGACTTAGAGTTTAGGGTTTAGAGAAAAGGATCTCATTATCTCTTTGGGTTGACCAAGTCAACTCACAGAACCTGATCAAATATTATGTTGAATTTATCAAAAAAAGAAATACTTCATTGACTTTATTAACTTATTATAATCAGACTACATGAACCGCTATTTATAATAAAAGAAGGTAGTAGAGTCCAATTACAGTGAAACTACCTTTGTCCCAATTACACCCAAAATCTTACACTTAAGGATAAGCCTTAGCATAATTAAATAACTCAATATAAATAAAAGAAAAACTTAACTCAAACTAGAACTCTTCTAGGACGTGACAATAAGATAAAAATGCCAGCTCGTGGTTATCTTTGTTAGTCCTTATTGATCTTCCAACTAGTTTGTGATTATCTTTGTGAGTCCTTCTTGATCTTCCAACTTATGTGATAAGGATGCCAACTTGTGGTAATCATGGTGGGTCCTACTTCTTATGTGCTTGTGCCCATTTTACAATACTCTTAGATATGTAGGCCTTCCTTGGTCATGTGGCCCATTTTACAATACTCTTAGATATATGGGCCTTCCTTGGTTGTGTGGGCTTGGGCCCTATCTTCCAACAAATTTCTCTTTGTAGATAATTCCGATAAAACATTGGTTGAATATGTAAGAGAATGGACTTAAAGATATTTCTTTTTGTATATATATTTATATATATAAAGTCTCGTTCTTGATAGCATAAAATACCTCGGAAGTTGAAGCTTTCTGTTGTTGTGTTAGGCTCTCTAGCCATGGATCGAGTCACCCGGCGATCTCCTCTAGCTTCCAGATTGAATGATGAGGAAGGGAAGGATTTGGGGTTCTTGGAACGCCCAATGGTGAAGGAAGGGAGCCTTGAAAGGAGCTCCCACGTTAGGCCTCTTTTGAGAGAGAACCTGATCTCATTTAGACTAATGATCAATGCTTGTCTTCATTCCTTCACTTGACGCCCTAAATAGGTCAAGGAAAACATCAAAGGTTCTATAATTACAATTAGACCCTTATGGAACTTCAAATTACAATTAAACCCCTAAGGTACTGAAATACAAGTTTACTCCATCTATTCTCTTCTCCGGTTAGCCACTCTTGATGCTATGGAGTCCATAACATCACCCCCCTCCTGAAGAAAGAGCTTGTCCTCAAGCTCGAAAGTGGGAAATAGAGTCTGGAAGGACTCGAGTGTCTCCCAAGAGGCTTCTATCAATTCCTTGTCAGTCCACCGAACCAACACTTCCCAAGCGTTGTTAACTCGCCTGGCTTGAAGGATCTGAGCGGGCGTGGGCATGGACCTGCCATCTTTGAGAGGAGGCAGAGGGGTATGCAGCAGTGGTGAGTCTCCCTTGAACGGTTTGAGAAGGGAGACGTGGAAGACGTCATGGAGCTTGGCGTCGGGTGGTAGTTTCAAACGATACTCCACAGTGCCAATACGTTGCATGATCTGGAATGGCCCATAAAATTTTGGAGAGAGCTTATGGCATTTGATGGCTGCAAGAGATAGTTGGCGGTATGGCTGAAGTTTGAGCCAAACAAATTCTCCAGGTGCAAAGGAAAGGGGACGGTGTCCTTTGTCATAAGTATGCTTCATAGTTGCTTGTGAACGTTGTAACTGAAGGCGGACTTGAGCAAGCATTGCATCTCTGTCGGCTAATGCTTGGTCCAATGCTGCTACCCGAGAAGACCCCGGTTCATAAGAAAGTAGTCGCGGAGGTTCGCGTCCATAAACAACTTGAAAAGGGGTAGTACCCAAGACGGTGTGGTATGAGGTATTATAACAATACTCCGCCCATGCTAACCAACGAACCCACAGTCGGGGCGTGTCCCCCACAAAGCACCGCAAATACATCGCCAATGTGCGGTTAACCACTTCTGTCTGGCCGTCTGTTTGAGGGTGGTATGCTGACAAAAAAGCTAACTTAGAACCATGGAGCTTAAATAGTTCCCCCCAGAATTTACTGGTGAAGATCGCATCACGGTCGCTGGTGATGGTCTCCGGAAGGCCATGGAGATGGACAATATTATCCATGAAGAGCTGAGCGACCTGTGTGGCTGTATACGGATGGTTGAGGGCCATAAACTGGGCATATTTCGAGAACCGGTCTACCACAACAAAAATAACAGATTTCCCTACAGAAGGAGGAAGACCATTGATAAAATCCATTGATAGATCTGCCCATACCTGTGAAGGAAGTGGAAGTGGCTGGAGCAAGCCGGCGGGTTGTAAGGATTCTGACTTATTCCTCTGACAGATCTGGCACACTGCAACATACTCAGCAATGACCCGCTTCATACCGCTCCAATAAAATTCCCGACTGAGGCGGAAGTATGTTTTCTGCTGGCCCTCATGTGTACTATCATGAAAGAAGGCAATAATGGCAGGAATGAGTACCGACGAAGGATGAAGATATATGCGTCCTTTATACAGAATGAGACCGTCCTGTAGTGTCCAGTTCTTGTCCTTGGAATGGTTTTCGATTTGAGCTTGTAACTCAAGGAGATCTGGATGATGGCTAGTATCCTGACGGATTGTGTCCAGCAAGGGCGACTTGGGGTGGCTCAATGCGTGCAAATGTGAATCCTCTAGTTCCCGGCGTGACAAAGCGTCTGCTGCCCTGTTGAGATAACCCGGTTTGAATTCCACCTGAAAATCGAATCCCATTAATTTTCTGAGCCAATGTTGTTGTGGGGATGTAGTAAGGCGCTGCTCCAATAAATATTTGAGGCTACAGTGGTCTGTCCTGATCACAAAAGGTCTGCCCCACAGATACGGCCGCCAATGCTGCACAGCTTTGGCCAAACCGATAAGTTCCCTTTCATACGTGGCTAACTTGTGATGGTGAGGAGCGAGATGGCGGCTGAAATAGGCAATGGGGTGACCCTGTTGCTGCAAGACGGCACCAATCCCTCCCCCGGATGCATCGCATTCTATGATGAAATTTTTGGCAAAGTTGGGCAATTGGAGAACTGGTGCTGACGCTAATGCCTGTTTTAAGTTGTTAAATGAGGAGTCTGCCAACTGAGACCACTGAAAGGCATGCTTCTTCAGTAAATTATGCAATGGTGCTGCCAGGTGACCGTATTCTTTGATAAATTTTCTATAATACCCTGCGAGACCAAGGAACCCTTTCAAACCTGTAACGGTGTGAGGTGTGGGCCAATCCATCACCTATTGTATCTTGCTGAAATCTGGTTTCACCCCAGATGCTGAGATCACATGCCCCAAATAAGCTACTTCGGATGTGGCAAAGTCACATTTGGCACGATTGAGAAATAAATGGTGTGCTCGGAGAATGGTGAAAACCTGTCTCAATTGATGCAAGTGTGCTGCCCAAGTTTTGCTATAGACCAGGATATCGTCAAAAAAAACTAAGACATGCTTCCGTAAGAAAGGGCGAAATACCTGGTTCATAAGCGCTTGAAAGGTGGACGGGGCATTGGATAGCCCAAATGGCATCACCAAGAACTCGTAGTGACCATGGTGGGTGCGGAAGGCAGTTTTTTCGATATCCTCTGAATAAACCCGAATCTGATGGTAGCCAGATTTTAAGTCCAACTTTGTAAATAGTTGAGAGCCGTGTAGCTCATCCAATAATTCATCGACCACTGGAATTGGAAATTTATCTTTGATGGTGCGAGCATTGAGGTCACAGTAATCCACACAAAAGCGCCAAGATTTATCTGATTTCTTTACGAGTAATACCGGGGATGAAAAAGGAGAACGACTAGGCTGAATAATACCTTGTTGTAGCATTTGTTGACATTGTCGTTCTATCTCATCTTTTTGCACATGGGGATAGCAGTAGGGACGCACTACCACTGGTTCTGTGCCCATCTTCAAACGAATTCTGTGATCACACTCTCTTATAGGAGGAAGGTCGGCAGGTGTCTGAAATAAATCAGCATATTCGGCCAACAATGAAGCTAAGTTATCCCCTGTTGAAGGATCCACCGAAAGTGTGTGGAGGCTGCATGGCCTCTGGGCGCTATTGCCATGGAGGGTGATCGGATGTGTGTCCTGGTTAAAACTCATGGTCAGGGATTGGAAATCCCATAAGATCGGACCCAATCGCTGTAGCCATTTAATTCCCAAGACAAGGTCAAACCCAGCCAGCGGTATGACCAAAAAATCTGCTACAAAGGAGTGACCTTCAATAGTAAAGGGCACTGCTGAACCGAACCCCACTGTGGTGACCTTGTCACCGTTAGCCACTGAGACTGATATTCCTGATTTCTGCTGTAGTGATAACCCCAACTGTTGTGCTGCCTGGCTGCTTATAAAATTATGTGTGCTGCCTGAGTCCACGAGTGCTAGCAGAATATGATGGTTCATGGTGGCATGGACCTGCATGGTATTTGTGCTATGCAGTCCGGTCATGGCATGGAGGGAGATCTCTGGTGTGTCCTCCTCGATTTGGTCCATATCCTCCTGAAAGTCATCCTCTGAGGGGTCTTCTATTTCTACCCAAAATAGTCTTTTGCATAGATGGCCCTTGACGAATTTCTCATCACAATTGAAACATAGGCCCTGAGCCCTCCTCTGATCAATTTCTTCTTTTGTCAGACGTTTGATAAATCCTGGTGGGGGTGTAAAGGCTGGTGGTGGTGGTGATGGTTGGTTGGGAGGAGGCCTGGGGGGAGTGGGATAAGGGCCATGGGGCTGTGGGCGAGGTTGCCAAGGAGGACGTTTGTTTAAGGACTCACGGAAGAGGCGCTGTTTGGTGTCCAATGCTCTTGCCAAATTCATGGCGTGGGCTAGGGAGGTGGGGGCTTCCAATTCCACTTCTAGGCGAAGGGGTTCTACCAGGCCAGCCGTGAACAAATTGACATAAAGTTCAGGTCGGACCAAATGACTTGCACGAGCAAGTTTTTCTTGGAACAATTTCTGATATTGTTCTATAGTGCCAAGCTGTTTTAGATTGACCAAATCCCCAACTGGGTTGCTGCGAAGCGGAGGACCAAACCGTAGCATACAATTTTCTTTGAAAAATTCCCAATCATAGACCACAAATTCGTTTTTGAATTGATGAAACCACATAAGCGCTTCATCGAGCATGTGGAAGGCGGCTAATTGAACCTTGCCTTCGGGCAGAGTTCCTTGATTGGAAAAGAAATGATCACACCTGTGCAACCACATTAAAGGGTCGGAGGACCCATCATACGTTGGAAAATCAAGCTTTGTGTACCTTGGCACGGTAGGAGGGGCTGGATTGAGGCCCCCACGAGGTTGAGGTGTTTGGCGCAGGGGAGGAGGTGGAGGCGTTGGCAGAGGGTTGAGAGGATCTGCTGGACGTGATGAGGATGCCATCTGGACTGAAAGCTGGGTGAATCCTTCTTCCATGCATGACAGCAACATCTGGAATTTTCCCTCCAAGCCATTGATTTGAGATTGAAGACCAGCATGGTTTTCTTCCACAAAATTTTGAATTTCTGCAGGTGAAGAGGAATCACCAAGGGTGGTCCTGTCTGATACCACGTTGTTAGGCTCTCTAGCCATGGATCGAGTCACCCGGCGATCTCCTCTAGCTTCCAGATTGAATGATGAGGAAGGGAAGGATTTGGGGTTCTTGGAACGCCCAATGGTGAAGGAAGGAAGCCTTGAAAGGAGCTCCCACGTTAGGCCTCTTTTGAGAGAGAACCTGATCTCATTTAGACTAATGATCAATGCTTGTCTTCATTCCTTCACTTGACGCCCTAAATAGGTCAAGGAAAACATCAAAGGTTCTATAATTACAATTAGACCCTTATGGAACTTCAAATTACAATTAAACCCCTAAGGTACTGAAATACAAGTTTACTCCATCTATTCTCTTCTCCGGTTAGCCACTCTTGATGCTATGGAGTCCATAACATGTTGCTTTAAACCTTTTTTACAATCTGATCTTTTCTCATTCAAATATCAATTTCTCTTTGCAAATAACTCCGATTGGAAACAATTATTTTCCCTTAGAAAGTAGACTCAAATATTTTTCCGTCCATATATAATTTACAATATGAAAATCTTAGTATAGAGGTGAAAAATGCAAAGCAAACTACGAGTGTAGAGACTGAAAAAAACAACTACGAACCTAGACTTAGGGTTTAGGGTTTAGAGAAAAGGATCTCACTATCTCTGTGGGTTGACCAAGTCAACTCACAGAACCTGCTCTGATACCATGTTGAATTTATGGAAAACAAAAATACTTCATTGCCTTCATTAACTTATTATAATCAGAGTATATGAACATCTACTTATAATAGAAGAAGGTAGTAGAGTCAAATTACAATAAAACTACATTTGTCCCAATTACTCACAAACTCTTACGCCTAAGGATAAGCCTTAGTATAATTAAATAACTCAATATAAATAGAAGATAAACATAACTCAAACGATGTCAGCTCATGGTTATCTTTGTGAGTCCTTCTTGATCTTCCAACCAGCTTGTGGTTATCTTTCTGAGTCCTTCTTGATCTTCCAAATTTTATGATAAGGATGCCAGCTCGTGGTAACCATGGTAGGTCCTACTTTTTATATGCTTAGGCCCATCTTGTGGGCCTTCCTTGGTCGTGTGGCTCATCTTATAATACTCTTAGATATGTGGGCCTTCCTTGGTCGTGTGGGCTGGAGCCCATCTTCCAACAGATTCAATAATGGCTAAGGGAAGCTTTAGCGACAACTATTTGTTTGACAAATATCATGCCATACATTGAAGTTGCTAAGACTCAACTTCTTAGCTCCTCTTCACTTCCATCATTTGATGATATAATTGCCACATTGTTTTGAATTCCCAATACTTCTCCTAACTCAAATAATAAAGCTTCATCCGCTATGTATTCAGGTAATAGAGGTACATCACCCTCCAACTGAGGTCGTGGCTGAAATTATAGAGGTGGCCGAACAAGAGGTGGTAGAATTGGTTCTAGTTCCTCTCGCACAGAGTCTCAAGTATGCACTTAATGTGGTGGTCAATACACCTTATGGAAACTTGTTGGAAGCTCCATGGCAAACTGGAATGGGCCACGACTACTCCTGCATCTGTTACTAATGATAAATGGGAAGAAAAGGCTGAACCACAAATCGGGAAGATTTCTCTCACTCATGAAGATTATGAAATGTTTCAAAAAAATAAGTGTTTCAAAAAATAAGTCATTAATGGGGCCTTGCCTTACATCTTCACCTACGGCTGCTACCACTATTGCTTCAGGTATGCTTTCTTCCACTTCCTCCTCTTCATGTTGGATAATAGACTATGGAGCCTCTGAACATCTCTCAAATAATAAACAAGTGTTACATTCTTTTTCTCCATGTATTCCCGATAATTTTTTTACTATAGATAATGGTTCCCAAACCAAAGTACTTGGCAAGGGATCATCTTCTATTATACATTTTATTCCACTTTGAGATGTTCTATTTGTTCCTCTACTCCCTTTAAACTTACTCTCGATAAGTCAGCTCACAAACATCTCAATTTCTCCATCACCTTCTCATGCTCTTCTTGTGTATTTCAAGATCTAACAACGAAGTCGGTGATTGGTGGAGGCCATGAACAAGGGGATTTGAATTACTTGGACTTGCCTCCTTTAGATGCAATTTCATCCTTTCCATCTTTCTACATCTTCTCTTCGGCATTTATTTCCTTCTTTAAACTCTTTGTCTACTTTAAATTGGGAAGTTCATCAATTAAGCAAACACCAATGGAGTACATATTCTCCTTGCACTACCAATAAAAGTGTTGTTCCCTTTTCTTTAGTACACTTTGATTTATGGGGACCTTTAATGTCTCGAACATTTTTCAAGTTAAATATTTTATTACCTTTGTTGATGATTTTACCCCGGTTACTTGGTTATATTTTTTTAAAGAATAATTTGAAATTCTTTCTATATTTAAGGTCTTTCATGCTATGGTATTAACCTAATTTGGAAAGAAAATTCGAGTACTTTGGTCTGCTAATGCTAAAGATTACTTGTTTAGGGAGCTTCAGTCATTTTGTAAAGATAATGGCCTTATCCCTCAAACATCATGTGCCTACACACCTCAACATAATGGTTTTGCTGAAAGAAAGAACCGCCATCTCTTTGAAGTTGTTCAGGGCCTCCTCTACTCTATGAAGGGACCTTATTGGCCTCATACCATACTTACGGCCTACTTTCTTATAAATATGTTACTTTTATCTGTACTTGGTCATAAAACTCCATATTCCATATTATTTCCTAGTGAAGACCTATTTTCTCTTCCCGTGAAGGTCTTAGGGTCTATGTACTTGTTTTGTCCATCTCACATCTCCTCAGAAAAGTAAACTTGCTCCTAGCTTTATGAAGTGTATTTTCTTGGGTAACTCTCGAATCTAGAAAGGTTATATCTATTATAATCCTACTCTTCAGTGGTTACTTGTGTCTAGGGATGTGACCTTTTTTAGGACAACTCATTCTATTCTTCGAATGATGCTCCTCTTGGTCTTTCATTCTCTTCGGCCACTCCTCGTCCTTTTGTGCCATTTAACGCTAATATCACTCGGCCCCTCGAAGTGTTGGCCGATACATCACCTATGGATTTTTGGATCCTATTGAGGTTAGTCCTTCTTCCCCTATTTCATTTGGTCCACACTTTGATACTCGGCCCAATTCTCTAAGAAAATTGTTGAAGAGCAAATATGGAAGAGTCTTACATGACTCTCACAATAAGAAGTCTTACAAAACCAAAATTATTATGGAAGGAAATCTCACGGAAGAGTTTCAATTTAAAGGTGTTTTAATTATGTTAGTCTTCTATTTATGTTGGGTTATTTAATTATACTAGGACTTATCTTTCAGTGTTAGAGTTTGGGTGTAATTGGGACAAGGTTAGTTTAATTTTCATTAGACTCTATTACTTTTTTTTATTATAAATAGGGGTTCAAGTACTTTGATTACATCAAGTCAATGAAGATTTTTTCTTCTTCCATAAATTCAACGTGGTATTAGAGCAGGTTCTATGAATTGACTTGGTTAACCACAAAGATAATGTGATCCTTTTCTGAGCTATTATCTCTAGCAGTTTAGGTCCGTATCTATTTTTTTTTCTCCTTTCAGTTCCTGTACTTGTTATTTGCTCTGAGTTTTAACCTCTATACTGAGATTTTCATATTTCATATTATATATTGACAAAAATATATTCGAGTCTACTTCCAAACACAAATTGAATTTGGGCAATTAGATTTTTCTACAAAATGATATCGATATTTTAAGTAGCAAAGGTTAGACTGCAAAAGAGGTTTGAATAGCAGCAAAAAGCTTCAACTTCCAAGCTATTTTATGCTATTAAGAACGAGATTTTATATGGACAATTATATATCAAAAGAAAGATCTGTAAGTATATTTTCTTACCTATTCTACCAACTCTCTATCTGTGTTTTTTATATGGATATATTGATCTGGGAAGAGTAAATGGTCATGCAGGCAAAAGGAGAAAGAGTACTTAGTTCGGCCAAATTACAGAAATCGAAATCTATGAGATTATTTATCTCAAAAGAAGTATATTTTATGAAGAGAAGTTATATTTGGATGAAAGGTATTTAAGTCTAGTTTCATAATAAGAAACGTTTTTTTCAATCTGATCTATATTTAAGAATATATTCGCATCGGAAGAATCAAAGGTCATACCGGTATCCTGTTGCATTGAAAAATCCGAATTTAAGCCGATTTTTTTGCGTTACTTTTTGAGTTGATCAACAATATCAGGAAAATATCTTACTTATCCGTTTTTGTCAGTTACCTTTCTCCTACCATCCTTTTTTTATTCTCATATTGTTGATTTTTCAGGACTCCATGGATTTAGCTCATGGAAAAAAAGGGAAAGAGACCCATTGGGAGAAAACCAAAGGAAGAAGAGGTTATGGACTTGATGCCCTAACCCTCCCCCTGACGCTCTATTTATAGATTAATAAAACTACTATATTACAATGATACCCCTAAACATAGGGTTTATGGTTTTAACCCTAGAACTTTAATATAATTACATCAATGCCATATTTATGAGACATGCCTTTATTTACCATCCTACCATCATTGTATGTGGGCCTATGGGCCTTCTCCTTGGTCTATAGGCCTTGAGCCCGTCTTCTATATCTCTTGAATGTATAGGCCTTCCTTAGTCTTATGGGAGTGGTTTCTGTGGCAGAGCAAAATAATCCAGCAATCGAGCCAGCGGAAACTTTCTGAATAAAAATCAATCCAGCAGATTAATCAGCAATAGTGGGTCGTCTTCCCCGTGGCCGAACAGAGCGGAAAACCAGAGCTCTTCAGAAGGCTACTTTCCAGAAAACAAGTTTCTGAAATGGCAGGAGGTTGGTTGTGCTGAACCCAGAACAGGAAGGTAGATACCAGATACGTGAAAACCAAAGAGAGCAACCTCTGAACCTGAGCCAATCGTATCCCAGCAGCCATTCAAATGCCAAAGCAGAAGAACCAAAAAGTTTCCTTTGCTGCTAACCGATGACTTCTGTAAATATTCTCAAAACAGAGATATGGTTAATACAATCTGAGACTGGATATCACGTATACGATCATGCCTTAATTCACGTCCAATATGCTTCTACATCTTGCCTTCCGTCCAATATCTAAGACTGGAAAGTTTCCAAGTTTCTGAACTGGAAAGTTTCCAAGTTTCTGAACTGGAAACTTCCCAATTGAAGACAGAAAACTTGGAAAGTTTCCTTCGTTGGCTGATTTTTCAAGATTCGTCAAGGCATCCAGGACATGATTGAATTTTTGAAAAACACTTATCTTACTGATTTTCTGACATCAACATCTAAAATGATGATTCTGAATTCAAAGAAAGAAGCAATGATCTGTTGCTAGTTCTGGATTCAACAGAGAGACCACCAATACCGAACCTCAAATCTCAGAAACAATAAATGGATCCCATTCTTGCAACAGTGAAACAACTGAATGAGAGAAAAGAGAAAAATGAAGACTTATTCTCCGAGCAGCATGAAGAACTCAAAAAACCATGATCAACCACAAATCGATCATCCACCAACCAGAATCCGATTATGAAATAATAAACAAAAACCATGTGATAAGATCTCATTTGTTATGATACGATAAACCACGCAGATTTTTCAGCTAGAATCAGAAACAAAGATCCCCATGACTAGCCTTGTTTTTTTTCAGCAACAGATCATATGATATACTTGCCTTTGAGAAGAAGAGCATTGAACTAGAACAACAACTCAAAAGCTCTATTACAAGAAACCACATCTAGGAGGAAAATTGGGAAGAATAAGAACAGTCAAAGCAAGAAGTTTGTTAAAACGGGAGAAGGTATTTCCCAAAACAAGTTAATTTCATTCAATTGTGTCAGAGCTAGGTGGTTCTGGTCCACCTGGGTTAGGTTCCATCCACCCCTAGTCCACTTGGGTTAGGTACTTGGCTTTCCACACTTAACAGACCAGTCTTTTGGGTTTTATTGGCTAGGCGTTTCACATGGTATCAGAGTTGGGCACCACGTTTCGTGTTTGAATCCCGACGAAAGCGGTAGGGAACGGGATTGGTGGGTGTCAAAGCTAGGTGGTTCCGGTCCACCTGGGTTAGGTACTTGGCTTTCCGCACTTAACAGACTGGTCTTTTGGGTTGTATTGGCTCGACATTTGACAATTGAACACAACATATTTATACAAATTCGGTATCCCCAATCATGCCTTAACTCATACCTTCAATTATGCCTACAATCATGCCATAGTAGACTTTTCCTTTTAGATTCTACGGAAGATTTCCTCATATGAAAGAAAGCTCACATCAACAAAGTTCACTCTCATTCCTCATATTTGATGCCACTATTGCAATGAAAATGGACACTACGCCAACATTTGCCAAATTAAGAATGGTAATGACTTCAAATAACGATGGGTACCCAAAGAAGCCAATAGGGTTGCAGTAACTCACAAAACCATGAGTAAAAAAATTGGTTGCCAAATCACCTAGCACTTCAAATGTTATCCCAAAAAGGCCCAACTTAAAATGGATCTCTAAGGATTAACCTTTGTGATTTAGGTTTGTCTCCGAGCCAAGGTACCAAATAATGTACCAATTTTGGATAGTGGATGCTCGAGGCACATGATCGGTGATTAGAAGAAGTATGTAGAATTTAAACTGATAGACGATGGTCATGTAACATTAGGAGACAATAGCAAAGGTACCATCAAAGGAATTGGTAAAATCAGTACCTCAAACTCTTTCATATCCGATGTCTATTATGTAGAAGGGTTGATGCATGATTTACTTAGCATTAGTCAATCTTGTGACAAAGTAAAAAAAGTCTCATTTGAGAAGGACAAATATTTAGTAAAGAATGAAAATGATGAACTAGTTCTAGAGGGGCATATAAATAGGAACCTCTATGTTGTGAACATAGTTAATTTACCCTCTACTAGTGCCATATATTTAGGTGTAAACATCAATGAATGTTGTTTTATGGCATAAGAAACTAGGAGACATAGGAATAGATTCCCTAAACAAATTAGTTAATAAAAAAGTAGTGAGAGGACTTCCGAACCAAAAATTTGTAAGAGTGAAATCTTGTGATGCTTGCCAACTTGAAAAGTAACACAAAAAATCATTGAAGTCCAAGAATGTAGTCTCAACCTCTTGACTTCATCAAATCCAAATGGACTTAGTTGGACCTATTCAAACCTTACGTTTGAACGGAAAGTATATCACCTTCATGGTTGTAAATGACTGTTCTAGGTTCATATGGGTATATTTTCTAGCTCGTAAGATGATCGGCCTTTGCAAAACTATGTGAAAAAGTTTTTTAAAAATAAGGTTGTATCATTATCAAAATTAAGAGTGACCAGAGTGACCATGGAGGAGAATTTAAAAAATCACAATTTGAGAAATATTGTGCAAAGCATGGTATAGACCATACATTTTTAGCTCCTCGAACTCCTCAACAAAATGATATTATTGAGAGAATAAATAGAACCTTAATTGAAATGGCAAGAGCTATCCTACATGCAAACAATTTGCCACATAGATTTTAGGTCAAAGCCATAAATATCGCTTGCTACATCATAAACTGAGTAAGCATAAGTCCCCTTCTCCACAACTCTCCTTATGAATTGTATATGGGCACCCCTCCCAACATAACTTACTTTTAAACCTTTGGATGCAAAGCATCTGTATTAAAAGAACCTAAGGAGAAATTAGGGAAGTTTTACTCTAGGGATAATAAAGAAATTTTCTTAGGTTATTCATCTCATAAATACCATATAGAATTTATAACAAGACATCTATAAGAGTTGAGGAGTCGGTGCATGCTGAATTTGATGAATCTGATTCGTCAAATTCAATCCCACATATTCAGGTTTTTTCTTCTTGTATACCGTTTCAATCTTTCTTGCTCTAACTGACTTCTTGGAGGCTCTTCATTTGGCTCGTTGGATTTGATTCGCAGTACCCTTACCATTCTCCTGACCCTTCATCGTGGGGTTGCTAATACTTTCACGGTGCCCACCAACTCCAAACCCACATTGGACCCACCACTTTGATGATCATACTCATCAAAAAGGTTGCTCTACCTGGCTTGCTGACCGTAGGGTACATTGGATGGAGAAGTGAAGAAAGGCATAGGAATGGAAGTTTCCTCTGGGGGCACAACATCTTGATACATTTTCCAATGCTGGTGGATGACTGAGCGTTATCTCGGGAAGAGCATCCAAAGGGACAAATGGAGTTTCTTGGGAATTCTGATAACCTTATGTGGAAAGCATTACCAACTCTTAGGGGTGGCATCGACCCGAGCCGAGCTCAAACCTGCCTATGTTCGAGTTGTGCCTGATTTAAATATTTCGAACTCGAGCTCGAGCCGAGCCTAGCCTCGAGCCTAAAATTGTTACCGAGCTCGAGCCCAATAATTTTAACCAAGTTCGAGCCGAGCTCAAGCCGAGCTTGAGCTCCAACATTCATTTAAAACTTTTCAAAAATTACATGTCTCGAGTTCGAACTCCAACATACATTTAAAACTTTTCAAAAAATACAAGTCAAATAAATTGTATATAAAATTATACATACATTTTACATAAAATTGGGCATATATTTTACATAAAATTGGGTATGACCTCTACATAAAATTGGGCATGACCTCTACTTAAAAATTTAGCATAAGGGTAGCATCGAATCTAGCTGAGTCTGAACCTTCCTATGTTCGAGCCGAGCTTGATTTAAAGATTTCAAACTCAAGCTCAAGCAAACTTAGCCTCGAGCCTAAAATTGTAATCGAGATCGAGCCTAATAATTTTAACCGAGTTTGAGTTCGAGCTCGAGCTCTAGCAGATTGCGAGGTTAACTTACATTTAATACTCTACATAAAATATATGTCAAATAAATTATCTATAAAATTATGCATACATTTTTAAAAAAATAATGATAGGGGAGGTTCGGGATTGAATCTCGATAATAGATTAGAACCCACCAATACTAATTTTTTTTTACTCCAAATTTTTTTTATCATATTTTGTAATTTTTTAATCTGGCCATAAATTTACTATGGCCTCCTTAGTGCCCTAATTGAAAATTTATATTATATGAAAAACTAGAAATTTTTTTCCTAGGATACACATTTCCAAAAAAAACCTTTAAATAAAATTCTATTAGTATTAGAGACTTACTAGAAAATTACAAGAAATATTTTAAAATTTTTTTAGGACAGTTAAATGGACCTCTTATTGCCACTTCTAGAGAAATAAATAAAAATTAATAATCAATATAATATATTACTATACTTATCGATAAATTTTTAATCAAATAAAATGTCAAACACAAAATTGCTATAAAAATTGCCTCATGCTAAAAGTATTATTGCATCAACAATCAAATACTTATTCAAAAATTTTCTGTACCCTTTTCTAGCCCATCTTGACAAGAAAATCTTACTTAGAAAATTATATGATTTTTTAATAAAAATTTCGAATTAGAAAAATGTTTCCAAAAAACATGAGGCACTAATGGTCCCTATATTTCTAAAAACTAATAGTCTCTAGAAACGTATTTCTACTAAAATGTCTTTTCAATTTCTTCAAGAGCCATGAGGAAGGGACAAAGAGTTTTGTTATGGTCCCAAATCCCATATCGCTATTCGCAGGGAAAAACGAAGAAGAGAATAAATAAGAGAAGAAGTCAGGCTCATCAAAGGGAGACCTGAACCTTGGGTTCATTTTCGGAGAATGCCGATCCTAGGATTCATTGAGGAGAATGTCGATCCTTTGTTTTGGGTGAAATTAGGCTTGTCCATTTCATTCCATGTTGTCCCTTAAATAGGGTTCATGTCCATAAGAGAAAATTATAATTTTTCCCCTCCATGGCATTTAACTTGAAAATAAACTAAACGACTACATAACTGACTCAGTCAGAGTAATTGACTCAGTTGTGGTCTCTCTGCCTGACTCGGCCCACTATTGGGTTCATAACATTACACCCCTCCTGGAGAACGAGCTAGACCGCAAGCTCAAAGGTAGGGTATGCTTGCCACAACTGATCCAAATCATCCCAAGTAGCACCCACTTTAACTGTGTCAGCCCACTAGACAACCAAGCGGTGGAAGCGTACCAATGTAGCAGCACAGATGGAAATTTTGTGGGATTTTTTTTTTTTTTGAAAGCTGCTGAGCTGAGAAATGATCACCTCGTATATAAGCATTATGAGCAGCTCAAGAGTGTTGGGTTTCTGACCGCATCATCCTCATTGCATCATTCCAATGGTTCAAATAAACATCATCATCCTCCCAGTCAGGGTCAATTGGGACTAAAAATAGTTGGCCTGAAATCGTTGGCAGCTGGGTTCCACTTTGAACTCAGTAGTGGGTCAATTAGCACCTGTGCCAGATCTAGTAATTTGGCCATTACAAGTCCTACTACAAACTCCTCAGCTAAATAGCTCTGGACCCTGTCTGTGTTTTGAATGTGTCCCAATTTTTGAATCCATGTATGACTGAGGGTAATTGCAAGTACTGTAGTTAGACACTGGTGGTCCTTTTGAAGTCCCAGTTGCCGATCAGTAAGCAAGCCCATGTCCAACGGGGGCACTATTTGTAAGGGCACACCTAGGTGAGCGGCCTTGTTCTCAATTATTATCATGGATTCTACTGGCTAGGAAACAGTAAATGCTGCCACTTCATCCTTTAATATGCTTGCTTGCTCTCCAGTAATGGCACCAGGAATGTGTCTTAGGATATGCCTATGGTAATATCCCAGGTAAAATATCCACTGAACACTGGTTTCTGTCACACTTTAGTTGCATCAAATGGTTCTCCTAAACCCACCTCAACAATGGAAACATCCACCTTTGCTGCTGCCAAGATCTTGAAACCCAGTAATGTACAGAATCTGAAGGAGTTTGATAGGGGCACATATGCAAATATGTTCTCCTACAGACTATCCAAGTACCACCAGAAGTATGCAAGGACCTTCTGACGAATTGCACCATATATAAACCATGACGACACATATACTGCCTTTTTCTAGAATTTTGCATTAGCAACACAAGTTTTGGGATTGCTCACACTGAGGAGAAATTCGGTTTTAGCAATGACAAACTGGTTAAGCTGATGGCTGATCACACCTTCCACTAGTGTGCTATCTGAGGCAGCAACAACCTTCTGTATAGCATCCCTCATGTCATTGGCCTGCCAGTAAGATCTCTCAGCTTCAATGACTCCCTGAAGAATCATAATGGTGACATTCTTGTCCAAAACTTCATTGTACTCGCATGTTGGAATCTGAACACAGTTTGGGCAACCGCAATTGGTTGAGTAGTGGCATGTTATCACAAGTTCCAATGTTGTTGCCGAGAGGTCCCCAAAAATTGCATGAACTGGTGCTGAAAGACCTATGGCTCCAGGATGTCGATCATACAACAACAATCTTTTTGGAACAAAGCGAGTGTCATGGGGATTTGCACACTCTGAACCCATGTCCGAATTATTGCATGTAATGTACAAAGGTACCACATTAAGAAGAGCACGAGAAGTAGCATGCTGGCCAGCATGAAACGACTGAAATTGATGCTCTACTTCTGCTTTTACTGGCGGGGGGAATCCAAATCCATACTGCCTAAGAATCATATGAAAAATTTGGAAGAGCAAGGTCGACTATGTCAAATATTTGATTACTACCCTGCCAGAAGAGATAGAACCCAAACCATGTGGTTGTTACTGTCCTGGAATTTGATTGAGCCTGTAGCCTTCGTCTGACACCACAGGATAAGCAAAGTTCCCACCAAGAACATGTATATCTGTGTAATCACGTGTCTTTGTGTAAAATTTCAAGTCTACTTCCTGGCAGAAAACAGTCTTCTCTGATTGATCAAAGCGCGTCACAATATAGGTGTTCCTTGATGCATATAAACAGCTCCTTCATAAACTTCATTTCCAATGTAATTCCATGATTTTGTAGCAGCCGGGGAAGGATCTGAAATTAGATAGCCTTTATGCGCAAGAGTCTTTACTGCACCATCCAATCCAGAACCAAAGTACCTCTCATCATATTGCAAATACAATGGGTGTTCAAAGGCAGCACAACATGAATGCTGCTCAAGAACCTCTTGTGATGTATACGGAAGCTTGCTTGTTGAAATGTGCACGATTTGAAAATTGTACCCAGTTCTTGTCGTAATTCTTCTTAGCATTTCGACATACATCTTGCAAGCTACATCGGTCCCACAACTAGTTGGAACTTCCTTGAAATTTAGATCAGGCACAAGAATGTTAAGCACCTAGCCAATACTACCCAAAAGACCGGCCTATTAGGAGCGGAAGACATAGCTACTTAACCCAGGCCCATAACCAGGATGTCCCATAATATCACACCCCCCTTCATGAGCCGACAACCACGGCGGCGCAATGACACAGGCCCGACCTGGGTTTTTATCCTATGACCTACCTGTATTTTAATCCAGCCTTTGCGCACGACACAGCGACATTGGCCCGATCTGGGTTTTTATCCTACGGCCTACCAGTATTTAAATCCGGCCTCTGTAACATTGTCGGGCATCAAACTCGCGACCGAGAGTCTACTCTGATACCAAATGTTAGGTTCTTCCCGAGCCATGGATCGAGTCACCCTTCTTTCCTCTCTTCCCTCCATATTGAATCTTGACGCTGCAAGAGGTTTCTTGTTTCTTGAACGTGGAATGATGGAAATAGGAATGGAATGATTGAGTTTTGAAAGAAGCTTGACCTGGACCTCAGAGGGAGAATCCGACCTAGACCTCTCTGGGATAATCTGACCTATTTAATTCTAATTTCTCAATACTTACTTTCCTTCACCTTGGCGTCCCCATAAATAGGGTTGAGGATGGAAATACAAATTAGACCCAAGGGTCAATTGGTTCATGCCATATTACATCTAAACCAAAACAAACCAAATGGAATTACATTGAAAGTAAATTGACATAATTAAATTCCTATGCCTATGGATAACTCATGATGCTATGGAGTCCATAACAGTTGCCCACCCACTAATACGAGACTGCATAGCAACTGCTAATTCCAGAGTTCTGTTGGCTACACGAATAGGACCCTTGTGTAGCAGTGAACTCATCTCCTGTTTCACATGTTGGGACAGAGCAAGAGAGTGATTAGGCGGAACTGAGTATTCTCCAATAGCATTCCAGAACAGAGTAGGCACTTCAATAATTTTTACACGCAAGTCACTGGATTCACTCTTGTCATAATTTTCAAAAGCTGTATATGAGGGGGGGGGGGGTGTTGTTCTTTGGATCCTCGCGAGCCATGGATCTTGTCACCCTCCTCTCTTCTCTTCCTTCCATTACCTTGCTTGACGTTGAGATGGAATGAGAGATTGATGGGTTTTGAATTTCGGAAAGGAAAATTGGGGAAAAACGGAAGAGAGCTTGAAGGAGCTCTTGACTTGTTTATCTAATTTACTCTAGCTAAAGTAGACTCAATTCATAATTCTCATTACCCTATCCATCCCCTTAAATAGGTTTGAGGACGTCCAAAACACTAAAGACCTCTTGGGTCAATGGTTCAAACCAATAAATGCTAAACCAACCCAAACCAAAGACAAAACCAAACCAAGAAACAATTACATGGAAATTGCAAAACACATTCATTAATTCGTACGCCTGTTGGTAACTCATGATGCTATAGAATCCATAACATCACCCCCCTCCTGGAGAAAGAGCTTGTCCTCAAGCTCGAAGGAAGGATATAAGAGTCAAAATGCTGATAACGGCTCCCATGTAGTGTCACTGGGGTCGGCATCTGCCCACTGGACAAGAATTTCCCAATCACCTTGAATGTGGCGTGCTTGTACTACCTGAACTGCAATAGAAAGGACTCTGCCCTCATGTAGTGGCGGCAGTGGAGTGTGCAGTAGGGGCGAGTAACCCTGGAATGGCTTCAATTGGGAGACATGAAATACATTGTGGAGCTTTGATTCCGGTGGTAGCTGCAAGCGGTATGCCATGGGCCCAATTTTGTCCAATACCTGAAATGAACCATAATATTTTGGAGACAGCTTATGGCGCTTGGATGCAGTCAGGGGCAGCTGGTGGTAGTGTTGAAGCTTTAACCACACATAGTCTCCAGGGAAATAAGATGTCTCCCGGTGCTTCTTATCATAATAGCATTTCATAGCGGGTTGGGCCTCCTTTAGATGAGTACGTACCTCAGTGAACATAGCGTCTCTTTTAGCTAACGCTTGGTCCAAAGCGATGACTTTGGATGCCCCAGGTTCATATGGTAACAGACGAGGTGGATCTTTGCCATAAACTACCCTGAAAGGAGTAGTTCCCAGTGCTGTGTGGTAAGATGTGTTATAGCAAAATTCTGCCCATGAAAGCCATTTCACCCACCTTCTAGGTGCGTCCCCCACAAAACAACGAAGATACATTTCAATCGTGCAATTGACAACCTCTATTTGTTCGTCCATTTGTGGATGATATGCAGACGAAAATGCCAATTGTGTGCCCTGTAATTTAAATAATTCCTTCCAAAAGATATTGGTAAAAATGACATCCCTTTCACTGATAATGGATGAGGGAATTCCATGTAATCGGACAATGTTGTCCATAAATAATTGAGCGACCTGAGCAGCAGTATATGGATGCGCCAAAGCAATGAAGTGACCATATTTTGAAAACCGATCAACGACGACGAATATCACAGATTTACCTGATGAAATGGGAAGTCCAGTAATGAAGTCCATGGAAATGTTGGACCAGATTTGAGACGGTAGTTGCAGAGGTTACAGTAGGCCGGCCGGACTTAAAGATTCGGCCTTGTTTCATTGCCAAATCTGACAAGCAGCTACATAATCAGCAATTGTGCTTTTCATGCCCTTCAAGTAAAAGTCCCGACTGATTCGGAAATATGTTTTCTGTCGACCCTCATGTGTGCTATCATGGATAGAGGACAGGATGGTGTGAAGAAGTGGGGATGTGTTTTGCAAAAAGATCCTGTTTTTTTAGAGTATGAGACGATCCTGAATCGTCCACTGAGGAGCTGTTGTCCCCTATTGAATATCCTGATATAATGACATGAGATCTGGATATTGCTGTACTTTCTCACAAATAGAATCTAATACCAGTGAACGTGGGTGACTGATAGCATAAATTTGTGTGGCTGAATTATCCCGACGTGATAAAGCATCAACCCCCAAATTCGAACTACCTGGCTTAGAGTGAACCGTAAAATCGAAGCCCATGAGTTTAGTTAACCAATGCTACTGTGGGGATGTGGTGAGGCGCTGTTCAAGAAGATACTTGAAGCTGCAATGATCTGTACGAATGAGAAACGGTCGTCCCCAGAGATAAGGTCACCAATGTTGGACAGCCTTGGCTAACCCGATCAATTCCCTCTCATATGCAGCTAACTTATGGTGGTGTTGTCCCAACTGACGGTTGAAATAAGTAATGGGGTGTCCCAATTGTTGTAACACTGCCCCTATACTTCCCCCGGATGCATCACATTCCACCACAAAGTCTCCCTCAAAATCTGGTAATTGTAGGACTGGCGTTGAGGCTAAGGCCTCCTTTAACAGGTGAAAGGCCTGTTCCGCTAAAGAAGATCAGTGGAAGGCATTTGTTTAGCAGGTTGTTGAGTGGTGCTGCTATCTAGCCATAAGATTGGATAAATTTTCTGTAATATCCCGCTAGGCCCAAAAATCCCTTTAATGCTATGATGGAGGTGGGAATCGGCCAATCTGTTACTGCTTGTATCTTGCTCTGGTCAACTTTCATGCCCACAGCTGATATGACGTGGCCCAAATATACCACCTCAGATGTACCCATAGAACATTTTGATTGATTCAAAACCAAATGATGAGAGCGTAGAATGGTAAATACCTGATGGAGGTGGTGGAGATGTTCTTCCCAATTTTTGCTGTAGACCAGAATGTCATAAAAAAAGACTAACACATAGTTGCGCAGAAGTGATGAAAAGACCTCATTCATGAGGGCCTGAAAGGTAGAGGGTGCATTGGAGAGACCGAAGGGCATGACAAGGAACTCGAAATGACCGTGATGTGTGCGGAAGGTAATCTTCTCTACATCCATCGGGTGAACTCTTATTTGATGATAGCCCTATTTCAAATCTAATTAGGTAAAAATTGTAGCACCATGTAACTCATCCAGCAACTCGTCCACGACTGGAATGGGGAACTTGTCCTTAATTTTTTGCAAGTTGAGTTGCCTATAGTCGACACAAAATCTCCATGATTTATCCTTTTTACGTACTAGTAACACTAGTGAGGAAAAAGGAGATCGACTGGGCTGGATCACACCCTGAGTGAGCATATGCATGCACTGTCGTTCTATTTCATCTTTTTGTATATGCGGGTAACGATAAGGCCGTACCACTACTGGATCAGTTCCCAACTTTAAACGAATGCGGAGATCGCAATAACGCACTGGTGGTAGACCCGTAGGATCATTAAATAAATCCGCAAATGCTGTAAGTAAAGGAGCTAACTAATCATCACCAGTGTGTTGAAGCTGTAAAGTGTGAAGTGCGTTAGGTACCTGTGCCACCATACCTTGTAAAGTAATCTGACCTTGTGGTGCTGAAAATATCATAGTCCAAGCCTGAAAGTCCCATAATATAGGTCCTAATAACTGGAGCCATTTGACCCCGAGCACCAAATCAAATCCAGCCAATGGAATGACTAGTAAATCTGCCTAAATGAATGTCCCTTAATGGTGAAAGGGGTGTTAACACATAACCCAACACTTGCAATTTTAGCCCCATTGGCCACTGAAACTGAGAGTCCCCTTTGTTGTTGAATTGACAATCCCAATTGTTGCACGGCTAGTTCACTGATAAAATTATGTGTGCTGCCCGAATAAACTAAAGCAAGTAGCATGAGATGATGTGACCTGGCCTTTACCTGCATGGTATTAGAACTACGCAGGCCATGAATGGCATGGAGGGAGAGCTCTGGTTCTTGTTGTACCTCTTCAACAAATTCATTTTCAAGAAGCTCTTCTGAATCTTCTTCCAACAGTTCAATACTGAATAAGCGTTTACAGGTATGTCCTGGAAGGAATTGCTCATCACAATTAAAACATAGGCCCTTTGCCTTTCTAGCATCCATTTCCTGTTTAGTCAAAAATTTATGTGGCATAGTGTGTGGAGGCACACTGGTAGCCTGATCTGCTCGGTTAGGGGCAGAGGACCCAAAACGTGGACCAAATGCTATACCCTGTATTCTGTTGTTCCAAAATGGTTTTCGGTGTAAAGACTCTTTTAGAACTCTCTGTTTGTGTTCCACAGCTCTGGCATAATTCATTGCTGAGTCCAAATCTATCAAACCAAGTAATTCCACTTCCAATCTAACCGCCTCTGTCAATCCAGCATTAAAAATTTGAACATGTAGGTGAGGAGGAACAAATTCACTAGCTCGGGCCAACCTTTCTTGGAACGTTTTTTGGTAAACTTCTAAGGTGCCTGTCTGTTTATAGTTGATCAATTCCCCCACTGGATTGCTGCTAGCTGGAGGTCCAAACGTCAACTAGCAAGCATGTTTAAAGTGCAGCCAATCCTGAATGGAATGGACATTTCGGTAGTGATGGAACCACATGAGCGCTTCATCGAGCAGGTGGTAGGCGGCCAAAGTAACCTTGTCCATTTCCACCATTTGTTGATAGAAGAATTGTTCACATTTCGTGAACCACAGTAAAGGATCTTTAGAGCCATCATATGTAGGAAAGTTAAGTTTAAAGTACCTTGGAACAGTTGATGGTCCTTGTGCGTGAGTTGCCATGGAAACCATTGGTTGGCACAGGGGTGGATTTGGTGGTGGCTTGAATTGTTAGTGAGGTACTGGTTGTGGTTGAAAATTGGTTGCTGGTGGTGGCGTTGGTGCTTGAAGTGCAGCAATTTGTCGGATGACGGTTTGGAGAGATGATTCCAGTGTTTGTCATGTATTATTGATGTGAGAAATTTCAGTACCTTGAAGAGTGGATCGTTGTTGAAGTTCTGAAAGTACTTGACGTATGTCCTCTAGAGAAGAGGAATCACCGAGGGTGGACCTGTCTGATACCACATTGTTAGGATCTTCACGAGCCATGGATCTTGTCACCCTCCTCTCTTCTCTTCCTTCCATTACCTTGCTTGACGTTGAGATGGAATGAGGGATTGATGGGTATTGAATTTCGGAAAGGAGAATTGGGGAAAAACGGAAGAGAGCTTGAAGGAGCTCTTGACTTGTTTATCTAATTTACTCTAGCTAAAGTAGACTCAATTCATAATTCTCATTACCCTAGCCGTCCCCTTAAATAGGGTTGAGGATGTCCAAAACACTAAAGACCTCTTGGGTCAATGGTTCAAACCAATAAATGCTAAACCAACCCAAACCAAAGACAAAACCAAACCAAGAAAAAATTACATGGAAATTGCAAAACACATTCATTAATTCCTACGCCTGTTGGTAACTCGTGATGCTATAGAGTCCATAACAGGGGGTCTTTTTCCACTCTATGTAGAGGCATCGTTACTGTTATGAAATCATGCTCATGCTCCTCATTCAACATTCTATGCAATTCAAGGCTAGAGTCAACAACACGATCCCTGACATTGCTATCAATGACAAAGATGAGACCTTGGGTGTTTTAGAAGTAAGGTCTCCACAAAGGTTGGTTCTTGTCCTGACCACCAACATCCCATACATTGAAACTGATATTCGTATATTCTATAGTTTCCACATAAAATCCAATGGTGGGGATCGTGGTGACAACCTCTCTCAGCTTAAGCTTGTAAAGGATGGTGGTCTTACCAGCAGTATCAAGACCAACCAACAGAATGCGCACAACAAAAACTGCCGGAAAACAAAATTTGACTGGTATCCCAAAACAGAGGTTGCCTTTCCCCAATTTTTACAGTCAAGACAGAGGTATTCGAAGACTCATGTAGCATTGATGTCGATGAGTGGATGTATGTCTGTGTTGAGTGTGAATTGGATGCATCTGGCCGAACGAAACCCTGCAAACCCAAATTGGGCTTTTTCGAATAGATTTTAGGTTGAACTACGCTGTGTTTCAGCTCGGGATTTCTATGCTTGGAGGGTTTAGGTCGACCCTCTGCTGGATGGCTGTTCCCGACGGAAAATGAAGGGTCTTGGAAATTTCTAAGACAGGTCTGCGCTAGATGTCCATGATCGGAGGAGTTAGGTCGACCCTCTTTGGAATGGACAAAATTATGCGTCGAGATAGTGGCTGCACTGTCTTCTTCTGACACGGAGATTTTCCCCTCTGAATCCTTCTTCAGATGTGTCTCTAATTCAGCCCCTTTCTCAGACCTTTCCATTAAAAACCGTCGTATGTCATCACGTATTGCCGAAATCATTTCTTTGCGCACTGCTGCCATTTCATCTAGGAACGAAGAAATCATCTCTTTGCGCACTGCTGCCATTTCATCTAGGAATGAAGAATCGTCCATTGTGAACCAGCTCTGATACCAAGGTGTTATGGTCCCAGATCCCACAACGCAATTCATTGGGAAATATGAAGAAGAGAACGAAGAAAAGAAGAAGTCAGGCTCGTCGAAGGGAGACCTGAACCTTGGGTTCATTTTCGGAGAACACCGATCCTAGGGTTCATTGAGGAGAACGCCGATCCTTTGTTTTGGGTGAAATTAGACTTGCCAATTTCATTCCATGTTGTCCCTTAAATAGGGTTCATGTCCACAAGAGAAAATTACAATTTTGCCCTTCCATGGCATTTAACTTCAAAATAAACTAAATGACTACATAACTGACTCAATCAAAGTAATTGACTCAACAGTGGTGTCTTTGCCTGACTCGGCCGACTATTGGGTTCAAAACAATTTTTTTTATGTGTTTATGATCTCGCACGTGTGAAAGTCACACGTGCGAAATCGACTTCACTCTGGGCTCGGAGAAATTATTTCCTAACTTAGGTATCTCTTTGTACTCTAGTTTTCCACCGAGACGTTACATAGTGAAGGCGCGGCACTGGTGAGGACCTGTCATCGGTGATGGAAGCGGCAACGACGAAAATAGAGGAGGAGAAGAAATTGGAGGAAGAGGAAGAAATCGGAGGGAAGGGGATGTAGCAGCAGGCGAGGAGCTGTCGATGGCGACAGAGGCAACCAAAGCGGTGGACGGGAGGGGCTCCACATTCCCCCCTCTCCCGATCCCAATCCCGCGAGTCGCCCATTAACGAGCCAGCTCGCGAGATTTAGAGCCGAACCTTGATTCAGTTGAGCTCAGCTCGTTAACTTAAACGGGCCGATTTCTGATCTCGAGCTCGAGCTCGAGAGATACCGAGCCAAACTCGAGCCAGCTCGGTTTGAAGCCATCCCTACCAACTCTTGTAGCCCAGTTGAGGCAAATGAGTCAAAAATGTTTTGCATGACGAAAAGTCGGCGATTTTCAAGGCCAAAAGGGATTACTTTCTTAGCTGGGAATGGAGATTTTGTAGTGATGGAGGGCTTTGGTTCCTTATGATGTACCCTGGGTTCCATGCGTTTGCAACTGATGGAACGGCTGCCATTCATAGGATTAGTTTGATTGTTAGACGTACATTGACATGAACGCGGGAGACCGGCTTGAGGTCCTCTAGACTCGGAACCATTCTTCCAAGCCTGTGTGATGAGTAAGGATTTCACTCTGGAAAGTGAGGGTAGCGGATCTTGTTCGGTAATTCTGAAAGTAACGGGGATTGACTGCTCTGGGAATTTTAGTATACTACCCAATATTTTTAAAAATAATGACATAAATAACCAATTTTTAAATTAATTGCATAAATTCCCAACTTTGATATATCAACTACACATGTGAACAGTCAAAGGTGACACATAAGCTTTGACCGCTTACAAGGTGCCACATCAGTGCCCGAAGAGTCTTACACCATGTCACTTGCCACATCATCATCCATATAGGATGACACATAATTTGCCACATCATTGAATGCTTTGTCACCATTCATGTTTGACAACATGTCATCACGCGCCACATAAGCCGTCTCTCGACCTTCTTATTTCATTCGATAGCTCCCTCTCGCCATTCGCTCTCTCTCGAAGCTTCTCTTGCCCAGTCTTCGTCTCAGCCACGTCTCTCTGTTACGATCCCAGATCTGACACAAGGATTCTTTGGGAGGATCTGGGATCTACCACGGGTTATAGGTCTTCCATGCATTATTGTAGGGGTAGTAGGAAGACATGGGGAAGACGAAGATCAATGGAGGATGAGAGAATATGTGGGTTTTTTGAGGAAAACCTCTTCCTCCGGTGGCCCACAGGAGGACGTCGAGGTGTCCCTGCTAGAGGATTTTTCGTTGCCTGGTTCGAGAGGCGTTCTGGCACCCCTTTTTCCCGTCACCCTTTCTCCCCCCATGTGCTCCGCTCCAAGTCGGCTGCCAGATCGACGGAGGCCAATGGAAAGGTGTTGCGGTTGGGTGCCCTCAGAACTTTCTCCGACAGTGAACAACACCCCTTAGGGGTTTCTCCGCTGGCCTATTTTTTTGGCGTCGCCTGTGAAATTCTGGTTTCCCGTGATAAGGGGGCAAACGGGATGAAAATTTTGATTTTTCCGGCCCTTGGCCTGTTGCCCCATCCGAGATAGCTTCTGCTACCTCTTGTGTGCATATGTGGTCAAAAATTTGAGGTCGTGTGACCTGTTTTGCTACAGCAGTGAGTTCCTCCCTTGCATAATGTTCAATGGAAGCATCTAATCGTGCTCGTGTTTCTTCCAATTCCTTACCCATAACAATCCATCTTTCTTGAAATATAGAATAACCCATTGTGTTCCCGCTCTGATACCAGTTGTTACGGTCCCGGATCTAAAACATGGATTCTTTGGGAGGATCTGGGATCTGCCACGGGTTACAGGTCTTCCATGCATTACTGTAGGGATAGTAGGAAAACATGGGGAAGATGAAGATCAATGGAGGATGAGAGAATACGTAGGTTTTTGAGGAAAACCCTAACCTTGGGATCAAGAAGGTGATCTCAAGCCTGTTTACACTAGATTTAACCTAATTCTCAATACTTCAATGCTTGTCTTTCTCATTACTCATACCCCTTAAATAGGGTTCACCCTGTTAGGGTTTAAGATAAAATATTACAAAAATACCCCTATAAATAAAATATTCTAAAAATACCCCTGTGGCCTAAAACTGAAATAAATAAAGTAAATTAAAGAAAAAAACTAAAATAATAATATTATTGAGTGCATAACACTCTCACCCTTCTTCTATGTTCCCCTCTGTTCATCCTCTTGTCGCCCCCTCTCTCAAAATTGAAGCCTATCATTTCCTCTCGACGTCCCCTCTCTTAATACCCTATCATTTCATCCTCTCACATCCCTCTCTCTTAATACCCTACCATTTCATCCTCTCACCACCCCTCTCTCAAAACCAAAGTCGTACTCACCCTCCAAACCTGAATTTCAGAAGTCAAATTAGTGGGGTAATTTTTTAGGGTTTCTATTAATTGAATCTAATTATTGTATTTAATTATCATATTGATTTTAATTTAGGTGTTTAATTTCTATATGGATTTTTTGTGTGATTTACTATTTAATTTCTAAATTTTTGTTAATGAAATTCCTGTCACTTATAAATAAATTAAATTGTGGTTGGAATTAAAGTTATTGCTAAGTTTAATTGAAACTTGATTGAATTGATATATGCATTTATTAATTTTTTTGTATTTTAGTTTATGAATTTCTATGCCATTGAATGTTGTATTTCATTTTGATAATTTTAGCAAATTATTCAATAATGATGATTTTGAATGTAAAGGCTCTATGCCCTATTTGTGTTGTAGTTTACTCTATTGATATAAGATTTTCAGGATTTTTAGTCGCTAGTTGTTGTTAAATAAATTTGATGTGCCATGGAATGATCATGCCATGTGACAAGGAGATTCGGGTGTTATAAATATCCACCACATGGTTTTTTTTCTTTATGTTTTCTTGTGTTTGCCTTAGTTACTAGGATGGATACAAAGTCTGATTAAGAGTAGGTTGGGTAAGGGAGGGCGGGTTGAGTCCAACTCAAACTAGGTTGAGTTGCCAGCACAAGCATCCATTAGCCAATGAAACCTGACCCCTATCACTAACGAGGTATGGTTCATAGTGACTGTGAAGTCATATGGGGTTCTACTAGGGGTGTTCGGTAACTTTGGACTTAGGTGTATTTTTGCATTGTTAGGACTAGTCATCTGCTATGGAATTGTTTTGATTAATTTTTAAATGTAATAGAATGTTGATGAATAATTTTGAAGTGCTATTGAAAGATCTTACCATGTGGTGAAGAGATTCGGGTGTTATAAGTATCCACCATATGGTTTTTGTTTGTCTATGTTTTAATGTGTTTTCATGTGTCCCTAGTTACTAGGACGGATAGAGATCTGATTAAGAGTAGGTTGAGTAATGGAGGGTGGGTTGAGTCCAATTCAAACTAGGTTGAGTCACCTACATGGGCGTCCATTTGCCAACGAAACACAATCCCCATCATTGACAAGATACGGTTCGTAGCGACTGCAAAGTCATATGGGGCTCTACTAGGGGTGTTCGGTGAATTTGGACTTAGGTGTGTTTTTGCATTGTTAGGACTAGTCATCTACTATGGAAATATTTTGATTAATTTTTAAATATTATAAAATGTTGTTGAATAATTTTGAAGTGCTATGGAATGATCTTGCCATGTGCTGAGGAGATTTGGGTGTTATAAATATCTACCACATGGTTTTTTTTATCTATGTTTTACTGTGTTTCGATGTGTTCCTAGTTACTAGGACGAGTAGAGAGTTTGATTAAGAGTCGGCTGAGTAATGGAAGGTGGGTTGAGTCCAATTCAAACTAGGTTGAGTCGCCTATACGGGCATCCATTTTCTAATGAAACATGACCCTCATCACTAACCATGTACGATTTTTAGTGACTACAAAGTCATATGGGGCTCTACCAGGGGTGTTCGGTGCATTTGGACTTAGGTGTGTTTTTGCATTGTTAGGACTAGTCATAAAAATCATGTCTTAGGTAGTTTTTTTGCATAAAGAGTCTCTTACTAATGTATGTAGATTTTGTAGATGATATGGCATCAATTGTTGGGTTCTTCTATCGATACAATGGAAAATTGAAGGAGATGTCTCGATATTGTGATAGTTATGATGGAGATCAATCACAAATCAAAAGGATTACAGTTTTGATTAATTTTAGTGAGTTCATAGTAATGATGTACGGAGTCACGGTGGGGTGGTAATACTCACCCAATGATTATTAAGGTCAAAGTTTCATTTTCTCATGGGGTTTTTATTATCTTTAATGTGGAAGATGATCATGACTTGACCAAATTATTTGAGCTTGCTTCAAGTAATCAATCTATGGTTGAGATTTACTTAGAAAAGGTCTTAAGACAAAGAGTCCGTGGAAGGGAAGGTACGAGGAATCGGGACTTTATTGGTGAAACATCCCATCCCCAAGAATTACCACATAGATCTGATGATACAGAGGAGTGAGTATTTATATTCGTATATTCATATGAATTGTAATAAGTTTACATGACTTGTTTTTGAGTATTAACTATTATCTATATAAGTTTAATACACTTGGGCGTGATGTGGGGTTTTTGGACCTCTTGCCTATGGCATCACTATCTGAGGGTGGAGCATCGTCTCCCATGTAATTCCACATACCCCTTCATTGTTAAATGTGTGATGTTTATGCTATCACTACCCAAATGTTTTTTTATTGTTGAGTGTATCCAGGGTTGTTAGTGATGATAGTGATAATAATATTCATTTAGAAGATATTGAGTGTGATGTTAATAGAAGTATGTCAATTGCTATTGACCATCGCAGGGGTGGAGGGGGAGGGGGAGAGAGAGAGAGAGATATTTGAAACCACAACCAACTTAGCGTAAGACATTAATTAGGCTCCACAACTTAACGCAGATAACCAATAGGTAGTAAAAGTCCTTAAGAGCAATAAGGACACATAAGATAATTTGTAGCAAGTCCATGTTATGGTCCTGGGTTAAGTACTTGGGTTTCCGCTACCTACCAGGCCGGTCTTTTGGGTAGTATTGGCTAAGTGCTTAACAATTGGTATCAAAGAGCGAATACAATGAGCGATTCTTCGTTCCAAGAAGAATGTATTGCCATACTCGATTTATTGGAAGAAGTACAAGAGAGAATGAGTAGAGAACATACTACAATGAAGAGATTTCTCGAGGCCGTTGAAAAGAAGTTCATACAACCTAAATTCTTCGAGCACGATAAATGCATAGAAGGAGAGGCAGCCGACGACATCTCGGACGGGCAGAAAGGCCGAGGGCCAGAAAATTTCACAGTCTCCGAGCACGAAATAAGCACGGAACGATAGATAGCAAACGATGTCTCAGACGGGAATACAAGCCACGGGTCAGAAAAATTAAAAATTTCATCCTGTTTACCAGCCAAAGTCCCTAGGGAAGATTTGGGTGTGACCTCAAATCCGAAACTGGGAACCATGGAAATCTCCAAGAAAGACACAAATCTGAATTCGGACTCAGACCTTTTGCAATCAGATGGCGAGGACCCCAATTTTTGGAAATCGAAGGGGTATTCCACAACCCCCTTCTCACGGGAAGCCCAACGTCTTCCACAGGCAACGCAAATAAATCCAAGACACCTACCTCTTGGAAAATCGCCAAGCGGAGAAGCCCCAAAGGGGTGTTATTCACCGTCAAAAAAAGCTCAGCATGCACCCAACTGCAACGTCCTTCTGCTGGGGTCCGTCGTTCCGGCAACCGGCATGGCGTGGAGCAAAAGGGAGAAAGGGTGACGGGAAAAAGGGCATCAGAATGCCTCTCGGACCATGTGACGGAAAATCCTCCAGCGGGGAAGCCATGAGTCCTCTTGTTCGCCACAGGAGGAAGAGGAGGCTCCAACGGGGCCGTTGGACAAAATTCCGAGGGGATTTGACTTCCGGACACCACCTCTCACTATCAATCCACCTCTTGGCAGAACAGAGGGAACCCAATTCCCAAATTTGTCAGGGTAAGTATCAGCGACCTCAATTTTGCATTCAAACTTTCGGTCAAATGAGAAAATTTGTGTAGCTATGTGATGAAGTGTCTACAATACAAGATAAAATTTTTTTGGTGATTTCGGGAAGGGACAAAAAAATTGAATGGATGCTGTTTTATTTTTCTATGACCGTAACCACCAGCGTGTCTCAAAATTTTTTTTTTTGGGGCCCTCTGTTTTTCTGTTGCTGAGCACTGTCCCTGTGCGTATGTTCGTTGTCAAATTGAAAATGTGGGGCTTAATTTTTTGAGTCCGATGTCTGTAGTAATAAGAGAAGGAGATGGGAATTCCAAATATTTTGGATTTTTTAGCTTTGAGAATGCAGAAGTATGCATTAGTGTTGTATCTAATGATAAGAATGCATTCGTGCTGAATGATTATGTTATTCATGCTGAAACTACTGATGGGTATGCTGAGAAAGGTGAATTAGTATTGCATGATTCTGCTATTAGAAGTGACATAGTTGATATTGATGAAATAAAGTCTAGTTCTATTGAAGATGTCAAACTTGAAACAGAACCTGAAATTGAATTTGGTAAAAGTGGGCAACACGGTGCAACTTTGCTTCAACACGATTTCAAAACAGAAGGTGAAGTTAGTCTTCATTTTTGTGAAAATAAAAGCAAGTCGTCTATAAATCCTGGTGATAGCTTGGAATCAGAGGTTGCATTTGGCAATCTTTGTGTTGAGTTAGAATGCAAAGATGACGTTGTTAATGGTGTTACTGGTTTGTTCTATTATTGAGGTGAAATCAGGGGTTGAAGTCACTAACAGAGATATTAAAAAGGCTGAAAGAGTGTCTAGGCAAGCTTCAGCTGAAATTGAGTTAATTTTTGTAGCAAGAAATCAGTGCTTGCCTGCTGTCCCTGTTGATGGTTTTGGTTCAAAGGACAAATTTCCAAAAGATAGTGTAGGAAGCAGTGCGTATAAAGCCTCTTGCACTTGTTGACGATGTGACGGTGGAATCTGACAATACTGCTACCAATGTGATTGAAATTGCAGGTAGCTTGACCAACAGAAATGGCAATGAAAAACTTATTTGTGAAGATGTGGGAGGGCTTCAAGAGGTCCACCTTGCTCCTCAAGAGGATTCTAGATTTCTACTCAACAACTTAAGAGGCCTCCTGAAGTGAACTTGAGAAATGTGTTGAGTGGTATATATGCTATCATAACTGGTAGTTATAAGGGCCTTGCTGTTATAGGAGATTCCCGGGATAGTAAGTCATGTTTTTCATTTCTTAGTTCTGAAAAGAATGGACACAATGCAATATTTGAAGTGGCATGGGAAATGGAAAAGATAGAGAAAAATTCCTCTAACTGTCAAATTTTGAGGGGTTATCTCATGGCCACTCTCTTTTATGAGCCTTCAACTATGACCAGATTGTCTTTTGAGCCGGCCATGAAAAGGTTCGGTGGAGAAGTTTTGACAACAGAAAATGCATGGGAATTTTCTACAGCAACACAAGGAGAAACACTTGAAGATACCATACGAAATGTCGAAGGATACATTGATATAATGGTCATGAGGCACTTTGATAGTGGTGTTGCCAGAAGAGCTGCATCAACAGTAGGTATTCCTGTTATTAATGCTGGGGATGGTTCAGGCTAGCACCCTCCACATGCTCTGTTGGATGTGTAAACGATTGGAAGAGAGATAGGCAAATGGGATGGCATTAGTGTTGCCTTAGGGGGAGATCTGGCAAATGGCAGGATGTTTGGCTCCCAGTATGGGACTGTGTATGGCAACGTCAATTTTGTTTTGGAGGTTCCTATTCACATTACACAACAAACAAATCACTTGACTCTACTTAGAACCACTATTGGCTTGGCCAACTACAATGCTGCTTTTGATATGTTTTTCACTTGCGTTGCTGGTGATCCAAGTGGTATGAGTTGATGTCCGGGCTTTGTTGCTTTCTCAATTCTTGAGGAAGCATCCCATGCACTGGCATATAAATAGGGAAATTGTTGTCAACAAATCACTATATGTGGCTCTTGCACAGCGTAACGAAGATATGAGAGCTAGATTAAAGGCACAATTCGTCCAAATGAGGCCGGTTGCAATGCCGCCTACAATTGTTGATCATGTTCCATTTTATTTCCCAAGTGCTCCAAGTTTGGGACAACAACTATTTTATGGCCAAGGTCCTCTCGCTAATGCAGTGCTTAATGGGTTAGGGTCTAGATAATGATGCAATTTAAAATTATTGTTGTTGTTGTTGTAGTCAGCATGGTGGTCTCCTTTCATCACTTCCCTCTGCATTTGGAACTTCCTTACCAATTTCATCCGAAATGGATTCACTCACAACAGTAGAGATCTCAACGTATGGGGAGGTGTTTGTCATACTCCAGGACAGTGAGCAACAGCTTGTGCTGTCTGGAATTTTGAGAAGGAACAACTTGTTGGATTCATACAAAGTTGTGTTTTCTGTTGATGATGGTGATGAGGAAAATGCTTGCAGTGGGCTTCCTAGTACTATTCAGTTACCTGCCTGCTCGTCTGAATTACAGGAAACATGTGGCCTGCTCATTCTACAGGGACCTTTGAGTGTTTCAAGGTGCAACAAATGGAGGGGTTTGTGCTGTTGAGTCTTCTCAATCCCAGGGGGCTGGTCATGATGTTGTTGTTGTTGCCATGTTGGCAAAGTGTAGGCAGTGCAATCTAGGACTAAGGGAGGGTAGGGATGCTGCTTGGGGAGATGTAGCGACATTCGACACACATCCCTATATTCGACCGTAAAAAAAAATGCTTCTCTGGTTGAATGCTCTAGTTTTGTAGTCCAGAGGGCTGACACAGATACTGCGGTTGATACTTGAGAACGGATGGAGACGTAGGCACGGGCAAGCACACCTACCTTCGAGCTTGAAGACAAGCTCTTTCTTCCAGGGGGTGTAATGTTATGCACGTAATAACATTATTATTTTAATTATTTTCTTTAATTTAATTTATTTTATTTCAGTTTTAAGCCACATGGGTATTTTTTGAATATTTCATTTATAAGGGTATTTTTGTAATAATTTAACTTAAACCTTGTAAGGGTCAACCCTATTTAAGGGTAAGAGTAACGAGAAAGGGAAGCATTGATTTTTGGTTAAACAGGATATGGACTTCTCCTCAACGAGCTCAGGGGTATGCGTTCTCCTCAACGAATCTAGGGTTTTCAAGCTTCCCTTTGGCTTGATTTTCCTCTTCCTCTTCTTCCTCCCTACGAATCCATGTGTCAGATCCGGGACCATAACATTATGTCAGTTGTTGATTGCCATTATAAACCTTAAAAAGAACTCAATTGAGTGCAGTGATTGCAAGAATAAAATAGATATTGTACATGTATGAATATTTTTGGAGTTGTTTTTTTTTTCATTTTATATATTTCATGCTCAGGAATGCTCTAATAATCTTTACTGTGATGTTGATGTTAAGAGTCTTCAGTGTAGGCGAATTATTAATTTTCTTTTTTGTTGATGCTTTGGGAAGTTCCACTTTGCTTTTGTTTATGATTTTGTAGGTACTTTTGGGAAGTTCGAAGTGTTCATGTTGTAGACAGTTGGGAGTTGGGATTTGGAGGTGTGTTTTTGAGGCTATACAAAAAAGGATAACAGAGGGAATTTTCATTTATGGTTTGTGAATCTAGGGAAAAAATGGGCATAAATGAGAGAACTTAGTGTATGTTTGGTGTAAGGTGCGTTCTGAGCACCCTCATTATGTGCTTTTGCATTACTAAAAGTTGAAACAACTATGAACGTATTTGAAATCAAGGTGAAATCTAGAAAATACTGCACCAAGGCTTTTTTATTTTTCTGTGTTTTTTATGTGATTCAATATATTTCATGTTAGGCAATATATGCATCTACAAAAATGTTGATGTAAAGAAATGGACGAAATGAGTTTTTTATGCACTTATTATATTTTGTTATATATTTTTAAGTTAAAGAAGAATTTTTTTATGGTTGGTTGATTGGAGTAATGAAATTAAAGGTGTTAACTAAATTAAATAGATTTTTTTATTAATTCATATCTAAAATTTATATCTTATTAAAATAATTAGAACGTAATAAAATGTATACCAAAAAAGAAGATTTTTTAAAAAACTAATTTTTAAAATATTTTAAAATTTTGAAAACATATTAAATCGATAATGAAATGTATTAAATTGATTAGAATATATATTTTTTATAATTTAATATATATTTTATAATTTGTTAAAATAAATAGAAGGTAATAAAACATGTGCCGACAAATAAGATTTTTAAAATTAAATATTTTTTCTAATAGTTAAAAAAATTTAAAATATCGTTTTTAATATATAATGCTATGATTTTTTATTATTTAATATATAAAATTTATATTTTATTACAATAAGTTGAAGGTAACAAAACATGTACCGACAAATAAGATTATTAAAAACTAAAGTATCTTTTAAAAATATTTTTAAAATTTGAAAATTTCTTAAATCAATAATCATAGGAGTTAAGCAGATTTGAAGATTATTTTTTAATAATTAATATTCAAATTTTATTTTATTTTAAAATAAATTAAAGGTAATGAAAAGTGTTTTTGACAAAAAATTGAAAACTTAAAAAAAATATTGATTATTTTTTAAATTAGAAAATATTTTAAATCGATAATAAAATGTGTTAAAAATATTAGAAGTAGATTGTTTAATGAATTAATATACTTAATTTATATTTTATTATTGTAAATATAAGGTAATAAAACGTGTACTGATGAATTAGATTTTTAAACTCTAAAATAATTGTTTTAAAATATTTTTTATCTAATAAAAATTTAAATTGATTATAAAAGGTTTTAAATAGGTAAGAGTAATATTTTTAATTAATTAATATACTTATTTTATATTTTATTATTGTAAATATAAGGTAATAAAGCGTGTACCGATAAATTAGATTTTAAAACTAAAATTATTTTTAATTAATTTTTTAAAAATCGATAATTAAAGGTGTTAACTAGGTAAGACTAATATTTTTAATTAATTAATAGATAAATTTTATATTTTTTATTATAAAAAAGGTAGAAAATTTGTACCAAACATATAAGAATTTTAAAAACTTAACTTTTTTTAAAAAATAATGTATTAAATTAAATAATATCTTAATTTAAAATAGTTACTTTGAGGTATTAAGGTATTAATTATTTTAAAATATATTTTAATTATTTAAAATATATTTAAAATTAATTATTAATCAAAAATTTATATTTTTTATTTTATTAAAGTGAAGGTAATGAAATGTAATGTGCAAGATTTTTTTAAACCAGAAATTAATATTTTTAAAATATATTTTTATTATAAAATAACCTAAATCAATCATGAAAATAAAATGGGAGAAAAAAGGCAAACTGATGTGGAGGGCTTACGTGGCAGATGATGTGTCATCCTAATGGAGGATGATGTGCATTACTTATGATGTGGTGGGTGACATGGTGTAAGACTCTTCGGGTGTTGATGTGGTGTCATGACATAGTACCATGTAAGGGGTCAAAGTTTACAAGTCACCATATGTAGTTGACCGGTCAAAGTTAGATATTTTTGTAATTATATTCACAAGTTGGTTATTTATGTTATTATTTTTAAAAAAATGGGTAGTATACTAAAATTTCCTTTGATCAATAAAGTTAATATTAATCCTCAAATACAGAACTCAGATATTACTAGTATCCAGTAATACAAAATCATGCATCTGCAGCTTTACAATTACAACAATTACAGGTAGCAAAACCATGAATAACTTTAGATATACGAGTAGCGTATCAATGAGAAGACTAACCTGCGAGACCAGAGGAGGAAATCAGAACTCCCACTTGAAGGAAAGTTGCCACCATGAAAAGGTTACTTGTGGATAAGGAGAAGATAGCCATGGAGATAATGATGGTCCTAGCTAGACTCATTGTTGATTTTATAGAAGAAAGAGGTATACACAGATGTGACGATTTCCCCCAGCCCATTTTAAAATCGATAGCGATTGAAAGCTCAGAAGGTAAAGCCCTGTATGTGTTTGATGTCAAGCTCGCAGGTCAAGCATCATGCTTCCTGGCACTTTCTATCAAATTTTGAGGTTTTTCATTTTCTTTTCCATGACCGCTAGTCTACTACTGATTTTGAGACAAGACAGCGAGAAGAAGACTTTTCTTCCCCAAGTCGGTGAGTGGCAGATTCACATCTTTAAAAGACTAAATCCGTGCTGAGCTGACGTTGTTAGCAAGATCAAACACTTCATTAATTTTGTTGTTTTTTGTTTTTTTTTCTGTTAAAGATTCTGCAACTTTCTGTGTCATTTCGTTGAGAAGAGGGAAGAGGGGTGTCAGGGACTCACAGCCTTTTCGAATGTGGCCAGAATTATCAGAATTATATCTCAGGTTTTGGAAGTGACGATGTTATACAGCACGTAACTTTCATTAAGTTTCAGATTTCAGATTTCGTAATCAAGCTGAGCGCTATCTCACCCAAACTACTTGTTTTGACATCACTTTTTTAGTTCTTGGCATTCCATCTAGGACCAAGTTATTCTTATTCAGGTCTATATGTCGATCCCATGGCTTCCACAGATGATCCTCAAGGGAATGTGACAGGATAAACAGGTTGTTTATTAGGATAAAAGAGCCCAAAATTGCGCTCTTCTCCGGGCGGCTGTTTGTTGTTCTCATTGAACATAGCGAAGACGTAAGTCTCTATACCCTTTCCTGGCCTCCTTGGTGTCCCTTGCCTCGCATGTCGAATCAAATTCTGGTTGTAAGTCCTCGCATTTGCGATGGTGGCTGCGGCGTTCCCTGCCGACGGCCAACCACTCTCGGACACAACAATGGGCACTCCGGCGGCATTCGTCTTCTCCATGGCTGCGTATAGAGCGTCAGTGATGGCATCAAACAAGTTCTGGTACCGGTAAGGAAGATCTTGCACGATAGGTTGTGGGGCAGTGAACAAGGCGTAAGGAAGAGATATGGAACCTCTGCTATCTCTGTAACTGAAGTAAGGGTAGACATTGGCAAGAAGTGGAGCGCCTGTGTCGGCCAAAAACCGCAGAATTTGTTCCATTATGGGTCGAGCTTGAGGTGAGAACTGGCCCTTTGAAGGGGGGTAAGAATCTACCACGACGCTCGTGGCAACTGCTGTTGACACCTTAACCTGGTTCTGTAGACCAGCGGCTTTAATCGCGTTATAGACGTTGCGCATGGCGGGAAGGATGAACTGAGCATTACGGCCGGGGATTTCTTCGTTCCCGACGCCGATGTATTTGAAACGGACGCCAGGCCAGAAGTTTCGAACGTTGTTTTGGACCCAAGTGGTGGCGGCAGAAGGGTTGTTGGCGAGTTCTTGGAGTCTGTTCTGCTCGACGCCCAGGATGACTTCAATGTTGGATCCTCTGAGCGCGTTGAGAGCTTGCAGCCGAGGGTAGTAGAGTCTCATTCCTTTGATATTTTTAGATTTGTAAAGATCGACCACCTCTCGCTCTGAGGGTAGACCTGTGCCTTCCATACCATAACAAACGCCAACCGTCTGTCCAACTGCATTGTTCATGTCAATCAACAGAGAAATTAAATCAAGCAAGAAGCAGAATCAAAATTACACAGAAAATTTTAGTTACAGAAATCAGAGAGAGAATGAGGGAGGTAGACCTGTAAGAGGTATATTTGGCAGAAGCAATCCAACCAGGAGGAGAAGGGCAACGATAGAGTGGTTGTTTCTAGCTGCTGAGAGGGCAGCCATGATGAAAGTTTCTGAATTGATCTGATGCAAAATCTCCATGCAAGCCTCCACTTATATACAGTTAGCGATTCACTGTTCTCAACGGTACACTGCGCATACCGTCAATCTTCCCATAGACTAAACTTCTTTCATTAATGGCAGCATCCAAAGAGTCAAGCTGCATCTATCATGGATAGGAATTTTCTTTTCTATGCTCAGAAAAATGTCAAACATTCTGGCTGGATTTCCACGAGTTTGTCGCTTGGATTTCCAACTTTTTACCAAAGATAGAAGCAGGAACTGAAACGGAACCGTGTTTTTTACTCGAACCTAGCAGCCTGAACTTGTATAGGTCTTTGGCTGGAGTGGGACAGAAGGCTTCCGTCAGATCAGGTTAAAATCAAGGATGGGAACTTCCTGCAAAACCTCCGCCGCCTGCGACTTCAACGGGCTAGTGGCAGCCCCATTAACATCAAGTGGGATGACCAGAAGACTACAGAGTTTGAAACATTCATATCATCCCCCTTGCCGCACATCTCGGTGACCTAAGTTCAGGGGGGGAATTACTTCCCCCTTTGAACGTGCCGTCCCGTGCACGTACGGGCACTGCGTGCGAATTCACACGTGGCTTCACACATGTGAGTTTTGCATGTGTGGCAATTTTTTTATTAAAAAAAACACTCACTGAAGAACCTTTTCAACCTATCAGGAAGATGCTATTCCGTCTGCCCCAGCCGCTGCTTTTCCACTGGACGATGAAATTCCATCCACCCCAGCCGCTGCCTTTCCTTCGGACCATGCAATTCCGTCCACCTCAGCTGCCTCTAGTGTCGCTACTCTTCCATCAGACGATGTAATTCTGTCCGCACCAGCCACCTCCAGTGTCGTTGCTCTTCCACTAGACGATGCGATTCCATCAACCCCAGCCGCTTCCAGTGCCACTGCTCTTCCTTTGGATGATGCGATTTCATCTGCCCTAGCTGCCTCCAGTGTCGTTGTTCTCTCCACACCACTTCCAAGAACATGCTTCCTCTTTTTGAAGATCAAGATTGAACTCTCTTCTCGAAGATGCATAATAGAGATAAAGATAAATATAGTGATAAATATAAAGATAATGATAGAGATAAAGATAGACATAGAGATTGAATTAGAGATAAACTCAAATTGTAGAGTTCTAATCACCTACATTCTTTGTGTAATTCTATAATTAGTTTACACTTTATCAAATATAATTACGGTAACAGTATTCTTCATTCCTATATTCTACAGAAACTTCTTAAATAAGAAAAAAAATCTAGGAACAAATACCAAGGAATAAGTGACGTGATATGTTTATTGTGGCATACAAGCCGGAAAAGCTTGTCATTTGAGACTCCACGAAATAAATACACCTTATCAACGAGATTATAAAAGAAAAAGTGGGATATGATAGAGATAAAGAAGATAAGGATGAGAGAAGTTGAGATTGTCTCAACTTGTAACTCTATAGTCCAGTAAACTATCTTAGAGATAATCCTTATCATGTAAAATCTTATCATTCTATCACCTATAAATATATGTATCGATGAATGTAAAGAATTGGGAAATTATTCATTCATTTATTTCTATATGGTGTCAGAGCTTTAGATCTCTCTGATTTCTCCTCTCTACCGCCGCCACCGCTGACGATCCCGTAGTCGCCTTCGCAGCACCTGAGCCTCGACCTCCCCACATTGATCTCACCCTCTGCTCCCTTTTTGTAGAGCCTCACAACTCTCTATTGGTTTGACAGTACTATGCCACTGCGCACCCTCCCGCTGTCGCCACTTATCCCATTGTCATCGTCGCCACACCTGAGCCTTGACCTCCCAACACTGAGGTCAGGCTTTGCTCCCTTTCTACAAAGTTCCAGCTGCAACTCACTATTTTTTCAATGGTACCACGCACCCTCCCACTGTCGAAACTATCACCGTCACGGCCGCTTCAACAGGAAGAAGAAGAGCGCGCACGTGTGATTTTCACACGTGAGACACTCATACGAAAAACAAACAAACTAGTTTTCTACTCATGGCATTTGAAGATTCTCGAATCACTATTCCTAATGCTCATGACCCAACCAGACCGATGATGGTACTCCACATCCACAACTCGATCAAACTCACCTCCACAAATTATTTTAGTTGGAAAGATCAGCTAGAGGCTATTCATTTTGGTTATGATCTCGTCAAGTTTGTTGATGGTACTTATTCTTTGCCTTTCGCCACAAAGATAATCAATAATCTTGTGGTTCCAAATCCCGAACACACTATGTGGCATCGTCAAAATAAGCTGATTTTTGATACTCTTGTTGGTTCTCTCATGCCATCTATCTAAATCACTCAAGAACCTCTCATGAAGCCTGGAATATTTTGGCCAGTACATATGTTCAACCCTCACATGGTCACATCAAACAGATCAAGGAGCAACTCAAACATACCACTAAGGGGTCTTGGTGTGCAGTCGCATGCAACCAAAAATAAAACCTATACTCCTAAAAATATATGTAGTAGTGTAAGTAAGGATCATTCCCACGAAGAGTGGTTAGTCTAATTTTATGCTCCGTGAACAAGGATGGGGGGGGGGGGGGGGGGGGGGGGGAGTATAACAAAAACACTTCTAAGAAAAAAAACTAAGAAACAATTCAAATTAAAAGGATCAAAATCAATCAAAAGAACAAACCTTGATCTAAGTCAACATCCACCATCAGAATTTCACAAGTGATCATAGATGCAAGCATATATCAATTCACATTTGAGTATTCACCATTGGAACTATCTTCCTATCTCTCCTTAGTCATAGTTAATTAGAAAACAAGCGATCCAATTAACCCTAACTACTAAACAACCCAAGACAAGCGCTAAAGTTTTAATCTAGCAGTAGCCTTAAGAATTAGAGAGATCGATGAAACTAAACAACACAAGCACAAGCGACTGCATTTAATTTAGTCCAACGTTCTTCTTATAATCTAATAATTCCTAACACAGAATATCATCAAATCTCAATTGCTTCACAAGTTAGAGGGACCAAACAAGTATGGATTTGACATCTAACCTAGCAGTAGATTGCAACGAGTAATAAACTAGTAGGCCTCCTAGTGATTAAACGAGACAATCATGAAAAAAATTACAGAAGAACATCTAATACTCAAAACATAAATTGAACGATGAAAACAAATCAGATCTCATAGTTTTATTGATTCCTAAGCTTTATTTTCCTTTGACCAAGTCTGAAAGTTTAACCATGAAGAAATTTGAAGGAAAACTAGAGAAAAGAGGAGGAAAAGCCGGAGAAGGGAAAATGAGGGAGGGGGGGTCAGCCAAAATCTCCTTGTGCCTCCTCTTCTTAGTTGCCTAGGGAGGGTTTTCCTCTTTTTATTCCCCTCTATTTTCTCGTTCCAGGATGTCATAGTGCACGTGCCACGATTTCAAGCCCTTTTTAAACCTGGATGCAGCCAATATCTCTCAAATTTATAAACATAAAAGTTGTAGAACTTTTTCTTGGTGTTCCATATCATCTTTAAATCAAACCAATTAGATATTGGATAAGAGAATTATGATAAGATTACAAAGCAATATTGAAACAGTCCAGAATCGATCAATTAACTTCGTTTTGCACTTGACGCCTCCATTTGCATCCTCAATCAAAATATAAGAATAATGAGTATATTTAGGCACCATATAATTATAAAAGCCTAAACATTAAGGGAGAAAATATGACATTTTGCAGTCTCATCAAATTCTCCCATACTTAGCTTTTGCTTGTCCTCGAGCAAAACTCAAATTCACTTTCCTGAAAACACCAAGGTTGTAACACCATCAACAAAGAACAACCAAGCTCTTCAAAACTCATAACATATCATGATCAAACATTCTTAAACAACTTAAAATTACTTATTAAGCCTTTTCATTCAAAGATGGAGTAAACAAAATAAGTACATCGTCACAGAAATAAATATGCAACTCTCATGTGTTTGAAGGGCATGTGTTTCACTCAAATTCATTCCAATGGAAATTATCTACTATAGGTTCGCATATCTTCTCATTCTCCACCACTCAGATCACATGCATAACATGAATCATAAGGACTTTTCAAGGGTTGTAACGGGGTTTAGGAACAAGGTGGGAAATATTTGGGAATGTAGCTCAAAAGCCATCGAAACTAGTGGAGTAAAAATGAATCAACTTAAGCTCGAATATATAAGATATGTAAAACCAATCACTCCACTCAGCAGCTTCTTCAATTTGTATCTATCTAGTATAAACAAACCCCTTTCTTGGAATTTTAGAAGGAAATATGAACACATACAATTTGTAACTTTAAAAGCCATCACTTCCTTTTTTTTTTTTTCAATTTGTTTTTTTTTAAATTACACTAACAATGGAACTCATGAATTGAGGATGAAAACATGTTCCATTTCACCAATCATAGCCATACCACAAATCCAGACACCCCCAGACTTATTTCTTGCACACGCATACGAATCATAATGATGAACAATGCTCCACTAGCTCTACGACTTTAGTAAAGTTTTTTTTTTTTTTTTTTGGTTTAAATCTTGTAACGTGGGTTCACAAAAAAGAAATCTCAAAGGGGTTCAACAAAAGGAAAAAAAACAAATTAATTACAAGGTAGTCTATTTGGCTTATTTACCTTATAACAAAGAGGGCCTTAATTATGTTCATGCATGCATGTGTCAATGTGACCTCAAAGAGAATCAAGGCAAGTTTTAGAGAAACAAATCCATGGAAGAATATATCTCATGAAAGAAAATAGTGAGACTGATATGGATGTGTCAGTCTAAAGGCTTAAAATCTCACAGGCTTTTGTCTACCAAATTTAGTCACTGCCATCCTCAAATAAAATAACTAGACTAATTAATTCTCAGTTGGAAGATTACTTATTCAATTGTGTTATGAATCTTTCAAGAGCCTAAATTAATCTTGCACATGACATACACAACCAAAAATCATTAAAAACACAACCTAATTGAAACACAACCTAAATCCCCTCCCCCACACTTAGAACTTACATTGTCCACAATGTAAGGCGAAATGTAAAGAGAAGGAAAAAATAACCAAAATATAAATGTGAAAATAAAAAGAAGAAGGAACAAATGTTACGGTCCTGGATTATGTACCTATGTCTTTCGCTCCTAATAGGCCGGTCTTTTGGGTAGTATTGGCTAGGTGCATAACATTTGATATGAGAGCGGGAGCACAATGTGTTATTCTATATCCCAAGAAAGATGGATTGCTATGGGTAAGGAATTGGAAGAAATATGAGTACGGTTAGATGCTTTCATTGAACATTATGCAAGGGATGAACTCGCTGCTGTAGCAAAACAGGTCACACGACCTCAAATCTCCGATCACATATGCACACAAGAGGTAGCAGAAGCTATCTCGGATGGGGCAACAGGCCAAGGGCCGGAAAAATCAAAAATTTTTTCTTGTTTACCGGCCGAAGAACCTGCGGAAGGTTTGGGGGCGACCTCAAATCCGACACCGGAAACCATGGAAATCGCTGAGAAGGACACAAATCCAATTTCAGACTTAGACTTGCTGCAAACAGAAGGCGGCGATTTTAGGAAATCGGAGGGGTATTTCCCAAACCCCTTATCACGGGAAACCAGAATTCCACAGGCGATGCCAATAAAATCACCAAGCGGAGAAGCCCCTAAGGGGTGCAGTTCACCGTCGGAGAAAGCTCAGCGGGCACCCAACTGCAACCCCTTTTTGTCACGGTCCGTCGCTTTGGCAGCCAGCATGGCGCGGACCAAACAAGAGAAAGGACGATGGGGAAAATGGGCACCAGACCTTATCTCAAACAATGAAACGGAAACTCCTCCAGCAGGGACACTGCGATGTCCTCCTGTTTGCCATAGGAGGAAGAAGATGCACCATCGACGCGGTCAGAACCAACCCCGGTGGGATGTGACTTCTGGCCACCACCTCCCACTCGCAATCTACTTCTCGGCAGACCAAAGTAAACTCAAATTCCAATTTGGGGGGGGGGGGGGAGTGTCTCGGCAAATTTTTTTTTGAAGAACTCTGTTGTTCTGTTGATTCGCACAATACCAGTGTGTATGTTAATTTGCCTACTGGAATGTGTTGGAGAGCTTTGAATGAGATTGATCTTAGGATCAAAGAAGTTTTCACTATTATGTTAGTGGATACATTTCATTTCAGTGGGAGTGCAACATCTTTTCCATTGCTGAAAATATTTTGTGAGGGGCTATATTTTGCTGTTGATGAGCACAGTCACTGTGCTTGGGGTCATTACGCAATTGACACGGTGAGGCTGTTTAATTATCCTCTTAACGAGCTCACCCACAGTGTGAATGTTCTGTATATATTTGTGCTTCATGGCATGCTCCTACATGATACGCACGTTCCTTTTGAGAAAACAACAGCAGCTAGTCTAATTGTTGAAGGGCTAATTTTTTTGGGTCTCGTCACACAAGATGGAGTTGGGAAATTCCAATGTTTTGGATGTGTTAATTTTGAGAATGCAGAAGTATGCATTAGTGCTGTCTACAAGGGTAAGAATGCATGCTTGTTAAATTATTATCCTATTCAAACTCCACCTACTGTTGGGTATGCGGAAAAAAACGAATCAGTGTTGTATGTTTCTGCTATTAGAAGTGCCTCAGTTGAGATTGCAGAAATGAGGTGCAACTCAACCATCTATCTTAGGAATTTTAGTGGTCTTCAAGCAGCCACAAGTGTGAATTGTGAATCAGAGATGTCCTTCTTGGTAAAGGAGAACAGTTCTGCACTTCAACATTCCATTGTTCTTATATTTCAACCTGCTGAGGCACACAGAAGAGGAGCTTGGAACATGCTCCCAGAAGAGGTATTGGAAAATGTAGAGGCTATGTTGGGCATTAACTTGGGGTTTCACTATCCCACAAGAGTAGTGGCTTTAAAAGCTGGAAACTTCTTGGCTGGCTGTGGACACTTCAAAGCAAAGATTAGTGGAAAAGGAGGCCATGCAACTATTCCATAATCTTCAATTGACCCTGTTTTGGTAGCCTCATCTTCAGTAATCAGCTTACAACAACGTGTCTCAAGGGAGGCAGATCCTCTAGATTCACAGATGGTTTCAGTGTCCCACAACAATGGAGGCAGTTCTTACACTTTCATTCTTGATTCAGTAATAGTTGGTGGCACTTTCAGGGCATTTCGTATAGAGCAGCCAAGTGGCATGTTGGGGGAGATTATGAAGCATTTACTTCAACATCCAACCATAGTGCACTTGAGGGATACTTACGAGGGTAATACTGCAGTGCATCTTGTGCTGGAATTGTGTGCAGGAGGTGAATTGTTTGCTCGTATTGTTGCCAGGGGACATTTTACAGCAAGGACTGTTGTGGGCTTAGCAGAACATGTGTGGAAGTAGTGTAGATGTGTCATAAGCATGGGGTCATGCATCGAGATCTCAAGCCTGAGAACTTCTACTACTGGGCACCTGTATCTACTGCTAAGGATGCATTTGTGTTGTATGGTTCTGCTATTAGTGCAGTAACTACAGCTGGGTCAGCTGCTATTCCAATCAGCATTGGAATCGTGTTAGATTTTTTGTGGTACGAACCTTCTAGTGAGAGAATAGATGATATGGCAACAGTTCAAAGGGCAAGAGATTTTCATCTCAGCTGGTTTCTGGAACCAAACAGATTTGGTCACTACCCTAGCTCAATGGCACTAATGGTAGGAGAGCGGCTCCAACAACTCTGTTGGGTGAAATCAGATTGGAATAAAGATGAAAGAATGGCAGGTGATTGGGTGCACACTTCTGGAAAATGGAGTGGTGATCCCATTGATAAAGGCATCCAAACCTCTCCAGACTACAGAATTTTTGCTATCTCTTCACAGTTTTCTCAGCTCTCTACCAAAGACAAGACCTTGGTCTTTCCATTTTCTGTTAAACATGAGCAACAGCTTGATTCTGTCCCCATGAAGAGGAGCACCCTCCAGCAACTCAGGCAGGATATGACGTTGGCTTCACTACTTATTGATCAAATTACCTACCTTGATGATTGGGTTGTACGGGATAGAGAGCATTCACTATCTTTGGCTGGGGCTACTGCAACATTGGAAGCATGCCTTCTCCACCTTCCTGTCACTGATGAGGCAAGGGCATATGTACAGCTGGTGAAGGATTCAATTAGTTCAGTTGTTCATGTTGTGCCACCCATGGGTTCCTCAATGTATCATTTACTGTCAAGGGCAGAGGAGCTGAATTCTCTGGTGTCGGCACTTGCTACCGTAGCAACACTGGAGAGTGTCCTGCTTGACGCATGTGGAGACCTATTAGCTTCAACAGCAACAATGCCTGTAAAGGAAAGTAGCCTCAGAACTCACCTTATACAACTCCAAACAAGCGTTGCTTCATGGGCTATATCTATCTCAGCCATCGAATATTTGTTTACCGGCCGTCGAAATAAAGAATTTCCACTAGAATTATTTAATTTTTTTTCTCTCGACCAGAATTAAAAATCCTAGAAGGCTTGCTCCAGTTTTTGGGCGTCCAGAGAGCGCACATGGTTGTCGCGGATGCTACTGAGGCATCGGTGAAGACTCGGCATACAGACACTACCTCCGAGCTTGAGGACAAGCTCGTTTTTTCAGGGGGTGTAATGTTATTATTATTTTAGTTGTTTTTCTTTAATTTTCTTTATTTATTTCAGTTTTAGGCCACAGGGGTATTTTTGTAATATTTTATTTATAGGGGTATTTTTGTAATAATTTAGCGTAAAACCTAAAAGGGACCCTATTTAAGGGGTAAGAGTAATGAGAAGGGGGGATTGAAGCATTGATAATTAGGTTAAATCTAACATAAACAGGCTTGAGATCACCTTCTTTATCTTGTGGTTAGGGTTTCCTCAAAAACCCACTTATTCTCTTATCCTACATTGATTTTCGTCTTTCCCATGTCTTCCTACTATCCCTACAGTAATGTATGGTAGACCCGTAACCCGTGGCAGATCCAAGATCCTACCAACGAATCCTTGTGTCAGATCCGAGACCATAACACAAGGTTTGTTCTTTTGATTGATTTTGATCATTTTAATTTGAATTGTTTCTTAGTTTTTTTTTTTTAGAAGTGTTTTCGTTATACTCCTCCCCATCCTTGTTCACGGAGCATAAAATTAGACTAACCACTCTTCGTGGGAATGATCCTTACTTGCACTGCTACATATATTTTTAGGAGTATAGGTTTTATTTTTGGTTGCATGTGGCTGCACACCAAGACACAAGGATTCGTTGGGAGGATTTTGGGTTACGGGTCTGCCATACATAACTGTAGGGATAGTAGGAAGACATGGGAAAGATGAAGATCAATGGAGGATGAGAGAATATGTGGGTTTTTGAGGAAAACCTTAACTTCGAGATCAAGAAGGTGATCTCAACCCTGTTTACGCTAGATTTAACCTAATTCTCAATACTTCAATCCCCCCCTTCTCATTACTCTTACCCCATAAATAGGGTCCCTTTTAGGGTTTACGCTAAATTATTACAAAAATATCCCTATAAATAAAATATTACAAAAATACCCCTATGGCTTAAAACTAAAATAAATAAAGTACACTAAAGAAAATCAACTAAAATAATAATATTATTGTGTTCATAACATTACACCCCCTGGGAAGAACGAGCTTGTCCTCCAGCTCAGAAGTAGTGTCTGTATGCCGACGTCTTCGCCAATGAGTAGCATCCGCGACAACCATGTGCGCTCTCTAGTCGCCTAAAAACTGGAGCAAGCCTTCTAGGATTTTTTTTTCTAGTCGAGAGAAAAAAACAAATTCTTGTGGACATTCTTCATTTCACTGGCCGGTAAAAAAATATTTGATGGCTGAGATAGATAGAGCCCATGAATCAGCGCTTGTTTGGAGTTGTATAAGGTGAGTTCTGAGGCTACTTTCCTTTACAGGCATTGCTGCTATTGAAGCTAATAGGTCTCCACATGCGTCAAGCAGGACACTCTCCAGTGCTGCTACGGTAGCAAGTGCCGACACCAGAGAATTCAGCTCCTCTGCCCTTGACAGTAAATGATGCATTGAGGAACCCATGGCTGGCACAACATGAACAACTGCACTAATTGAATCCTTCACCAGTTGTACATCTGTGTTATGGGCGTTACACCCAACCCAGGGTGTTATGGGACACCTTGGGGGTCCACTAGGTGTTATGGGACACCCTATGTCTTCCGCTCCTAACATGCCGATCTTTTGGGTAGTATTGGCTAGGTGCTTAATATTTGGTATCGGAGCCAACCCTCGGTCGCGGGTTTGATTCCCCGCAGAGGCGCCATTGCAGAAAGGAGCGACCACACGGAAGGGGTGGCGCCATTGCAGAAAGGAGCGACCACACGGAAGGGGTGACAAGTATTAAGTCCTAGTGCGTCGTTGTGGAAGAGTGGGCAGCCATGAGTGGGCCGCCGTGGGCGTCGGCCCACGAGGGGGGGGGGGGGGTGTAATGTTATGGGCGTTACACCCAACCTAGGGTGTTATGGGATACCCTGGGGGGCCACTGGGTGTTATGGGACACCTTGGGGCTCTGGTGGTCTTGGGCTAAGGGTTGAGTACCTATGTCTTCCGCTCCTAACAGGCCGGTCTTTTGGGTAGTATTGGCTAGGTGCTTAATAATCTACCCTCACCCCATCAGTGACAGGAAGGTGGAGAGGGCATGCTTCCAATGTTGCAGTAGGCCTAGCCAAAGACAGTGAATGCTCTCTATCCCGTACAACCCAATCATCAAGGTAGGTAATTTGATCAATAAGTAGTGAAGCCAACGTCATATCTTGCCTAAGTTGCTAGAGGGTGCTCCTCTTCATGGGAACAGAATCAAGCTGTTGCTCATGTTTAACAAAAAATTGAAAGACCAAGGTCTTGTCTTTGGTAGAGAGCTGAGGAAACTTTGAAGAGATAGCAAAAATTCTGAAGTCTGGAGAGGTTTGGATGCCTTTATCAGTGGGATCACCACTCCATTTTCCAAAAGTGTGCACCAAATCACCTGCCATTCTTTCATCTTTATTCCAATCTGATTTCACCCAATAGAGTTGTTGGAGCCGCTCGCCTACCATTAGTTCCATTGAGCTGGGGTAGTGACCAAATCTGTTTGGTTCCAGAAACAAGCCGAGATGAAAATCTCTTGCCCTTTGAACTGCTGCCATATCGTCGATTCTCTCACTAGAAGGTTCATACCACAAGAAATCTAAAACGATTCCAATGCTGATTGGAATAGCATCAGACCTAGCAGTAGTTACTACACTAATAGCAGAACAATACAGCACAAATACATCCTTAGCAGTAGATACAGGTGCCCAACAGTAGAAGTTCTCAGGCTTGAGATCTCGGTGCATGACCCCGTGCTTATGACACATCTGCACTACTTCCACACATGTTCTGGTAAGCCTAGCAGCAGTCCTTACTGTAAAATGTCCCCTAGCAACGATACGAGCAAACAATTCACTTCCTGCACACAATTCCAGCACAAGATGCACGGCAGTATTACCCTCGTAAGTAACCCTCAAGCTGTTTTGCCCAATTTCGGATCTGTCACCATGCGATTTCTTCAGCGTTGGTTGGAAGGGATACGGGAAGGAAGAAGATGGAAGCTCGTAGGTCAAAGGGGACCAGTTGTACCCGTAAGGGTACATGGCGAGGAGCAACAGAGACGATGAAGATGGTGTGAGCTTGTGAAGGGAAGCTCGCCCTGGATCTCGACTAGAAGGGAGAATCCGACCTTGCTATGCTAACAACTAATTGCATTAATGCTTACCTTCTCATTCATCTTACATCCTTATATAGGGAATTAGGGAAACACGCACATGGCCAAAACAAGGGCCTACAAGTTCAAACAAATTACAAATAAACCCTTCTAATACATAAACTGGAAAATGCATTAATTAAACCCTGCTATGGGGTCTATAACATCACACCCCTCCTGGAGAACGAGCTTGCCCTCAAGCTCGAAGGTAGGTCTACTGGCCCATGCCAATGGCTGGATCCATGGACAAGTGTCAACCACAGTATGGGACGAGCTTTGCCATAAACAACACAGTTATGTCACAATTACTAGCTTATAGGAAAAAGGTTCCTACCGAGCACCAAACCATGAGAAAGTTGAAAGTATATGAAATAGCCCAGGAACCAAACCAATTGATCAGAGTCACAAGGCTTCCCGCTATGCCCTTCAAGTTGATAGGGAATATCTCAGACATTATCACCCATGGTATTCCTCCATGCCCTAGGAGCAGGACCCTGTGAACATCAGTATGCCTACTAATGCCAGTATAAGAGCTAGATCTTTCGACTTTTCATGGCCCTGAATTACAAATAATATTGCAGTGAGGAAGCAACCCAAACATGTTCCTGCTGCAGATACCATTAAAAGTGGCCTTCTTCCAGACTTGTCCGTCAAGAGCACTTCTAGAGTAGTCATTGGGATTTGAATGGCATCCATTGCAATAGTTCCAAGATTTTCGGAAGAAAAAACCTGCTGAGACAAAAAGTGAACTTGCATAGAAACATATTGCATCTGATCTTTCATAGATAAGAAGAAGAGCTGCAGCTTCATCACGGCCATCAACTATTGTCCGGATTTTGTTTGCCATTGTCTCGTGTGCACCTGTCTGTATCTTGAATAAAACCAGGCTGCTTGCATTCATAGTTGGGAGCATCATGGGCCCCAGAATAAGAGTGGGCAGACAGACACAACGTCAAGTCTGTTCTGCGGTCCATACTCCAAAGATTCACTTTCTGGTGTTGTTGTTGCAAGGCAGTGCCAGTTCTTAGTTGATCTGCAGTATACTTTGGCTGACCAGCAAGTCTCATCCATGATTGTATCCTGTGGCCAAGTTGGTGTCATAGCAATAGCAAAGGCAGAAGAAACAACAATAACCTGTGTCATGTTTGCCTCAGTTGATGCCGTAAGTACATTGAGGGTACCAGTCACAGCAGGCTCAAGTAAGTCAATCTCTGGATTGGGGACTGTTATGGACTCTATAGCATCACGAGTTACCAACAGGCGTAGGAATTAATTAATGTGTTTTTCAATTTCCATGTAATTGTCTTTGGTTTGGTTTTGTCTTTGGTTTGGGTTGGTTTAGCATTTATTGGTTTGAACCATTGACCCAAGAGGTCTTTAGGGTTTTGGACGTCCTCCACCCTATTTAAGGGGATGGCTAGGGTAATGAAGATTATGAATTGAGTTCACTCTAGTTAACGTAATTTAGATAAACAGGTCAAGAGCTCCTTCAAGCTCTCTTCCGAATTTCCCCAATTCTCCTTTCCGAAATTCAATCCCCTTCAACCCTCATTCCATCTCAACGTCAAGCAAGATAATGGAAGGAAGAGAAGAGAGGAGGGTGACAAGATCCATGGCTCGTGAGGATCCTAACAGGGACACTACCCGGAGGGTAAAGACTTAACATGTCGTATAGCTCTTTTATTCTTGGAGGAGAAGAATCCCTAGCGAAAAACTCATGAACTATACCATCCAACGCAATTGAACGACAACCGGGTTCCTTCATCACCCCCTTCTCAAACAATAATCTCCTAAGTATTCCGACATCATTCCATTGGTTTGCTGAGGCGTAGACCCTGGACAGAATCACATAGATTCCACGAGAAAATCCGCCATCGAACTCTAGAGTTTGCTGAGCCAGTAATACGCTGATCGCAACTCCAACCTTTCTCTTATAACAAGCTTTAAGGCTTCTCCAAATCACCACATCTGGTCTAATGGGCATAGCAGACACAACATCCATGGCTTCTTCCACTAAGCCAGCACGCGCAAGAAGATGAACAACAGATCCGTAGTGCTCAATTTGGGGTACAATTTTGTATTCTGATACCGTTAAATCGAAGTACCTATGACCCGCACCAACCAAACCTCCGGGGTGACATGCAGTTAGAACACCAACGAATGAGATCGAGTTAGGCTTTACCTGTCCTGTTATGCACATTTGAGAGAAGGTGGCTAATGCCTCTGGGACATATCCATGCATTGCGAACCCAATGATCATGGCATTCCAGGAAGCTACGTCCCGCTTTGGCATTTCTTCAAACAGTTGCCACGCCATCTTGACGGACCCACACGGGGCATACATATCTATGAGCGATTTGTTCATCAAAACGTCGCCAGCGACACCATTTTCACACTGCCTCAACACATATAGATGAGACCAAATTCCCAAGGAAATAGAACCAAGTCCAAATTCATCAAAAAAATTTATGATAGGGAACCGAGCTAAGACCCGCTGCTGCTGGCATTGCAAGATGATGATTATTTCCGAAAGAGGAATGAATCGCGGTGGCCTTGCCGGCCAGGCATTAACCTCACGTTGAGTGTTAATTCGGAGGCACGCTCCACTGGTAGAAAGTGTGGAACGGGATTAGCATACCTGAATGTGTGCCGTACAACCACGATTTTGGCTTCCCCTAGGGCGACGATTTCGACTTCAAAATCGAAATCTCTGGGTTTTGGTGGCTGTCGATTGGTATAAGCCGTCAATAGGGCTTGTCCAGTACGAGCATCCCCCTTGCCAATTTCTAGCTTGACTTGTGGTCGACGGCGAACATCACGAAGAAGTGGCCGATTTTGTGAATTTTTTTGTTGGACGATGAATAGGTGTTGTGGGTCTGCTAGAGCAGAGTATGTCGTCAGATTTGAGGTCGCCCCCCCCCCCCCCCCCGTTGGATTCCAGACGTGCGGAGGGCTTTTCCGTGATAGGTAGCTGCTGTGCGGGAGAAGGGTTTGATGGCAAACCCCCTGCCGTGTTTGCTGACGAAGGTTGTGTGAAGGGTCCTCTCGATTGCGGAGGTGGTGACGGGGGTTGAGGGTGGAGATGTTCTGCTGTGCGTGAAGAAGAAGCCATCTGGGCGGAAAGCTGAGCAAAGACCTCCTCCCCTCGGGACATCAACATCTGGAATTTGCCGTCAAGGCCATTGATTTGAGATTGGAAATCAGTATGATTCTATTCCACAAAATTCCGAATTTTTGCAGGAAGAGGAATCGCCAATGGTGGTCCGCTCTGATACCAAGTTGTTATGCCCAATTTCGGATCTGCCACCATGCGATTTCTTCAGCGTTGGTTGGAGGGGATACGGGAAAGAAGAAGATGGAAGCTTGTAGGTCAAAGGGGACCAGTTGTACCCGTAAGGGTACATGGCGAGGAGCAGCGAAGACGATGAAGATGGTGTGAGCTTGTGAAGGGAAGCTCGCCCTGGATCTCGGCTAGAAGGGAGAATCCCACCTTGCTACGCTAAAAACTAATTGGATTAATGCTTACCTTCTCATTCATCTTACGTCCTTATATAAGGAATTAGGGAAAACACGCACATGCCAAAACAAGGGCCTACAAATTCAAATAAATTACAAATAAACCCTTCTAATACATAAACTAGAAAATGCATTAATTAAACCCTGCTATGGGGGTCCATAACACAAGCCCACTATGGTTGGATGTTGAGGTAAATGCTTCATAATCTCCCCCAACTTGCCACTTGGCTGCTCTGTATGAAATGCCTTGAAAGTGCCGCCAACTGTTACTAAATCAGGAATAAAAGTGTAAGCACTGCCTTCATTGATGTGGGACACTGAAACCATCTGTGAATCTAGAGGATCTGCCTCCCTTGAGAAAAGTTGTTGTAAGCTGATTACTGAAGATGATGCTACCAAAACAGGGTCAATTGAAGATTGTGGAATAGCTGCATGTCATCTTTTTCCACTAATATTTGCTTTGAAGTGTCCACAGCCAGTCAAGAAGTTTCCAGCTTTTAAAGCCACTAATCATGTGGGATAGTGAAACCCCAAGTGAATGCCCAACATAGCCTCTACATTTTCCAACACCTCTTCTGGGAGCATGTTCCAAGCTCTTGTTCCTTGTGCCTCAGCAGGTTGAAATATAAGAACAATGGAATGTTGAAGTGCAGCACTGCTCTCCTTTCCCAAGAAGGACATCTCTGATTCATAGTTCACACTTGTGGCTGCTTGAAGTCCACTAAAATTCCTAAGATAGATGGTTGAGCTGCACCTCATTTCTGCAGCCTCAACTAAGGCACTTCTAATAGCAGAAACACGCAGCACTGATTCGTCTTTCTCCACATACCCAACAGTAGGTGGAGCTCGAATAGCATAATCATTTAACAAGCATGCATTCTTACCATTGTAGACAGCACTACTGCATACTTCTGCATTCTCAAAATTAACACATCCAAAACATTGGAATTTCCCAACTCCGTCTCGCATGACGAGACCCAAAAATTTTAGCCCTTCAACAGTTAGAGCAGTTGCTGCTGTTTTCTCAAAAGGAATGTGCGTATCATGTAGGAGCATGCCAACAAGCACAAATATAGACAAGACATTCACATTGTGGGCAAACTCGTTAAGAGGAAAATTAACCAGCCTGACCGTGTCAATTGCGTAATGACCCCACACACAGTGACTGTACTCATCAACAGCAAAATATATCCCCTCACAAAATATTTTCATCAAAGGAAAAGATGTTGCACTCCCACTTAAATGAAATGTATCCACTAATAGAATAGTGAAATCTTCTTTGATCCTAAGATCAATCTCATTCAAAGATTTCCAACGCATTCCAATAGGCAAATTAACATACACACAGGTATTGTGCGAATCAACAGAACAACAGAGTTCTTCAAAAAAGCATTTGCCGAGACGCTTACCCCACCCCCCCAAATTGGAATTTGTGTTCACTCTGGTCTGCCGAGAAGTAGATTCTGAGTGGAAGGTGATGGCCAGAAGTCACATCCCATCGGGGTTGGTTTCGACGGCGCCGATGGTGCCTCTTCTTCCTCTGGTGGAGAATAGGAGGACGTCAAGGTGTACCCGCTGGAGGAGTTGCCATTTCATAGTTTCAGATTCGGTTTGGTGCCCATTTTCCCCATTGCCCTTTCTCCTGTTTGCTCCGCACCTTGCCGGCTGCCAAAGCGATGGACCCCGGCGGAAAGGCGTTGCAGTTGGGTGCCTGCTGAGCTTCCTCCGACGGTGAATAGCACCCATTAGGGGCTTCTCTGCTAGGCGATTTTATTGGCGTCGCCTATGGAATTCTGGTTTCCCGTGATAAGGGGTTTGGGAAATACCACTTCGATTTCCTAAAATCGCCATCGTCTGATTGCAGAGGGTCTGAGTCTGAAATCGGATTTGTGTCATTCTCAGCGATTTCCATGGTTTCTGGTGTTGGATTTGAGGTCGCCCCCAAACCTTCCGCAGGTGCTTCGGCCGGTAAATGGGACAAAAAATTTTATTTTTCCGGCCCTTGGCCTGTCTGATACCTCTTGTGCGCATATGTGATCGGAGATTTGAGGTTGTGTGACTTGTTTTGCTACAACAACGAGTTCCTCCCTTGCATAACGTTCAATGGAAGCATCTAATCGTGCTCGTATTTCTTCCAATTCCTTACCCATATCAATCCATATTTCTTGGTGTAGAATTTAGGATCTCATGAAAGGAACTTTAGATCAACAATAAAGAAGAAGAAGAAGAAGAGAGAAGGAGAAGAGAAGAAGAAGAACGTGGAAGGAGAGAGTTTGGATTAAGGGAGAAGAGGGTTGCGTCAAAAGAAAATGAGGGCTGGACGAATTTGTGGAAAGAGAGGAGAGTGCTTCAATGCCCTACCTCTTAGCCAATGCCTTTATTTATAGTTTTACAATGCCCTTAGGGCTACAACTTGTTAAAACAAAAGACATAAAAGGAACACATATTTACATTTCTATGCCATCTTTATGGAAAGTACCATATTTTACACATATGCCACTCCTTTGACATGTGGGCTTCTTGTATTGAGCTCGTGGGCGTGAGCCCATCTTCCAACACTCCCCCTCAAGCTGGAGGAGAAAAGACACCATAAATACCCAGCTTGCTACATATAAAAGATAGGATTTTAGATGTAATGGGTTTAGTGAGAATATATCAGCTACTTGCTCTTGAGATGACACATGTTTGAGAGAGATTATTCCTGCTTGAAACTTCTCCCGTATAAAATGACAATCCACCTCAATATGTTTAGTTCTTTCATGAAAAACTGGATTTGAAGTGATATGAATGGCTGCTTGATAATCACAATGCAGATTCATGGACCCCTTTTTATAAAAACCTTGTTCGGTCAGAAGGGTCCTGACCCATAAAAGTTCACTAACGGTATGGGCCATAACTCTATATTCTGCTTCGGCGCTAGATCTTGCAACCACATTTTGCTTCTTACTTTTCTATGTAACCAAGTTTCCCCCAACCAGAGTACAATATCTTGATGTAGATTTTCTATCATCAGGAGATCCAGCCCAATATGCATCTGGGAAGCCTTCTTTGTTGAAGTGCCCATGTTTTTTATAAAGCAATCCTCTTCCTGGAGCTCATTTTAGATAACGTAATATTCTCTCTAAAGCCTGCCAGTGGGTAATTTGTGGGTTGTGCATGAATTGACTCACCACACTTACAACATATGATATGTCTGGCCTAGTTACCGTGAGATAAATCAGTTTTCCTATGAGTCTTTGATATTTTCCAATATCAATATCTTCTTCATTTGTGGCACATAATTTTACATTTGTATCCATAGGTGTATCAACTGGTCTACAACCCTTCATTCCTGTTTCTTCAAGGAGATCCAAGACATATTTCCTTTGAGACAATATTATCCCATGTTTGGATTGAAGAACTTCTATACCCAAACAATATTTAAGCATACCAAGGTCTTTAGTCTTGAATTCCTGACATATCATCTGCTTCACCTCTTGTATGCTCAAAGCATCATAACAGGTTAAGATAATATCATCCACGTATACGGCCAATAATATTTTCCCTTTGACTGTATCTTTATAATATACGGAATGATCAACTGAGCACCAATGAAAACCAAACCGTAGGAGTGTTTGACTAAATTTATCAAACCAAGCCCGAGGGGACTGGTTAAGCCCATATAAAGACTTTTTTAACCGACATACTGACTCCCCCTCAACTACATAATCAGGTGGTTGAACCATATAAATTTCCTCACTGATATCACCATTTAAAAAAGCATTTTTAACATCCAACTGATAGACGGGCCATGAGGAGTTAGCAGTAATAGATAAGATGATGCGTACCGAATTCAATTTTGCAACAGGAGAGAAGGTCTCCTCATAATCTATCCCATAGCACTATGTATAGCCCTTAGCAACCAGTCAAGCTTGAAGACAAGCAACCAATCCATCCGGATTATGTTTCACTAAAAAAACCCATCGACAACCAACCGGTCTTTTACCTTTCGGGAGTGATGTTAAATACCATGTTTGGTTTTCGTATAAGACATGCATTTCTTCATCCATTGCCGCCTTCCATCCTGGATGTCTCAAGGCCTCCTGATACGACTGCGGAACGGAAGTAGAAGAAAGGGACGCAAGAAACTGAAAACACTCTGAAGACAAGCGATGGTGAGACATAAAATTTGAGATAGGATACGAAGTAGTACAGGAGCGACGTTCTTTTCTTAAAGCAATAGGCCGAGTATCAAATTCAGGCCCATACATAGGAGGAGAAGGACTTACCTCGGGTGGATTTGACAACTCCACAGGTGAAGGTATGGTCGGTGCATCAGGGGATGGTTCCACTTCAATATTGAATGGCACAAGCGGACAAGGAGTAGTAGAAGGACAAGTCCATCCTGGAGGAGCATCATGGGAGGAGTAGAAGGGGGTGTCCTCAAAGAAAGTCACATCCCTAGAGATAACCTTTTTGGGTGCGAGAGTACCCCAAAAAAATGCACCTCATAGACCGATGATCAAGTTTATTTTTATGTGGGAATGTAACATGAACAAAACACGTACATCCAAACACTTTCAAAGGAAGAGAAAAAGGATCTTCACCATTAAATAACATAGAGTAATGAGTTTTATGATGAATAACTGATGAAGGTAACCTATTAATTAGAAAGCATGTTGTAAGTATAGCATGAGGCCAATAGAAATAGGGTACCTTCATGGAGTAGAGGAGGCCCCGAGTAACTTCAAGAAGATGACAATTTTTTCTTTCAGCAACGCCATTTTGTTGAGGAGTATAGGCACATGATGTTTGATGAATAAACCCATTATTCTCACAAAATGATTTGAAGTCATGAGACATGTATTCCTTAGCATTATCAGATCTAAGGGTTTGAATTTTCTTCCCAAATTGTGTCAAGACCATAGCATGAAAATTTTTAAACAAAGAAAGAATTTCGGAACGCTCTTTAAATAGATATTACAAAGTCACTCGAGTAAAATCACCAACAAAAATGACAAAATATTTAACTTGGGAAATATTTGAGACAAATAAAGGGCCCCATACATCAGAATGTACTAGCTCAAATGGAGCAGTACTTGTAGTTGTAAGACGAGGAGAATATGTACTCCTGACATGTTTACTTAATTGACAAACCTCACAACTGAAATTAGAAAGTCCTTTTAAAGATGGAACCAAAGAACGAAGTGAAGGGGTAGACAGATGACCAAGTCGGTTGTGCCAAAGTTGGGCCTCAGATGTGGTGGACGATAATGCAGCTAATGGTGGAAGAGTGAAGTAGTACAAACCCCCCTTTTAATAGCCGCTACCAATCACCCGCTTCATAGTGAGATTCTGAAAGACACAAGAAGACGATGAGAAGGTGATAGAGCAATTTAATTGTTTGGTCAATTGACTAACCGAGAGCAAATTTAAGGAAATTGAGGAACAAACAAAACATCTTGAAGGGGAATAGATGAAGTAAGAGAGGAGGAACCTTTGCCAAGGACCTTGGTTTGGGTACCATCAGCAATAGTCACAAATTTATGAGGATAACAAGGAGATAAGGACTGCAACAAGTGTTTGTTACCTGATAGATGTTCGAAGGCCCCGGAAGAGGAAGAAGAGGAAGAAAGCATACTTGAGGCAATAGTAGTGGCAGCAGTAGATGATGAGGGAATAGATGATTCCATGAAGGACTTCATTTTCTGAAATGCAGCATAGTCCTCCGTCGTAAGAGTCACATTTCCGGATGATGATTCAACCTTATCTTCATTTTTCTCAACGTTAACCGAGACTGGGTTAGCTGTGGCCCAATCAGGCTTGCCATGAAGTTTCCAGCATGATGCCACAAGGTGGTTCTGACGGCCACAATAAGTGCAAAGTTGAGACTCAGTACGGAACAAATTCTAACCCATTCTACCACCTCTATTTTCTGCCCTTCTCATAGTTCGACCCACTCTCATATTTCTGCCCCATCCTCAGGATGAGGAAGACGTTCCCCAATTGTCAGAGAACATCGCCGATGGTGCATCAATAGGAGAAGGAGGGGATGGATCCGGTATCCGAAGTAATGTAGCACTAATATCATCGAAGGATGGAAGAGTAGAAGAACTTAGAAGCTGAGTTTTGGCCACCTCAAGGTATGGTTTAATATTCGATAAGAATATGGTTGTTGCCAAAGCTTCTCTTTGTCGTTCTTGAACGGAAATATCAATGGAATATGGCTGAGAAGAAAGTATATGCAACCGATTAGGCCTTAATCCAAACTCCAACACAAACGAGCAATAAACAAAAATTTAGAGAAGATTTAACGGCAAACCAAGACACTTGGAAGAGATTTATCTTCAGCTCATGGGAAACTTCAACGTAAACAAAAATTCAATTGTTGAAATTAAAAAAAAGGGAACTACAAAGGGTAAATGACTGCTAGAATTTCATCAAACATATAATGGGCATCCAACAACATAACACAAACCCATGAGCAACCTTAAGTAGGAGAAGATACAACAACATGTACTGGAATTCTACCTCAAATGAGATGGATCCAAATTACATAAAGGTAATTGAATTTCACTCATCAATCTTAATAAGATGCAAACAACAAATGATCTTGATCACTCTTGTAATTGATTTACAAGGAGTCAAGATTATAACATCAATTTAGTCATAGAAATAAATCTTTACAACATATAAAGATTTATCTTGACTTGATGTGACTAAAAATTCAAGAAGTAAAGAAAAACAGTAAAAAGGAGTATGTAAATAAGAAAAGGAAACAAAAAAAACGTAAATAAGAAGAGCATGAACTTATCCCTTCATGACTGAACTCCTTTTACAACTTCTTGAACAGATTTCATAATAACTCCATGAAGAGAGATCCTAAACTCCTTGCTCTGATACCATGTAGAATTTAGGATCTCATGAAAGAAAATTTAGATCAACAAGAAAGAAGAAGAAGAAGAAGAAGAAGAAGAGAGAAGGAGAAGAGAAGAAGAAGAATATGGAAGGAGAGAGTTTGGATTAAGGGAGAAGAGGGTTGCGTCAAAAAGAAAAATGAGGGCTGGACAAATTTTTGGAAAGAGAGGAGAGTGCTTCAATGCCCTACCTCTTAGCCAATGCCTTTATTTATAGATTTACAATGCCCTTAGGGCTACAACTTTTTAAAACAAAAGACATAACAGGAACACATATTTACACTTCTATGCCATCTTTATGGAAAGTACCATATTTTACATATATGCCACTCCTTTGACGTGTGGGCTTCTTGTCTTGAGCTCGTGGGCTTGAGCCCATCTTCCAACACTTGGTATTTAGACTAACTCATTGTGTTATGCACCTAGCCAATACTACCCAAAAGACCGGCCTGTCAGGAGCGGAAGACATAGGTACAAAACCCAGGACCATAACATCACATGACGTCGGCCCAGTTGTGACGGCCCACTCTAGCGACGTCCTACTCCGCCAAGGTCACCCCCTCCACATGTGCGGTGGCCTACTCCTTCAAGGTCGCCCCCTTCGCATAGGTTGCCCCCTTCGCAGTCGTCCCCTCCGCGATTTGAACGCGTGACGAGGGAGCTAGCTCTGATACTAGTTGTTACGGTCCCGGATCTGACACAAGGATTCATACGGAGGATCTTGGATCTGCCACAGGTTACGGGTCTTCCATACATTACTGTAGGGATAGTAGGAAGACATGGGGAAGACGAAAATCAATGGAGGATGAGAGAACACGTGGTTTTTTTAGGAAAACCCTAACCTCGAGATCAAGAAGGTGATCTTAAGCCTGTTTACGCTAGATTTAACCTAATTCTCAATGCTTCAATCCCCCCCTTTTCATTACTCTTACCCCTTAAATAGGGTCCCTTTTAGGGTTTACGCTAAATTATTACAAAAATACCCCTATAAATAAAATATTACAAAAATACCCCTATGGCCTAAAACTGAAATAAATAAATTAAATTAAAGAAAAAAACTAAAATAATAATGTTTTGCATGCATAACAACGAACTCCCCTCGGGTTGCCTCCCAAGCAGCACCTTTGTTTATTGTCATTGGCTTGACTCAATGCTTCCTTCTTCAACTAGTATAAATTGGATCCTTAAGGTCCAATATTACTGCATTCTCCACTTGGAAACCTTCATAGAAAGGTTTAAGTCTATGGCCATTCACCTTGAACACTTTGGAAGTTGCTAAACTTTGAATTTCAATTTCACCATGAGGAAAAACATTAGTAACAACAAATCGTCCAATCCAACGAGAACACAACTTACCCGGAAACAAATGAAGCCGTGGATGGTATAGAAAGACTTTTTAACCAACTTTAAACTCTTTCCTAGAGATCATCTTGTCATGAAAAGCCTTCATCTTTTCCTTGTATATCCTTGCACTCTCATAGGTATCATTACGAATTTCCTCTAACTCTTGTAGTTGCAATTTCCTGTGTTCTCCACTTTCATTCATTTTCATGTTGAAACTCTTGATAGCCCAATAAGCCTTGTGTTATAACTCAACTGGAAGGTGGCATGGTTTCCCAAACACCAACTGATAAGGTGACATACAAATGGGCATCTTATACATAATCCTATATGCCCACAAGGCATCATCCAAGCGCAAAATCCAATCTTTTATGCTTGGATTGATCGTCTTTTTAATGATGGACTTGATCTCTCGATTTGAGACTTTCAGTTGTCCACTAGTTTACGGATGATAGGCAATTGACACCTTGTGGGTCACATGGTACTTTCTCAGCAAAGTCTCCACAGTTTGATTGTAAAAGTGAGTGCCTCGATCACTTATTAGAGCTCTTGGAATTCCAAACCTTCTTATCACTTGATCTTCACAATGCTTCCATAAGTATGGGTCATCCCACACATAGTATTTGGCATCACTCTTGAACTTATCTCTTTGAGCCCTAGACAAACCATGAGGTAACATATCAGTAACCAAATGCTTTACAATATTCACATACCAAGGTAATGTCACACTCGTGGAGAGCAATTTCTCATTAGGGAACGTTTCCTGCAAATGAAGTTCATCCTGCACATGAACTAAATGACTCAAATGATTTGTGACACATTTTTTTGTCCCTCTTTTGTCTTTGATCTCCAAATAAAATTCACTCAATAGAAGTATCCATCTTATTAGCCTTGGTTTTTGCCTCTTTCTGCATCATCCAATAACGAAGAGCAGCATGATTAGAGTAAACAATGACTTTAGTACCAAGCTAATAAGATTGAAACTTTTCTAAAGAAAAAAAAAAGAAACAGCTAAAAGTTCTTTTTCAGTGGTAGAATAATTTCTCTGGGCATCATTCAAAGTTCTGGAAACATAATAAATGGCATGGGATGCTTTTCCAATTCTTTGACCCAAAACAGCGCCTACTACATAATCACTTATGTCGCACATTATGGATAACGGGGGCAGAAGTCAACAGTTCCGTCACCTTGTCAAATGGCATTTTTCACGCCTCATCGAACTCAAAAGCCACATCCTTTTGTAGCAAATTGCATGGGGGTAATTTTATTTTGGAGAAGTCCTTGATGAATCTTCGGTAGAAACCTGCATGTCCAAGAAAGGAACGAACTTCCCGCACACTAGTGGGATAAGGTAAAGATTGAATAATATTAGTTTTAGCTTTGTCTACCTCAATTCCCCTCGATGAAACAACATGACCCAAAACTATGCCTTGTTCAACCATAACGTGACATTTTTCAGAATTTAACACAAGGTTAGTTTCTATGCATCTTTGAAGAACAAGTGTAAAGTTATGCAAACAAGTATCAAAGGAGTCTCCATAAACTCTGAAATCATCCATAAAGACTTCTATGATATGCTCAAAATTATCTGAAAAT